>NW_027286057.1:147500-447500 GCF_047495875.1 Pithys albifrons albifrons | reverse complement strand
GCCTTTTCCTGGGGACTCCCTTTGCCTTTTCCTGGGGACTGCCTTTCCCTGGGGCTGCCCTTTCCTGGGGGTTTCTCCTCCAGCATTGATGACCAGGACTCCTCTCAGAAGGTGCCAGGACCGCTGGCTGTGCAAATACTCAGCTGAGGAGCCAGGATGGAGACATGCCCTGCATGGGCAAGGGAACAGGTTCCCATCCAGGTGCTCAGCAGGTGCTTTCCCAAGGTGGTACCTGGTGGTTGTTGGCCTTGCCCTCCAGTTAAACACCTGGGGGGGCACAAACCTCCCAGCTGAGGCTGCTGTGATGAGCTGCTTGGCCACAGGGAGGGGTTTTCTCCCCTTGCTTTGGCCCAACGTTGTGGCACCATCACCTGTGACTTTGTGCTGAACACGGGGGGTCACCCATGGTGACAACCCCCCCATCACCTGGGGTAAAAACACCTTCCCCACAGCTGGAGGGAGAGCTCAGGGAAGGCAAAACACCTCAATAAAAGCTTTTTTTCCTACCTCTGTCCCAGCCTTCTTGGCACCTTGGGAAATTGGTTGTTTTCCCCTTATCCACAATGGCATGAAAAGGGAGGAAGAGCCTTCCCCTTGGGATCTCCAGGTGATTCCATGGACTTGGAGCATGCATGGAATGAGGACCATGTTTCCAGCAGCTCTGCCTCATGCCATCCCCCCTCCCTGAGCTCCCCTCAGCACCTGACAGGATTGTGACATTTAAATTTATAGGAAATTGTTCCTGAGGTCCAAGGAATGGCCCGAGCCCCTCTCGCTGTCCCTTCCCTTCCTGTGCCCCTTTGTTTCTCTGCCCTGTTCCTCTGGCTCCCAGAGCAACCCTGGCATGCCAGGCCTGGGCTATCTCCTCCCAGATCTGGGCTGAGGGGGTGGTGTGGGAACCAGACAAGTGGCACCTGAGCTGGCAGGATTATCTGGAGCAGATCAGCCCACCCCGGGCACGGAGCTCGGAGGGACCGGGCACAGTCAGACACTCCTTGAGTCACCGACCTCAGGAAGTTTGGGGCTGTCTCACAGCCTGTCCTGTCTGTCTTTTTAGGTGTGGGTGGCTCCATGTCCCAGCTCCAGAGCTCCTGGGAAGTGCAGCAGCAGAGCATGGCTTATTTTCCAGATCCAGGTAAGGAATGTTCTCCTCAGGGCTGGGGCTGCCTCTTCCTGGGAGCTTTTGAAGACCAGGACTCCTCTCTGGAGCTGCCAGGACCACTGGCTGTGCAGATATTCAGCTGAGGGACAGGTGTACCCAGGATGGGGGGAAACTCCAAGCTCCTGAAGTTGCTTTGGGAGCATCTCCAGGGCTGTGGAGTCTTTGGGCTTTGTGTGGGAGCTCTGCAGAGCTTGGCAGGGACCTTGGCAGGGACCTTGGCAGGTTTTCCTGGGTCAAGAACTTTGCAGTGAGACTCTAATTGTAGGGTTGTCCTCTTGGGGTTTGTTTTTTTTCCTGAACTCATTTTTGCTCCAGTCTCACTGTCTGGAGTTTCTGAGTGACTGATAAAGGGTATTTTACACAGGGCAAGTTCAGCACCAGCCAAAATCTTTTGAAAGTAGCTGAGATGCAGCAGCTGCCTCAGCCCCTCTGCAGAAAACATCCAGCAAGACTTTTAAACAAAAAAAAAAAGGTTGTGGGATGCTCCTGAATCAGCTTAAAATTTCTCCTCCTGAGATGCACAGAGGGGGTAAATTTGTCCTGTTTGGGGAAACTGAGGCACAGGAGCTGCTCAGAGTGAGCTGAGCTGCACCCACAGCCTTGGTGGGATCTTTGCCAAGGAAGATTTACAGCCCTCCTTTTTCCTGCTGCTCTCAGACCCTCAGTCTTTCTAACACCAGACAGATTTTCACCCCTGGGTATCACAAGCCAGGGAAAGGCTTCTAAAAGCTGCATTTAATTCTCCTTCCAGCAATCTGCACTAGGAGCATTATTTCCTCCCACCCTCGTTTACAGCCCTGTGGAGGATTTAAAAAAAACCACCAATCTTCATTTGAGTCATGCTCAGGTTTTTCTTTCCTCACTTACGGGAGCTCTGTGAGCGTTTTGGTGCCGCTTCCTGTCAGAGCACGGGGGAAATTCTCTGCTGTGTCACCTCCTGCTCTGGGGCTTCGGGTGAATTCTGCTCCCTCCCAGGCTTTCTGGAAGAAAAGGGGCAAAGGAAATGCTGAGGGTGTGGGGTGAGCTGTAGGAGTTCTCCCACTGAAGTGTTCTGGGGTGGGGGATTAGCTCTGGTTTTACTGGGATCAGAAGCCAACGGTGTGCCCAGGTGGCCAAGAAGGGATCCTGGCCTGGATCCAAACTAGCGTGGCCAGCAGGGCCAGGACAGTGACCCTTCCCCTGTACCCAGCCCTGGTGAGGCCACACCTTGAGTGTTGTGTTCAGTTCTGGGCCCCTCAGGTCAGGAAAGAGATTGAGGGGCTGGAGCGGGGCCAGAGAAGAGCAACGAGGCTGGAGAAGGGACTGGATGTGGCACTGAGTGTCCTCTGAAACACCTCCAGGGACAGAGAATCCAACAGGTCTTGATCCAACCCCACTGTGATCACCAGATCATGGCAGGGAGTGCCCCACTCTGTGCCTCACACCGTGCCCTGGGCTGGTGATCATAGTGGGGTTGGATCAAGGGTTGGACTTGGTGATCTCAGAGGTCTCTTCCAACCCAACTGATTCTATGATTCTATTCTGTGATTGTGAACTCACCATCCCTGGAGGTTTTTAAGGTGAGACTGGACGTGGCACTGAGTGCCATGATCTGCTGATCCCAGTGGGGTTGGATCAAGGGTTGGATTTGATGATCTCAGGGGTCTCTTCCAACCCAACTGAGAAGAGCAACGAGGCTGGAGAAGGGACTGGAGCACAAGTGCTGTGGGGAGAGGCTGAGGGAGCTGGGGGTGTTCAGCCTGGAGAAGAGGAGGCTCAGAGGTGACCTCAGCACTGTCTGGAACTGCCTGAAGGGAAGTTCTGGCCAGATGGGGGTTGGTCTCTTCTCCCAGGCACTCAGCAATAGGACAAGGGGGGCTCAAGCTCTGCCAGGGCAGGTTTAGGTTGGAAATCAGAAAGAAATTCTTTGCAGAGAGAGTGCTCAGGCATTGGAATGGGCTGCCCAGAGAGGGGGTGGATTCCCCATCCCTGGAGGTTTTTCAGCTGAGCTTGGCCGTGGCACTGAGTGCCATGATCTGGTAAAGGGACTGGAGTTGGACCAAGGGTTGGACTTGATGATCTCAGAGGGCTTTTCCAACCCAATCCATTCTGTGATTCTGTGGATGTGACACTGAGTGAGAATCCATGTCTTGGTCCAACCCTACTGTGATCACCAGCCCAGGGCACAGAGTGCCCTGGGCTGGTGATCACAGTGGGATTGGACCAAGAGTTGGACTCGATGATCTCAGAGGTCTTTTCCAACCCAATCCATTCCATGATTCTATGGAATGTGCCCTGCAAAAGGCTCCCCAGGGCAGTGGTGATGGCACCGAGGCTGGCAGGGCTCAGGGACCATTTGGATGGTACTCTGGGGCACAGGGTGTGACTCCTGGGGAGGGTCCTGTGCAGGGCTGAGGGTTGGACTGGATGCCCCTCATGGGTCCCTTCCAGCTCAGCACATCTTGTGATTCCATCAGAGCTTTCCAGTTGGTGCCCGGAGCTCAAGGGGAATGGAAAAAGGAGAGAAAGAACTCCTTTATTTGCATCTAATTCAGTCTGAGACAACAAATCCCTGGCTTTGCTCCCCCAGACCTGGATCCTGGGGCTGCCAGCACGTCCCTGCCCGAGCCCGGCAGCGACGGGGACAGGAACGTGCCCCGGATCTGCGGCGTCTGCGGGGACAGAGCCACCGGTTTCCACTTCAATGCCATGACCTGCGAGGGCTGCAAGGGCTTCTTCAGGTGAGGGGGGGTCCCTGCAGAGCAGGAACTGGGGGAGAGAGGCTGCAAAGCAAGGCCAGGACCAGCTGGCCATGAGTCAACAGAGCCAGGAGGGTCAACGTGTCCTGGGGGCATCAGCCCAACATCGCTGGGTGATGGAGGGGATTGTCCTGCCCTGCCCTGCTCTGCTCTGCTCTGGGGCAGCCCCACCTGCATATTTGGGGCAGTTTGGGGTCACACCATGTCATAAGGAAGGTCTGAAGCCATTTGAGAGTGACCAAAGGAAGGCACCACAGGTGGGGAAGGGTCTGGAGGGGCAGCTGAGTGAGGGCACTGAAGGCATTTGGTGTGTTCAGCTGGAGAAGAGGAGACTGAGGGGAGACCTCACGATGTTAAAGGCTCCATTTCCCCCCAGTCTGTGCCAGGGATGCCCCAGGACTGACCCACCCTCAGGTCAGGGCACTTGCACCAAGTGAGGGAATGACCAGTTGCTGGGGAAACGAAGGAAGGTGATGATGATGATGATGATGATGGGCTGGGAAGAGCCTTGCTCAAGTGTTCAGCACCAGCAAGGGCTGGTTTACCCCTTTGAGCTGAGCTCCTTCAGCAACTGGGGCTTGAACTTCCACAGCAAAGTCTGAACTCCTCCTGGGGTAGGAATTTTGGGGCAGAGGGGGATTTTCCCATCCCACTTTTGTGACCTGTTTTCACCCACAGTGGCTTCAAAGCTTGGCCAACTTGAGCACGATGTTTTCCTCAATTCCTCCCCACTAAACTCTTCTTCCAGGTGCTCTGCTCTGGTGTCCCTGTCACCTTCCCCTCTCTGTGGTTTGCCTTTGGCCCCTGAAATGGCCACTGCCCTTTAACAGCCCCTTCCTGAGTGTGACACAGCCCTTGCACTCCCCTGAGCCCCATCTCTGTCCCATCCCCCTGGAATCCTGCAGGACCCAGACCTGGGACAGTATTTTTGAGCAGACACCATTGGGGGCCCTTCATGCCCTGATCAAAACCTTTATTTTCAATTTAAGCTCTTCCTACCTTTTAATCTTCCTTTCCAGGCACCATCTCCCCAGGCCAGGTCTTGGCCCGTTCCCTCTTGTTTACACTGCCTGGTTTATGTGCCTGTTTCCATCCCTGAATTAATTAATTCTTGCTGCTGCCACACTATTTAAATGCTTTCTGCTGCTGGGAGAGCCTGGACACTGCAACTCTCCCAGGAAAGCTCTGCCTGCCTCTCCCTCCCTTGGGATTTATGACACATTCTGTTCACTTGCTGGTTTTCAACCTCCAGCTCGCAGATCTTGGAGAAAATCACTGCCCTGGTAGCAATTTCTGGGAACTCCCAGAGCTGGAAAAGGGGGAGCAGCTGGGAATATTGTGGGAATATCAAACCCAGGGGCTGTGCTGTGACTCCAGCCCTTCCTGGGAGCAGCTTGGCTGTGCCCCAAGTGAGCCCCAAAATGAGACCCAAATAAGCCCCAGATGAGCCCCAAAATTAGCCCAAAATGAGCCCCAGATGAGCCCAAAATAAGCCCCCAAATGAGCTCCAAAATGAGCCAAAAATAAGCCCCAAGTGAACCCCCTGATGAGCCCCAAGTGAGCCCCAAAATGAACCCAAAATGAGCCCAGATGAGCCCAAAATAAGCCCCAGATGAGCCCCAAAATGAGCCCCAGATGAACCCCAGATGAGCCCCAAAATGAGCCCAAAATAAACCCCAAAGAAGGCCCAAGTGAGCCCTAAAACAAGCCCCAAAAGAGTCCCAAAATGAGTCCCAGATGAGCCCAAAATGAGCCTCAAGTGAGCCCCAAAATAAGCCCCAAAATGAGCCCCAAATGAACCCAGAATGAGCCCCATGACCAGCAGCCACAGGTCCCTCACCCTCCCCAAACCACAGGGGCAGTTGGTGCCCCGTGTGGGCTTTTTGCCCCTCCCTGGGACCAGCCTGGCTGTGCCTGGAGCCTCGTGCAGGGGGCACAGCCTGAGCTTTGGCTCCCTGGGCTCCCTCACCTGCCCTGGGGCTGTGCCTGTCACACAGTTCCCCTGCACAAAGTCCCCCAGGAGTTCCTGGCTTTAATGACCCCATTAATTAGGAATTTATTGGCCCCTCTGGGTGCACAAACAGCCACCGGGTTGGTGGCTTCAAAGTCCAGTTTCCTGATGATGCCAAGGGCAACAGTGACCTTTTATTGGGCTCTGCTGTTTGCTCAGGAGCTCCTGAGCAGCACCTGAGCCAGAGGGATTTATTCTGGGGCCACTTGGCTGAGGCTTCTGTGGCTTCTTGGTTCCTTCTGCAGATTTTTCCCGGTGCAGAGACACTTTCTGCCCCCAGGATGGGCATCCTGAGAGTGCTGGGGAGTCTCCCTGTCCTTGGCAGTGCCACCTTTGCCCGTGGGGAGTGGTGACATTGAACTCTGTCCCAACCCTTCACCCCTGAACAGCCCTCAGAGCTCTGCCAAGCCCTTGGCTCCCACCCTGGGGCTGGTGCTGAGCAGGGAAGAGGGAGCTGGTTATTTTTAGTATCCTGAGATCTTAAATGAGCCTTGAAATGGCTGGTTCTGAACTTTTATAAAAATACACCAGAGCCAGACGTCGGGAGCTCCCACTGTGGGTCCAGCAGCCCCTCCCCTGCCCTGCTGGTGTCACTGGGGGCCCCTCTGGAGCCACCACCAGGACCTCAGGGCAGCAAAGCAGCTCCTGTGCCCAGCCAGCCACTCTGGGCTCACATAAACTGCAATTTTCATTCCAAACTCCATATTCTGGCCTGCCCTTGCACACAGGACATCTTTTCCTGCCCGAGGGCCTCGTGTTTCTCTGGTTTGTTTGTGCATTCCCCAGCCTTGCCCTGGGCTGTGGGGGAAAGGATGAGCTGCCTGCTGGTCCCAGAGGCTCCAAAACAAGAGTTGTTCTCTCAGACTGGGGGATTTTGGGGTGTTCAGCTCCAAATCCCGACTTGCCCTCAAGCTGAACAATATTTGTCCCTGTTCCTGGGACAGCAAATACCCCCCTGGTCTTGGAGAAAGGGGAACCCCAGAGAGAAGCAGAAAAAAGGAGCCAGTTCTGGATGAAATGGGGATTTCTGGGCATGAGGTGCCTTAGGGAGGCTCTGCCAGCCCCCTCTGCCATATTAATTTTCCTAAAAGCATTTCTTTATTCATGGCAGGTAAAGGGGCAGTAAAACTTCTTTGTTTGCATCTCCCTGTCTAAAATAGCTTCTAATTACATGTTGCTGGCTCTGCAGCCAGAGGACAGATTTTAGATTTATATTTGTACCCTCCAAGTGCTGGCACGGTGCCAGTCAGGGCTGGGGGCCCCTCTGTGGGTACCTCCCCATGCAGGGGTTGTGCCCCATCAGCTCAGTCTTGCTGAGGGGTTTTAGTGCTCCAAGAGCAACTCTTTGTGCCAGGAGAGTTTTCATCCCCCCTGCTGAACGTGGCAGTAACTTGGTGGCAGATTCCTCACTGTGGAACCTGAATTTGTGGAAGCCAAGCCCACCCCACCCCACCCCATCCCATCCCACCCCATCCCACCCCGCCCCATCCCACCCCATCCCACCCCACCCCACCCCACCCCACCCCACCCCACCCCATCCCATCCCACCCCATCCCATCCCATCCCACCCCACCCCATCCCACCCCGCCCCATCCCATCCCATCCCACCCCATCCCACCCCATCCCACCCCACCCCATCCCACCCCGCCCCATCCCATCCCATCCCACCCCACCCCATCCCACCCCATCCCACCCCACCCCATCCCATCCCATCCCGCCCCATCCCGCCCCACCCCACCCCATCCCACCCCACCCCATCCCACCCCATCCCACCCCACCCCATCCCATCCCATCCCGCCCCATCCCGCCCCATCCCACCCCACCCCATCCCACCCCACCCCATCCCACCCCTTGTCCAATCCCCTCCCAGCTGTCCTGGAGCTGCATTTCCTGCCCTGTTCCTCTGCCTTGGAACGTTCTGGCTCTGCCCCTTTGCCCAGGAAGGTTCTGGCTCTGCCCCTTTGCCTTGGAAGGTTCTGGCTCTGCCCCTCTGCCCCTTTGCCCAGGAAGGTTCTGGCTCTGCCCCTTTGCCCAGGAAGGTTCTGGCTCTGCCCCTTTGCCCAGGCAGGTTCTGGCTCTGCCCCTTTGCCCAGGAACGTTCTGGCTCTGCCCCTTTGCCCAGGAACGTTCTGGCTCTGCCCCTTTGCCCAAGAAGGTTCTGGCTCTGCCCCTTTGCCCAAGAAGGTTCTGGCTCTGCCCCTCTGCCCCTTTGCCCAGGAAGGTTCTGGCTCTGCCCCTTTGCCCCTTTGCCCAGGCAGGTTCTGGCTCTGCCCCTTTGCCCCTTTGCCCAGGAAGGTTCTGGCTCTGCCCCTTTGCCCCTTTGCCCAGGAAGGTTCTGGCTCTGCCCCTTTGCCCAGGAAGGTTCTGGCTCTGCCCCTTTGCCCAGGAAGGTTCTGGCTCTGCCCCTTTGCCCCTTTGCCCAGGAAGGTTCTGGCTCTGCCCCTTTGCCCAGGAAGGTTCTGGCTCTGCCCCTTTGCCCAGGAAGGTTCTGCCCCTTTGCCCAGGAAGGTTCTGCCCCTTTGCCCAGGAAGGTTCTGGCTCTGCCCCTCTGCCCCTTTGCCCAGGCAGGTTCTGGCTCTGCCCCTTTGCCCAGGCAGGTTCTGGCTCTGCCCCTTTGCCCAGGAAGGTTCTGGCTCTGCCCCTTTGCCCCTTTGCCCAGGAAGGTTCTGGCTCTGCCCCTTTGCCCCTTTGCCCAGGAAGGTTCTGGCTCTGCCCCTTTGCCCCTTTGCCCAGGAAGGTTCTGGCTCTTTGTCCTTGGGAGATTTCCGGCCCCGATGCCGTGGTGGGTTAACGTGCCCGGTGTGGTTTTGGTGGCAGAGAGGGTTGTTATTTTAGGTGTTGTTTCTCTTGTATCCTGCACTGAGATTTCTTTCTCCTGCACTCACAACCACCACGTGCTCCAGCCAGTTATTCCAGCAAAGCCAGGCTGAAAGGGGGATAAATGTTGTGACGTGGCCCCCACTCTGGTTTCTTCTGTTGCTTGGGGGGTTTCTCTACAATCTTCCACCCTTCCTATGGCCTTCAAAACACCTGTTTAGATCCAGAGAGCTGCACAACCCACCAGGCTGGATGAGACATGGAGCAAAGCTGGGCCAGTGGAAGGTGTTGCTGCTGGAACAAGATGGGCTTTAAGGTCCCTTCCCAACCAAACCATTCCAGGGTTAACCTGTGGTTGAAACCCTTGGCTGTGTTCTCCTTCTCCACAGTGCCTGAACCTCTGACTCTAATCTGTGGATGCCCCAGCCAGGTCCAGCCTCTCCAACTTCACAAAAGCACAGAATATTCCAAGTTGGAAGGGCCCCACCAGGACCATCAAGTCCAGCTCTTTAAGTGACTGGGCTGTACAGGGATTGAACCCCCAGCTTTGGTGTAATTAGCACAGGGCTCTGACCTGCTGAGCTCATCTCAGGGTCTCCTCAAGCTGAGCACAGTCAGGCCAGAGGCACTTCCAGCCTCTCCAGCAATCCCTCCCCAGCAGCTGTTTCTGGGAGCCGGGTTTGTCTTTCCTCCTCCTCCTCCCCATGTTTGAAGCAGCTCCTTGGGGAGCCCAAGCGGTGCTGACTCGGTGTTTGTGTGTTCCTGCCCAGGAGGAGCATGAAGAGGAAGGCCACGTTCACCTGCCCCTTCAATGGGGACTGCAAGATCACCAAGGACAACCGGCGGCACTGCCAGGCCTGCCGGCTCAAGCGCTGCGTGGACATTGGCATGATGAAGGAGTGTGAGTACCAGCCCAGCCCCTCTGGCCAGGCCATGCCCAGCTCCCTCTTACTGGGGAGGGGAGTGGCAAACCTTAACCCCCTCCCAGGACTGGAGGGGGATGGAAAGGGCAGGGGATGTGGGTTGGGTCAGCACAGAAACATGGAGTGATCTGGGTTGGGAGAGACCTCTGAGATCAGCAAGTCCAGCCCTTGGTCCAACCCCACTGGTGACTCAGGTCACCAAATCCAGCCTTGATCCAACCCCACTGTGATCACCAGATCAGGGCACTCAGTGCCACATCCAGTGTCACCCTAAACACCTCCAGGGATGGAGAATCCACCAGCCCTTGATCCAACCCCACTGGGATCACTGACTGCCACATCCAATCCCATCTTAAACATCTCCAGAGATGGAGAATCCACCCCCTCTCTGGGCAGCCCATTCCAGTGTCTGACCACCCTCTCTGGAAAGAATTTCACAGAATCACAGAATGGATTGGGTTGGAAAAGACCTCTCAGGTCACCAAATCCAACCTTGATCCAACCCCACTGTGATCACCAGATCAGGGCACTCAGTGCCACATCCAGTGTCACCCTAAACACCTCCAGGGATGGAGAATCCACCCCCTCTCTGGGCAGCCCATTCCAGTGTCTGAATACTCTTTCTGTAAAGAATTTCACAGAATCATAGAATGGATTGGGTTGGAAAAGACCTCTCAGGTCACCAAATCCAACCTTGATCCAACCCCACTGTGATCACCACCCCAGGGCACTCTGTGCCCTGGGCTGGTGATCACAGTAGGGTTGGACCAAGACATGGATTCTCCCTCAGTGCCACATCCAGAGAATCACAGAATGGATTGGGTGGGAAAAGCCCTCTGAGATCATCAAGTCCAACCCTTGGTCCAACTCCAGTCCCTTTACCAGATCATGGCACTCAGTGCCACGGCCAAGCTCAGTTGAAAAACCTCCAGGGATGGGGAATCCACCCCCTCTCTGGGCAGCCCATTCCAATCCCTGAGTACTCTCTCTGCAAAGAATTTCTTCCTGATCTCCAACCTAAACCTCCCCTGGCAGAGCTTGAGCCCCCCTTGTCCTATTGCTGAGTGCCTGGGAGAAGAGACCAACCCCCACCCGGCCAGAACTTCCCTTCAGGCAGTTCCAGACAGTGCTGAGGTCACCTCTGAGCCTCCTCTTCTCCAGGCTAAACAATTTCTCTCTGATATCCAACCCAAACCTCCCCTGGCAGAGCTCAAGCTGTGCCCTCCTGTCCTGCTGTTGGTTCCTGGGAGAAGAGACCAACCCCCCCAGGTACAACCCCCTGTCAGGCAGTTCCAGACAGTGCTGAGGTCCCCCCTGAGCCTCCTCCTCTCCAGGCTGAGCCCCCCCAGCTCCCTCAGCTTCTCCTCATTGTGCTCCAGACCCTTCTCCAGCCTTGTTGTCCTTGTCTGGAACTGCTCCAGCTCCTCAATGTCCCTCCTGAGCTGAGGGGCCAGAACTGGGCACAGCACTCGAGGTGTGGCCTCCCCAGGGTTGGGTACAGGGGAAGGGTCACTGTCCTTGTCCTGCTGCCTCAGTTCCTGATCCAGGCCAGGATAATGATTGAGAGGAGTTTGTTTAATGATTGAGGCTGTCCCTGAGGGCACTGCTGATCCAGGAGCTGCTTCTCCTACAGCCAAGTGGCTTTCCTGGCTCTCAAGGAGCATCAGCTTTGTGAGCGTGGCCGGGGAGGTTTGTGGGTGGTGCCTGATTAATTCTCTTAATTCATCTTCAATTTCTTGGTTTATGGTTAAAGGGCCTCTCTTTATAGGCCAAAAGATGATGGGAAATTTGTTTGTGAATTTGGGTTTGATTGTGGGTCTTGCACAGACAAAACACTCCTGGAGACCCAAAGAACATCCTGCCTAAAATAAATTGATGTTTTATTGGCTGCTACATAAAGACATTTCCCTGCACGTTCTGGATTTGGAGAGTTGTCCCAGAATATTTCCTGTATCTTCTCTGCTTGGAGCAAAAAAAAGGGTGTTTTGAGAATGGTACCCAGGAGATATTTGTGGTTCTTTTCCCTCTTTCAGAGGGGACAATCCTACAAATTCCAGTGGACTCGTGTTCTTCCTCACCCTTTGTGAGAATGTTCCTGTGTCTGAGCAAAGACATGACTGTTCATTGGTCCTAAATTACCAAGTTCTCTTTCATTAATTACTGTTCTATCATCTCCTGGTTATTGATTTCTCACTGTTTATATTAATTAGTATTTTTAGTCATTTTAGTGTCTTTTTTTCCTCTGGTGGGGACTTTACAACATTTAGACTTTGTCAGTCTCTTCTTCATCTTCTACTTTCCACAAAGTGTCCATCAATTCTCATTCCAGATGCCCAACTTTGCCAGTCCATCTTTCCCTCCCAGCCTTTGTTCATCAGAGTTAATTTATCAAAACTTTCATTGCAATTAAACCTTAAATTAAAACTTCATTTTCCCAACCTTTGCTCCAACAAAAGCCCCTTGGGACAACTTTGCTAAGAGTAAAAACAGCACGTTATTTATAATTAATAGAAATAGTTTTTGATAGAACAATTAATTAAAAGTTAATTAAAGCCGTTAATTACTAAAATTCTATAATTTCCAACAGGACTGGGTTGTGTTTTCCTCCTCTGGGCTTTTTTTTCCTGAGTCCTTCCAGTCCTGTGCACAGCAGAGACTTAAATAAACAGCAGAAGGAAGCAAAGTAGTTTTTGACCCAATCCAAACACAACAATGTTCTGCAAATATTTGTTTTCTTCAACTGTATTTATGGCTGAGCAGCTTTTAGAAACAGAAATGTGTTTGAAATGCTCCTTCCTACGTGAAGCAGCTTTGCCCAGCCCGTGGGCAGTGTTCAAACCCAGCACAGCCTCTGCTGGGAGGCTGTTCCAGGCTGTTCCAGGCTGGTCCAGGCTGTTCCAGGCTATTCCAGACTATTCCAGGCTGTTCCAGGCTGGTCCGGGCTGTTCCAGGCTGTTCCAGGCTATTCCAGACTATTCCAGACTATTCCAGGCTGTTCCAGGCTATTCCAGACTATTCCAGGCTGTTCCAGGCTGTTCCAGGCTGGTCCAGGCTGGTCCAGGCTGGTCCAGACTGTTCCAGGCTATTCCAGGCTATTCCAGGCTGTTCCAGGCTGGTCCAGGCTGTTCCAGGCTGGTTCAGGCTGTTCCAGGCTGTTCCAGGCTGTTCCAGGCTGGTTCAGGCTATTCCAGGCTGTTCCAGGCTGTTCCAGGCTCATTTGGGGCTCACTTCAATCTCTTTTGGGGCTCATTTTGGGGCTCACTTGAGATTCATTTTGAGGTTCATTTTGGGCTCTCTTTGGGCTCATCTGGGGCTCATTTTGGGCTCCTTTGGGGCTCATTTAGGGGCTCATTTTGGGCTCATTTTGGGCTCCTTTGGGGCTCATTTAGGGGCTCATTTTGGGCTCACTTGGGGCTCACTTGGGGCTCCTTTGGGGCTCCTTTGGGGCTCACTTGGGGCTCCTTTGGGGCTCATTTTGGGCTCATCTTGGGCTCCTTTGGGGCTCCTTTTGGGCTCCTTTGGGGCTCATTTTGGGCTCATCTGGGGCTCACTTGGGGCTCCTTTGGGGCTCATTTGGTGCTGCCATTGCTGAAGAGGAAAATGTGTTGACTTGCACCAGTTACCCAGGGCAGGCTGGCAGTTCCTGGGCACTGGTGCCAAGGTGTTTGCTCTGGGGCCAGGGATGTTCTCAGAGGAGTTAAAGGGTAAACAGCCCCTTCACAAACTGTTACTGGATTAACCAAAACAAACCCCAAGGGGCTAAAAATAACCCTCCCTTGGACTTTGCTGCTGTTATTTTTAGGTTGAATGAGGTTGAAGCTTTCGAGGGGTTTTTTTGTCTTCCACAAGGCTGTGGTTTGTGTTGTGTCTTCCAGGCTGTGGTTGGGGGAGGAGGAGCCTCATCAGTGAGGGGTGGGATCCGAGTGGGAGATGGGGAGAGAGAGGAGGGGAAGGGGAAGGGGAAGGGGAAGGGGAAGGGGAAGGAGAAGGAGAAGGGGAAGGGGAAGGAGAAGGGGGAGAAGGAGAAGGAGGAGAAGGAGAAGGAGAAGGAGGAGGAGGAGAAGGAGAAGGAGGAGAAGGAGAAGGAGGAGAAGGAGGAGGAGGAGAAGGAGAAGGAGAAGGAGAAGGAGGAGGAGGAGAAGGAGAAGGAGAAGGAGAAGGAGAAGGAGGAGAAGGAGAAGGAGAAGGAGAAGGAGAAGGAGAAGGAGAAGGAGAAGGAGAAGGAGAAGGAGAAGGAGAAGGAGGAGAAGGAGAAGGAGAAGGAGGAGGAGAAGGGGAAGGGGAAGGAAAAGGGGAAGGGGAAGGGGAAGGGGAAGGAGAAGGAGATGGAAGGCAGCCCCTGGCAGGTGTCATGCCTGCATTAATTTGAGGTCTGGCACAGGCTAAGAAATGGCACTGCCAGAGTGTTTTCAGCCTGTTGGAGGGCTGGGTTCCCTAAAGGAGGGTGGGAAAGCCCAAGCTGATTTCCCTTCCAGTCTTGCCCCAGCACAGAAACATCCTTATCTTTCCAACCTGCTCTGGGGATGCTTCTTCATTTTCCTGGGATCATGGAACAGTTGGAGTTGGAAGAGACCTATCCAGGTCATCTGGTCCTTGCAGGATCCCAGATCTGTTTGGTGTCACCTGCAACAGCCCCCCCTGAAGCCCCCAATGCTCAGGACACTTTGAGCACCACAACCAAAGCTCAGCTTTGCCCCATCCTCATTCCCAGCCCCATCTGGGGGTTCCTCCATCAGTTTTGCCCCTTCCATGCAGTGCCCAGATGGAGCTGATGCTTTTGGAATAAGAACTGAGGCGGGAGATGCCAAAATCCTGATTTTCCTCCCCAAAGAGTCGTGCTGTGCCCGCAGAGCTGCCCTCAGTGCCCCTGCTGAGGGTGACCCTTCAGCTCCACCGGGTCAGTCCCGTCTCTCCAAGACCTTCCAGTCCCCTCTGAGATTGTGCAAGTTTGAAAATGGATTGGAAAAATGCCCTTGGCTAAAGGAGCAGGGATGGCAAACAGTTCCTTGCCTCGAGCCCCTGCTCCCCTTTCAGCCCAAATTCCACCTCAAATTCTGCACCCAGGGCAGGCTGGGCCAGCCTGGCATCAGATAACACGCCTGGGGTTTGCTGGCATGCCTGGAGCAAGGGCTAATAACAGCCTGAGGAAGGGCAAGGGCTATTTTTAGGTGGATGTGTCTTGCCAAGAGCCTCCAGGAGTGGGTGATTTGGGTATGGAGGTTGAACCCAAGAGAACTGTGCAGCTCCCTCGTGCTTTTCTTCTCTCTCAGCCCTCTTGAGGCCATTCAGGTCTTCAAGGTCTTTTTTATAAAGTCAAGATTCCAGCCCAGGTTTCCTGTGGCTGTTCCCCTTCCCTAAAGGAACAGGAAAAGCCTTTTGTGTCACCTTGGACTCCAATTCTTGGCCACTGCCAAGGGCCAACACTCCATAAATACCCACCCTGAGAGTGTTCAGCCTGGAGAAGAGGAGGCTCAGAGGTGACCTCAGCACTGTCTGGAACTGCCTGAAGGGAAGTTCTGGCCAGGTGGGGGTTGGTCTCTTCTCCCAGACACTCAGCAATAGGACAAGGGGGGCTCAAGCTCTGCCAGGGGAGGTTTAGGTTGGAGATCAGGAAGAAATTCTTTGCAGAGAGAGTGCTCAGTGTTTGTAGGTGCCCTGAGCTTAAACATAAGGTTGGAGCTGCCCTGGGGATGCTGCAGAAGTGCTGCTGGATCCCCAGGGTGGCACCTGCCTTGGGCACCAGGGCTGGGTGAACTCACTGCTCTGAGGTTGGCAGGATGGGGATTTCTGTCACCTGAAAGCTCAGAGCAAACAGCAAAGGAGCAGATCAGGAAGGTGGCAGTGCTGACGTGGCTTTATTGCACCCAGGCCTTGCCTAAAAGCACCATAAACCACCAGACACCACAGGAGGCAGCCCAGGTGAGGGCAGGACAAACTGCAGGGGTCAGTGCAGGTTTAATAACTGATTATCCAGAGGATGGGGCTGCTCTGCTGCAGCCTGAGGTTCCTGCAGAATCACAGAATCATAGAATGGATTGGGTTGGAAAAGACCTCTGAGATCATCCAGTCCAACCCTTGGTCCAACTCCAGTCCCTTTACCAGATCATGGCACTCAGTGCCACGGCCAAGCTCAGTTGAAAAACCTCCAGGGATGGGGAATCCACCCCCTCTCTGGGCAGCCCATTCCAATCCCTGAGCACTCTCTCTGCAAAGAATTTCTTCCTGATCTCCAACTTCAGTTTCCCCTGGCAGAGCTTGAGCCCCCCCTGTCCTATTGCTGAGTGCCTGGGAGAAGAGACCAACCCCCACCTGGCCAGAACTTCCCTTCAGGCAGTTCCAGACAGTGCTGAGGTCACCTCTGAGCCTCCTCTTCTCCAGGCTGAACACCCCCAGCTCCCTCAGCCTCTCCCCACAGCACTTGTGCTCCAGTCCCTTCTCCAGCCTCGTTGCTCTTCTCAGTTGGGTTGGAAGAGACCTCTGAGATCATCAAATCCAACCCTTGATCCAACCCCACTGTGATCACTCTGGCACTCTGTGCCCTGGGCTGGTGATCCCAGTGGGGTTGGATCAAGACATGTTGGATTCTCTGTCCCTGGAGGTGTTTCAGAGGACACTCAGTGCCACATCCAGTCCCTTCTCCAGCCTCGTTGCTCTTCTCTGGCCCCACTCCAGCCCCTCAATCTCTTTCCTGAACTGAGGGGCCCAGAACTGAACACAACACTCAAGGTGTGGCCTCATCAAGGCAGAGTCCAGGGGAAGGGTCACTGCCCTGGGCCATTCCAATCCCTGAGCACTCTCTCTGAGAAGAATTTCTTCCTGATCTCCAACCTAAACCTCCCCTGGCAGAGCTTGAGCCCCCCTTGTCCTATTGCTGAGTGCCTGGGAGAAGAGACCAACCCCCACCTGGCCAGACCTTCCCTCCAGTCCCCATTTCTGACCATTCCCCCTCCCCACAGTCATCCTGACGGACGAGGAGGTGCAGAGGAAGCGCGAGATGATCCTGAAGCGGAAGGAGGAGGAGGCGCTCAAGGAGAGCCTGAAGCCCAAACTCTCTGAGGAGCAGCAGCAGGTCATTGACACCCTGCTCGAGGCCCATCGCAAGACCTACGACCCCACCTACGCCGACTTCACCAAGTTCCGGGTACCCAAAGGCTCCTCAGCCCTCTCAGCCCGTGGCTCTCACCACAGGGGGGTTCAAAATGCCCCTGCAAAATCCTCCCTGGGGTCTTGGGGAGAAGCTGCCACCCCTTTCCCTCCCAGCCCCTTCCTCATGCTCTGCTCTTCTCTTCCAGCCCCCCATAAGATGCCACCCCAACAACAAGGGGGCAACCAAGTCCTCCTCTGTTGTCACCCAGGACCTGTCGGAGGAGGATTCCACCGATCTCTTTGGCTCTGATGCCTTCAGCACATTCCCAGGTACCACATTCACCTCTCTGGAGTAGCTTTACCTAAATCTGGCCCTTCAAACCCTTGTTTTACCTCCTGGGGGGGCTCACTGAGCTGCAAAGCCCTCCTGGGGGTGTTGCAGCATCACCCTCTGAGGGTCTCCCTCTCTCCAGAGTCTGTGGAGCCCCCGATGTTTTCCAACCTGGTCCTCTCCGAGGAGAACGATGAGAGCTCCTCCATGAACCTGGAGTTCTCCCAGCTCTCCATGCTCCCTCACCTGGCTGACTTGGTCAGCTACAGCATCCAGAAGGTGATTGGCTTTGCCAAAATGATCCCGGGCTTCAGGTGAGATGTTTGTTCCCAGATCCATCTCGGGAGTTCTGTCCTACCCTTCACAGCCAGATCCTGTTCTCTGTTTCACCTTCACAACTGTCCCTCAGCTCTGTTCCCTTCCCAGTCTGGTCCTGGTTTGATGTCTCTCCTCCTTCCTGGGGTTCTCCTCTTTTCTCTTTCCAAACTTTGGAAGATTTTTCACCCAAATTTCAGCAAATTGTCAGCAAATGGAGCTGCTGCAATTCTGGAGGCCACGGGTGGGGTTTGTGAAGAGCCTCAGGTCCTGTTTCACTCCAGGGCATCAACAAAAACACCTGCAGAAATAAATACCTGACACAGGAACTGTGGGGAGGGAATGGCTGGGCTGTGAGTGTGGGAGTTCACAGCAAACCTTGAAGGTGAGAAAAGCTTAGTTAGGCCACACCTTACAGGGGTCACACTCAAAGACAGTTTTACTCAAGAACTCCATGGAGAGAGAAAAACCAGGTAAAAGCTTCTTCCACTTCCTAATAACAGATTGTGCCTCTTCCTTATTCCCACCCACAGCTCCATCCCATGGGTTGAACCAGAGTCCATAAAACTCATCACAGCTTTAATTGGATGACACTTCAGCAGATGCTCATCTTTGGATGAGAAGAGTCACCTCTTAAGGTCCCTTTCTTATGAGCAAACCCACCTGAAACCTTTTTATCTCTCTTTTTTTGCTAACTGTTGGTCTTTTCCACAGAACTGAACTCCTGCTTTGGTCAGCAGGCCCCAGAATTCACCTGCAACTCTAAAAACCCTTTTCCTCAACTCCAGAATCTCTCCTTTATTCCCACACTGGGCTGTCCCCACCAAGGGATGGGACGACCCTCACGGAGCAGCAGTTTCGGTTCCTCCGCTCGTGGCCAAGTCTCACTTCAGCCTCCTCTGCCCATGCAGGGACCTGTCAGCAGAGGACCAGATTGTCCTGCTGAAGTCCAGTGCCATCGAGGTGATTATGCTGCGCTCCAACCAGTCCTTCACCCTCGAGGACATGACCTGGACCTGCGGCAGCAACGACTTCAAGTACAGGGTCAGCGACGTCACCCAAGGTAGAGCTGCCAGAGCCTCTCCCACTAAGGGATCCCACCCCAGCCTCAAGTTCAGCTGCACAAATCCCATGGGGTTTACTCTGGAAAGTCACTCCCTCTGCACCCAGCAAGGTGCTGGATCCTGCCCTGAACCTCTTCCACGTGAGGATTTTGGGGCCAACCTGGAGAACAGGGGGTGGAGGAGGTCCTTAAATCTCTCCCTGCACTTGGAAAAGCCTCAGAGTAACCAGGGGCTTGTGGAAGGGAGGAGGAGGAGCAGGAGGAGGAGGAGCAGGAGGAGGAGGAGAAGGAGCAGGAGGAAGAAGAGCAGGAGGAAGAGCAGGAGGAGCAGGAGGAGGAGGAGGAGCAGGAGGAGGAGGAGAAGGAGCAGGAGGAAGAAGAGCAGGAGGAAGAGCAGGAGGAGCAGGAGGAGGAGGAGGAGCAGGAGGAGGAGGAGCAGGAGGAGGAGGAGGAGGAGCAGGAGGAGGAAGAGCAGGAGGAGGAAGAGCAGGAGGAGGAGGAGGAGCAGGAGGAGGAGGAGGAGGAGCAGGAGGAGGAGGAGGAGGAGGCAAAATGTCTGCAGGTGAATTGTCTTTGTGGATTCCAGATCCACAATCTCCTGCTTTAGGGAAACTGTTGGGGAAAAGTACAATTAAATCCAACGTGCTTTGAGCTGTGCCAAAAGTCGTTTTCCTCCGTCCCTGCTGTGCTGGATGAGCTGCTGAGCTCTGGGGGGGATCCTCTTCCAGAGCCAGCCATGCCAAAGGGCCTGTTCTCTTCCCAGCTGGCCACAGCATGGACCTGCTGGAGCCACTCGTGAAATTCCAGGTTGGTTTGAAGAAGCTGAACCTTCACGAGGAAGAGCACGTGCTCCTCATGGCCATCTGCATCCTGTCCCCAGGTAAGGACCACACTCACCCCTCAGGGCCACAGACCTGCCTGTCCCCAAAAAAGGCTGGGAATCACCTGCAATATCAGGGCAGTTTTGGGCACCAAAATATAGGAAAGGTACGAAGCTGTCAGAGAGTCCAAAGGAGGGCAAAGATGGGGAAGGGCCTGGAGGGGCAGCGTGTGAGGGCACTGAGGGCACCTGGGGTGTGAGGCTGGAGAGGAGGAGACTCAGTGCAGGGAGGGGCAGAGGAGGGGCTGGCACTGAGCTCTGCCCTGTGGGCACCAGGGACAGCACCCAGGGAAAGGCTGGAGCTGTGCCAGGGCAGGGACAGGGCACAGGGAATGGCTGGAGCTGTGCCAGGGCAGGGACAGCACCCAGGGAATGGCTGGAGCTGTGCCAGGGCAGGGACAGCACCCAGGGAATGGCTGGAGCTGTGCCAGGGCAGGGACAGGGCACAGGGAATGGCTGGAGCTGTGCCAGGGCAGGGACAGGGCACAGGGAATGGCTGGAGCTGTGCCAGGACAGGGACAGCACCCAGGGAATGGCTGGAGCTGTGCCAGGACAGGGACAGCACCCAGGGAATGGCTGGAGCTGTGCCAGGGCAGGGTCAGGGCACAGGGAATGGCTGGAGCTGTGCCAGGGCAGGGTCAGGTTGGATCTCAGGGAAAGGTCCTTCCCCCAGAGGGTGGTGGGCACTGACCAGGCTCCCCAGGGCAGTGGGCACAGCCCTGACCCTGCCAGAGCTCCAGGAGGGTTTGGATGATCCTCTGGGGCACAGGGGGTGACTCTTTTAAAACTTGGTTGTAATAATGCCAAGGTCATGGGTTCAATCCCCCATGTGGGCCATTGACTTAAGAGTTGGACTCCCTGAATCCGTGTGGGTCCCTCCCAGCTCAGAATAGTCTGTGATTCTGTGACTCCTGGTCATGGTCCTGTGCAGGGCTGGGGGTTGGACTCGGTGGTCCCTGTGGGTCCATCCCATCTCACCCCAACCCACCCCATTCCACCCCATTCCACCCCACCCCATCCCACCAATTTCCCCACCCCATCCCATCCCATCCCATCCCACCCCATCCCATCCCATCCCACCCCACCCCACCCCACCCCACCCCACCCCATCCCACCCCACCCCACCCCACCCCACCCCACCCCATCCCACCCCATCCCATCCCACCCCACCCCACCCCATCCCACCCCATCCCACCCCATCCCATCCCACCCCACCCCACCCTGTGCCCCCCGGTGTTCCCCCCAGACCGCCCGGGCGTGCAGGACACGTCGCTGGTGGAGTCGCTTCAGGACCGGCTCTCGGAGATCCTGCAGAGCTACATCCGCTGCCGGCACCCCCCGCCCGGGAGCCGCCTCCTCTACGCCAAGATGATCCAGAAGCTGGCGGACCTTCGGAGCCTCAACGAGGAGCATTCCCGGCAGTACCGCTGTCTGTCCTTCCAGCCCGAGCACAGCATGCAGCTCACGCCGCTCGTGCTCGAGGTGTTCGGCAACGAGATCTCCTGACTCTGCCCCGAGGGCCGGGGGGAGGACTCGGCCCGGGTTTCGCTGAGCCCGCGGAAGAAACGGGACTTTTGTACCTTGGGTTTGGCTTTGTGAGGTCCTGCTTTGTTTGCCCCTGCGTGGCGGGGGCAGGTTCGCAGTGACAGAGCCAGACCTGCGTGTTTCCCCCTCCCAGGAGCAGCTTTCCCACTTCCCTGCCCTCTCTGGGAGCTGATTTAGCCCTTTATGGAGATTTTGAGGCTCTCTCAAATCCCTTCTTGTTTTGAGCTGGACACTCGGGCTGTTGGGAAGGAGAAGCCCTGGGGGGTTTGCAGCAGGAGATGCACTCGGGGCACGGCTGAGCATCCTCTGCGCCCTCCCTAAATCCTGCAGCACTTGCTCCCTCTCCAGTTTTCCACAAGGATTGACCCCCCTGAGTCCCAGCCAGGAGGGGCCGTGTCCCTGCAGGTGACAGCTCAGGGACATCCCCTGTGCTGGTGGGACTGGGATGGGCCAGAGGGGGCTGAGCGAGCCCCGAGGGGGAAAATCTGTGCTCAGCCCCCCAGGGAAAGAGCCAAAGGAGTTTCATTTGCATTCCCAGCCCTGCCTGCAGCGGAGGGCAGGGGTTTAACCCTGGGTGCCTCTCCCTTGCTTTGGAGCTGAACCGGGACCCCCGGGATGGAGCAACGACCCCCCGGGATGGGGCAGCGACCCCCCGGGATGGGGCAGCGACCCCCCGGGAGGAGGGAACGACCCCCCGGGAGGGGGAACGACCCCCTGGGAGGGGGCCACGACCCCCGGGATGGGGCAGCGACCCCCCGGGATGGGGCAGCGACCCCCCGGGATGGGGCAGCGACCCCCCGGGAGGGGAACGACCCCCGGGATGGGGCAACGACCCCCCGGGATGGGGCAGCGACCCCCCGGGAGGGGAACGACCCCCGGGCTGGGGAGGTGACCGCGGTCCCAGCTCGGCTTCCCCCCCGTGTCCTGCTGGAGGCGGCTCCGTGTCACTGTCCCCGCTCGGGGAGCGAACCCCGGGAAGGGGATTTGGGAGTCCCGGGAAGAGGCGGCGCAGCCCCCCGGGCCGTGCGCGGTGTCGGGAGGGGCCCGGCCAATAAACTGCTCCTTGGGCAAATCAACTCGGCCCCGAGTAGTCGGGGGTGCGTGTCCGTCCGTCTGTCCGTCCGTCCCCACGAGGGATGCGCAGGACTCTGTGTGACTGTCCTGGGGGCTGGCGGAGCTGTCCCTGTGTCCCTGTCCGTGTGTCCCTGTCCCCGTGTCCCTGTCCCCCGTCTGTGTGTCACCCGTGTCCCTGTCCCCCTGTCCGTGTCCCCCTGTCCCCGTGTCTGTGTGTCCCCCTGTCCCCGTGTCCCTGTCCCTGTCCCCGTCCCCCTGTCCCCGTGTCCGTGTGTTTCATGTCCCTGTCCCCCTGTCCGTGTGTCCCTGTCCCCGTGTCCGTGTGTTTCATGTCCCTGTCCCCTCTCCTTGTCCCCCTCTCCCTGTCCCCCTGTCTGTGTTTCATGTCCCCGCGTCCCCCCATTTGTGTTCCCACCTTCGGCCGGTAGGGGGCGCTCGCTCAGCGAAGCCTCGGGGGGGCGGGGCGGTACGAACTGCGCAGGTGCAATGCAGAGCCGGTGGGGCGGACCTGGGGGCGTGTCCAGTGGGCGGGGCCTGGGGCAGGGCGTGTCCCGGTGGGCGGGGCCTGAGACAGGGCGTGTCCAGGTGGGCGTGTCCCGGGGTAGGGCGTGTCCAGGTGGGCGTGTCTCGGGGCAGGGCGTGTCCCGGTGGGCGGGGCCTCGTGGCCGCCATGCGGATCTGCGCACGCGCCGCGCGCCTCATGGCGGCCATGGCGGGCACGGGAACCGGCACCGGCAGCGGCAGCGGCGGCACCGCCGGGCTCGGGCAGAAGCAGCCGAGCCCCGGGCCCGCCCCACGCATCGGCACCCACGACGGCACGTTCCACTGCGACGAGGCGCTCGCGTGTTTCCTGCTGCGGCTCCTGCCCCGCTACCGGGTACGGCCCCGGCGCTCCGTGCGGCGGCACCGGCACCTTGCGGGGGAACGAGGGGATGCCCTGCGGGGCCCGGGGCCCGCCCCTGTTACCTGTGCGCGGCTCTCGGCGCTCCCGGCCCCACCCGGGGCACCCCCTGAGGCTCTGAGCCCCTCCGCGGGGTCCCTTCTCCCCAGGGGCAGCTCCCGGGGGTCCCGGGGCTCCGGGGACCCTCAGGCCGCGTGTCGCCCCCCGGCAGGACGCGGAGGTGGTGCGGACCCGCGACCCGCAGCGCCTGGCCCAGTGTGACGTGGTGGTGGACGTGGGGGGCGAGTACGACCCCGAGCGGCACCGCTACGACCACCACCAGAGGTGAGCGCGGCGCGACCCCCGCGGCGGCCCCGGGACCCCCCTCGGGGCTGACCCCGCGGCCCTGCAGGTCCTTCACGCAGTCCATGAGCAGCCTCCGGCCCGACAAACCCTGGACCACGAAGCTGAGCAGCGCCGGGCTGGTCTATTGTCACTTCGGCGCCCGGATCCTGGCGGCGCTCCTGGGGCAGCCGGAGGACGGGCCCGTGGTCACGGCGCTCTACGACAAGGTACGGGGGACCGGGGGGCTCCAACCGGGCTGCCCCTTTGGGGGGGTCACCCCACACCGCAGCGCTCAGGGCGGAGGACCCCAGGGAGGAGGAGACACCCGGGCAGGCTCGCTGTGCTCCCCCTGCTTCCCCTCCTGCTGTAGCCCCCATTTCCACACGGTTGTCCCCATTGACCCCCTGCTGGCTCCTGTCACCCCCACCAGCCCCTGTGTCCACCCTCTGCTGGCTCCCACTTCCCACAGCTGTCCCCCACATTGTTCCCCAACTGTCCCTTCACTGTCCCCATCCCCTCACTGTCCCCACTTGTCCCCTCTTTCCCCAGTGTCCCATTTTCCTCTTGCTGTCTCCTCACTGTTCTCTGTTGTCCCCTCACTGTCCCCTCTTTCCCCACGGTCCCACTGTCTCCTCACTGTTCCCTCCTGTCCCCTCACTGTCCCCATCTCCTCACTGTCCCCACTGTCCCCTTTTCCCCCCTGGTCCCATTATCCTCCCACTGTCCCCTCACTGTTCCCCACTGTCCCCTCACTGTCCCCACTGTCCCCTTTCCCCGCTGTCCCCTCACTGTTCCCCACTGTCCCCTCACTGTCCCCACTGTCCCCTTTCCCCACTGTCCCCTCACTGTTCCCCACTGTCCCCTCACTGTCCCCACTGTCCCCTTTCCCCGCTGTTCCCTCACTGTCCCCACTGTCCCCTCACTGTCCCACTCCGTGTCCCCCCCAGCTCTACGAGAACTTTGTGGAGGAGATCGATGCCATCGACAACGGGATCGCGCAGGCGGAGGGGCCGCCCCGCTACGCCCTCACCACCACCCTGAGCGCCCGCGTGGGGCACCTCAATCCCCGCTGGAACGACCCCGACCAAGACACTGAGGTGGGCACGGGCCCCACGGCCCCCTGGGGACACCCGGCTGGGGCACACCCGGCTGGGGCACACCCGGCTTGGGGACACCCGGCTGGGGCACACCCAGCTCGGGGACACCCGGCTGGGGCACACCCAGCTCGGGGACACCCGGCTGGGGCACACCCGGCTCGGGGACACCCAGCTCGGGGACACCCGGCTTGGGCACACCTGGCTCAGGGACACCTGGCTCGGGGACACCCGGCTGGGGCACACCCAGCTTGGGGACACCTGGCTCGGGGACACCCAGCTGGGGCACACCCAGCTCGGGGACACCTGGCTCGGGGACACACAGCTCGGGGACACCCGGCTTGAGGACACCCAGCTTGGGGACACCCGGCTTGGGCACACCTGGCTCGGGGACACCCAGCTTGGGGACACCGGGCTCCGGGACAGCCCTGACCCCACCCCGTGTCCCCAGGCGGGGTTCAGGCGGGCGATGGAGCTCGTGGGGCGCGAGTTCATGGACCGTCTCGACTTCTACCACCGGGCCTGGCTGCCGGCACGGGCACTGGTGGAAGAGGCCGTGCAGCACCGCCTCGAGGTACCACCAACCAAACAGTCTGGGGGGGCCACTGAGGTGTGGGGAGGCCAAATCACCTCGGTATAAACCTCCCTGCATGGCTGTGCAGTCCCCACTCTGCCCCCACACAGGGATTGCACTCCCTGGACCCTCACCCTGCACCCCCAACTCTGCCCACCCTTCCCACCGCAGCCACCACGTCCCCCTTACACATGTGGGGGTCTCTGAGCCCCAGGTGGGTGCAGTGGAGCCCCAGGGCCATTCGGGTGCTCATCATGTCTCCCTCTCAGGTGGACTCCAGTGGGCAGATTCTGGAGCTGCCCCAGGGCGGCTGCCCCTGGAAGGAGCATCTTTTCCAGCTGGAGCAGGAGCTGGCTCTGCCCAGGCCACTCCAGCTCGTGCTGTTCCCGGACCGGAGCGGGCAGTGGCGAGTTCAGAGTGTCCCCACGGGACCCCACACTTTCCAGAGCCGGTGAGACCCCTCCCCTCATGCTGTGCACCCACACTTTGTGTTCTGTACCCCCACTCTGAATCCCTGCACCCCCATACACTGCTCTGCATCCCCACTCTGCCCCCCATAGCCCAACACAGGGCTCTGCAGCTTCACTCTGCCCCTGCTGTGCCCCCCATACATGCCCCCCTACTCTGCCCCCCAAATCTGCCCCCCTGTATCCCCATGCACAGCTCTGCATACCCACTCTGTCCCCTGTACCCCTCCACAGGGCTCAGCCCCCCTGTACCCCCTCCCCAGCTCTGTATCCCCGCTCTGACCCCCATACACTGCTCTGCCCCCTCTCTCTGCCCCCTGTACCACCCCGGGGGGGTGCAGGTTGCCACCCGCTGTCCCCCCTGCCCCCCCAGGCTCCCCCTGCCCGAGGCATGGCGGGGGCTCCGGGACGAGGCCCTGTCCCAGCTCTCTGGCATTCCTGGCTGCGTCTTCGTCCACGCCAGCGGCTTCATCGGAGGGAACCAGACCCGGGACGGGGCCCTGGAGATGGCACGGCGGGCACTGCAGCACGGGGGGGGCACACAGAGTGGGTGAGCCCCCTCCCATCGTGGTCACCCCAAAAGGGACCCCTGCCCCAGCCAGGGGCTTCAGGGATGGCTGGGACTGTTCCTATACTGGGATGGCAGTGAGATGCTCTGAAGGACCTGCTGGGGAGAACGGGGCAGGGCCAGCCCCACCAGGGGTGTCAGTGTGCCCACCCCCAGCGTTGGATGGGCACCAGCCCAGTCAGAGACTTGCTGGTTCCATTTCTCTGGAGTCTGTCCGTGTTCCTGCTATATCCCAGTTCCAAGGGGTTTCCAGCACCAGTAAAAACCAGAATGTGCCCAGTGAATGCACTGTTGGGGCAGTGAGGGGGGCCCGGGGAGGTGGGCAGGGCTCTGTGTGGCACTGGGTGTTACTGGGAGCCCAGTGCCACCGTGGCCCCCCCAGCACGGGGAGGGGAACCAGTGCCCCTCCCCGCCCCAATCCCACGTGTCAGCAGCACAAAGGGGGGCTGGGGAGGGGCACAGAGCCCCCCTCCTTTGCCACCAGCCTCCCTGCCAGGGCCATGCAGGCAGCTTGGCTGCTCCTGCTGGCACTGGGGCTGCTGGGACACCCGGGGGGCTGCCGGTGCCCGGGGGGAGCCCCCCGAGCGCTGCCCACCCACAGCGGCCGCAATGAGACGCTGGAGGGTGCGGGGGCAGCGCGGGCACCCGACGTGGTGGTGCTGGTGGCCATGGGGGGCTGGCTGGGGGCCATCCTGGTCTGCGTGGGCCGGTTCGTGCGGAGGAGCCGAGCGGAGACACGGCTGCACCTGGAATACCTGCGGGCACTGCCCTGTGCCCCCCCTGGGCACCGGGGACAGGAGGAGCAGCCACTCAGCACCTTCCTCGGAGGAAGCACCAGGAGCAAAGTGGGCAAGGGGTGAAGCCCCCCCAGACCTGCCCCAGCAGCTGCAGTGGGTTCGTACCCCAATTTACCCCCTGGGTCCTCCTGTCTGTGCAGCCCCACAGAGGGGGCAGATGCTGCTGGGCTGGGGTGGTGGGGGCTCCCTGTCCCACCTTGGGGCTCAACTTTGGGGAGCATTTTGGGGGTTCTGGGGGTGTTTGGGGGTGGGGGTTGATCAGGGACCCTGCACTCTCCCCATTATCATCCCTGTTATTGCAGTGTAATCCTGGGGATTAACCACATGTAATCCCAGGATTTAACCACACTGCCCCTCCCCATTAATTCCCTCTCTGGGCAGGGGGGGGTCCATCTGCTCCTCCCCCCTTTGGTTCTGGGGTTGGGGCTCACGTGGGGTGGCACGAGTGTCCTTGGGCCTGCAGGCCTAGCTGGGCTCACATTTGGGGTTTCATGGACCCACAGGGTCTTCAGTTGACTGTGGGGGGCTCTGCCCAACCACAAGGCAAACCCGGGGGCTGCATGTGCAGCCAAAGGCCCCTCAGCCCCCCCTGCCCTCACCTTTCCCCAAAATGGGGCTCTTTAACCCCAGAACAGCAGCCCTGGCCCATGTGCTCACACCAACGAGTTTCAGCACAGGGAAGTTCTGAAAATTCACCCTCAGCTCTTCCTGACTCCCAAAACCAGCTCTGGAGCACTTCCAGACACATGGAACTTCCAGAACCTGCCCCACCAAAATATTTCAGCCCCCTCAAGGCAAGGAAGGAGGAGGAGAGGGGAGAAAGAGTCACCTTTAATTGACACTGAAAGGTTCTGTGAGCCCCCCTCTGCCTGCCCGTGTTGAAGGCACCTCCAACCACACCAGAGGCCCGGGGAGGAAGATGAGGGTGTGCAGGGAGGAAGAGGAGGTGCTGAGGCCCCGGGCTCTGGTCACAGCTCTGAGAACAGGGGCTGCTCCCTCACACTGGGCACGACGGGCACGGGGCTGCGGAGGGGGCTGGCGTGAGGCACGTGGGTGCTGACAAAGAAGAAGGGGATGTGGCTGATCTTCCCTGAGGACCAGCACTGGAGGGGGAGAGAATACAGAAGGCAATGAGGGTCCAAGATCCTGGATACCTTCCCATGCCCTCTCAGACTAGAATCATAGAATGGATTGGGTTGGAAAAGACCTCTCAGGTCACCAAATCCAACCTTGATCCAACCCCACTGTGATCACCAGCCCAGGGCACTCTGTGCCCTGGGCTGGTGATCACAGTGGGGTTGGATCAAGACATGATGGATTCTCACTCAGTGCCACATCCATAGAATCACAGAATCATAGAATGGATTGGGTTGGAAAAGCCCTCCGAGATCATCAAGTCCAACCCTTGGTCCAACTCCAGTCCCTTTACCAGATCATGGCACTCAGTGCCACGGCCAAGCTCAGCTGAAAAACCTCCAGGGATGGGGAATCCACCCCCTCTCTGAGCAGCCCATTCCAATGCCTAATTACTCTTTCTGCAAAGAATTTTTTCCTGATCTCCCAACTTAAATTTCCCCTGGCAGAGCTTGAGCCCCCCTTGTCCTATTGCTGACTCGCCACTGGTGTCCCTCAGGGACAGCGAGGGGAGCCCCCAGCACCAAAGGGGGAGTGACTCACCACAGTCAGGAGGGCCCCTCGTGGGAAGCAGGGGTGGAAGGTGATGAGCTGGGGCCAGGCACTGTGCTCACCCTGCACAAACCCGCTGTGGGACACAGGAAAAGCCACAGTTACAGCACAGCCTTGGGCACCCCCTGAAAACACCACACTCCCAGGGCCAGCCACGGGCAAGTGGAGACATTTGGGACCTCACGGGATGCACTGGGCAAGGACAACCCAAAGCCAAGGGGGTTTGAGGTGGATAATGGACAATATGGCCAAAAAGATTTGGAGGTAAAACAGTGACAGAGCCTGAAGCAGCAGCACAGGAGGGTGTCTCCCTGCACTTCCCCACCACACCCCAGAAGGTGATAAACCCAAACCCACCCAAGACCCCACCAGGCCTCACCAGGGCAGGAGCTCAAACACGGGGCTGTTGCGGGTGCGGAACACGGCAATGACCGTCTGGCTGCCCGGAGAGTCAGGAGGTCCTGCAGGAGGAAGGGGAGCAGGAAGACTTTCCCTTAGTCCAGGGACATACACACAGGTGCCTCTGGAGTCCCTTTTCCCTGCTGGAAGCAGGATTTTCAGGCAAAGCCCAGTGCCAGGTCAGGCAGGACTCACCTCTGATGATCACTGCGAGTCTCTCTCCAGAGGGGTCCCACACCATGGAATGAACCTCTCCTCCAATCCTGCAATGGGCAGGAGCAGCAGTGAAGCCCCCAGAACTGAGGGACATGGACCCCCTTGGCCTCCCAGGCGTCCCCAGCATCAGGGGCACAGACCCCCCAACTCCCCAGTGTTCCCAGCATCAAGGGGGGACACTGCCAAGGGAAGCAGGGTCCCCTTGCCCCCCAGGTGTCACAGCCAGACCCACCTCTCATCACCGTAGAGTGTCTCAAAGGTGGTCTCTGACAGGTCTGCCACAATCGAGGCTGATTTGGAGCCTCCCACTTGGCCCTGCATCTCCCCTGAAGGGCACAGCCTGGTCACTCCATGAATCCCACTGAATTTTCCAAGTGAGCATTAATTTATCCATTCCTCAGAGCCATCTGATGGTATCCCAGCAGCCTCTGCCCATGTCTGGGATGGAGGATGGGACAGCAAACACCAGGACTGGCCCCCTCCAAACCCCTGAGCTGGTCCTGGACCCTCTGGAGTCTCCCTGCAAACCCTTTGAGCCCACACAACTGAGAGGCACCATGAGTGGGGATAAACCTGACCCCAGGCATTCTGTGCTCTGGGAGACCCCTAAAACACCCCCTTTGTGTGTCCCACCTCCCTCAACCAGTCTCAGCCAAAGCTGAGGGATCACATGGACCCACCCCCAGCCCTTGGGAAGCTCCAGCTTGGGAAGACTCACCCCGGTACTCGGAGAAGGACAAGGAGTAGATGACGGACTCGCCCAGGACTGTGAAGAGCAGTCGGGTGCCATCGGGGCTCCAGCACCCTGTCTGTGGGACAGAAGGGTTTGCAGGGAGACTCCTGAGGGTCCAGGGCCAGCTCAGGGGTTTGTGGATGGCCCCTCCCTTGGCCAGGGATCACTTGGGGCCAGTTGGAAATGGGGGATTTTTATTAAAACCCTGCAACGTGTCCCCAAGGGTGTTGGAGGTGACATCTGCCCCACATGGTGAGGCTGCACCCCGAATCCTGGGGTCAGTTTGGGGCTACAAGACAGACACTGAGGGGCTAGAGAGTGTCCAAAGATGGGAATGGAGCTGGGGAAGGGGCTGGAGAATTTGTGAGGAGCAGCTGTGGGGGCTCAGCCTGGAAAAAAGGAGGCTCAGGGGAGACCTTTTTGCTCTCCATAACTCCCTGACAGGAGGAGGGAGCCAGGTTGGGGTCAGGCTCTGCTTCCAGGGAACAAGGGACATGACAAGAGGAAACTATCTCAGAGGTGGTTTGGTTGGATACTGGGAAAATTTCCACACATAAAGGGCTATCCAGCCTTGGCACAGCTGCTCAGGACGGGGGGGGATGTCCCCAACCCTGGTGGGATTTAAAAGCCATGTGGATGTGGCACCTGGGGACATGAAACTCAGTGGTCTCAGAGGGCTTTTCCAGCCTAAATTATTCCATGGGAAAGAGTAATCAGGCATTGGAATGGGCTGCCCAGAGAGGGGGTGGATTCCCCATCCCTGGAGGCTTTTAAACTGAGCTTGGCCGTGGCACTGAGTGCCATGATCTGGTAAAGGGACTGGAGTTGGACCAAGGGTTGGACTTGATGATCTCAGAGGTCTTTTCCAACCCAATCCATTCTGTGATTCTGTGGATGTGGCACTGAGTGAGAATCCACCATGTCTTGATCCAACCCCACTGTGATCACCAGCCCAGGGCACAGAGTGATCACAGTGGGGTTGGACCAAGGGTTGGACTTGATCATCTTGGAGGTCTTTTCCAACCCAATCCATTCTATGATTCTGTGAATCCACCCTACCTGACAGCGTCCTCTGATGGTGGGCCACCGCTCACACGTCCACATCTGAGCCTCCCACACCCTGCAGGAGACAGGCTGGGGTGAGCAGCATGAATTCCTGGGATCTGCCCCAATCCTGCTGCTCCAGGAGCCCACAATGTCAGACCCCAATCACCCACCCACTTCCCCTTTTGTCCCCACAGAAAGAATGGGAGCAGTGAGGACACTCAGGATCCAGATCCACTTGGTTTTGGAGCAGAAATGAGGAAAAGGGCTGTGATGGAAACTGGAGCTCACCGGAACACGGCGGAGGGGGTGGCTGCCAGCACCTTGCTGCCATCGGGTGACCAGGCCAAGTAGGTGACACCACCACCCCCAAACCACTGCAGCTGGACACAGTTTTCAGTGGACACATCCCACACCTGGAGGAAGGGACAAGGAGGGCAATGGTGACAGCAGAACTGGAACATTGATGGAGCATTAGCACAGCTTTGGAGCCAGGGTTGTGTGGATCAGGGAACAGGGAGTGATGCCTCCAGGTTCAGTTCAAATTCTGGAGCTGCCTGAGCCACACTCTCCCCAGCTGTCCCCAGCTGTCCCCAGGGGGTGTCTGTGGTTCCCAGACTCGCCCCAGGGAGGCACAGCCAGCTCAGGACTCCTCACCAGCATGGCCGTGTCCACTGGTGATGCCGAGAGCAGCCGTTCCCCACTGGGTGCCCAGGCCAGGCTGGTGACAGGGCTGTGCCCTGGGTAGGACAGAACCTGGGCACAGCCTGATGATGGTCTGGAAGGCAGAGAGAAACCACTTGGAAGGGCTGGGACGGGCCAGCAGGACAGGCACCTGCCTGGCATTATCCCAAAGCCAACCCAAACGATGGCAGGGCAGGGGGTGTGGGGGCTGTCACCTTGTGGAGAGGGAGGTGGGATCCAGGTGCCACACCAGGACACAGCTCTGGCAGGCAACGGCCAGGATGGAGGCACAGAGAGGCTTCCAGGCCATGCAGGCCACGTTCCTCTGCAGGCGATGCTTCAGCGAGGGGACGGTGGCACTGCCAGGGAGGGGGGACATGTGACAAGGGGAAAGTGCAGACCAAGAGTGTGGGCAGTGTCCCAGTGCCCTCTGCCAGCTCTGACCACAGTGCAGGGGAAAAGCTGAGTGGGAAGGGGGGTTAGGGTTAGGCCCCGCCATGCCCGGCTTCCCAGGGAGGGAGGGACAGGGATTCCCAGCCAGGTGACACCAGAGTGAGCCAGAGCACACCTGGGGCCATTGGCCAGGGCTGCCCCCAGCCTGGCCCTGGGGCAGGAGAGGGCCCGGGCTGGCCGGAAATCCCAGCTGGGGGAGGGAGGTGGAGCCGGGCAGCGCAGAGGGGGCTGCAGGACCAGCTGGCACAGTCTTCTCCTGAGGAGGGATTGGCATTCCCTGGGGGAGCAGGGAGACCTGGGGGAGAGAGGAGACTCAATGACACCCCAGAGACCGCTCTGCCTGTGCCCCCTGGGCTGTGGGACCCCCCTGGGTCTGTGACTGCCCCAGGCTGTGTCACCCACAGGATGCCCCCAGAGCTACAGAGCAGGGAGGGGAAGGAAAGTCAAGGCTTTGATCAGGCTCGTGCTCCAGGCAAGGGGAAGAGTGGCAGGAAAGGACTAGGGAGGGGCTGACTGGGAGCCCAGGAGTGCCCAGATGGGCAAGAAGGCCAAGGACACTTGGCTTGTGTCAGTCACAGTGTGGCAGCAGGACCAGGGCACCCCAAATCCTGGGAGAAGGCAGCAGCTCCAGCCCCACCTGTTGGAGTTGTAGACCCGGATGGAATCGTCCAGAAGTGCCACAGCAAACTTGTTGGTGTGGGGGTGCCAGGCAAAGGCCCGAATGGGGCATCCGGCCCTGGAGGAGGAGACAGGGCAGGGTGAGGCTCAAGGATGCTCAAGGTGATGAACTCTTGGGTGGAACCACCCAGCACCCCCCAGGGTGCCAAAGGCACTTCCCAGAGTCCCCAGTGAAATAAAACTTCGCTGCTGAATGGGACTGTTTTGTCTGAGAAATTCCCCACTCCTGGCAGTTATTCCCAGGGCTGTGCTGAGGGGCTGGGTACCAGTCTGGGGTCAGAACAGGAAGGAATCTTGCAGTGTCTGATCTCCTTTATCCCTGATTTCTGCTTTGCCTCTCTCTGACCACTGGACACAAATCAAGGCAGCCAAAGCCAAGGGGAAAATATTTGCCCTCAATGTGTGTGATTGGGAGGCCAAGCCCACCCAAACAGGGCCATCCTCTCCTTGTACCCCCACCCCTCACCCAGCTCCCTGGGGGGGTTACAGACCCTGGGCACGGTGGTTATGGGGCACACAGGACTCACCAGTCCACGGCCTGGGAGAAGGCTGCAATCATGTCCTCACTGGTCAGCTGGAGGGGAGAGGAGCACACTGAGCTGGCACCAAGGACCCCCCGTGCCCACCCCTCCTCTTCATCTCCCCCCACCTGGATTTGGGCCCCTCTTGGAGCACTTTGGGCCCTGGGAAGGCATTAGGGCAGCATTTGGAGCTGGGCATTGCTGGGAGGAGCATTTCAGGGGGTTCTCAGTGGGGAAGGGACCACCCAGCACCCCGAGCAGCCTCACCCAGCCCCAGGGATCAGCACCAGAACTCACGGAGAGGTGTGGGAACAAGGATCCATGGAGTGAGGAGAGCCAGCGGCACACGGCCAGCACGTGGCTCGAGCCCGTCCTCAGCCACTGCAGCCCTGGGGGGGCAAAAGAGCCTCAGATCCCCCCACCCACAGCACAGGGGGCACTGAGGGATCCCAGATCCACAGATCCTGGGAGAACTCCATGACTCACCCTCCTCCTCGGAGCTGGTCACCTCCTTGAGCACCCCACAGAGCCCCACGTCGTGCCTGTGACCAGAGCAGGGGCAGCCCCTCAGCACCCCCTGCCCGCGCTGGGGGGCACATCCAGCAGTTTGGGGGGCACTTTCTGGGGGGCAGATCCAGCTGTTTGGGGATGCACTTCTGGGGGGGACTCACCAGGCACTGAGGCAGCGCTTCCACAGGGACTCTCGGTGGTGGATGAAGGGCGGGCGGGTGCTGGGCTCCAGCCGGCTGTGAGCCTTGAGAGGCTCCTTGGGCAGGTTGAGCACGGGCAGGTCGGGCACCTGTGGGCACCCACAGCACCCCTGAGCCCACCCACAGCACCCCTGAGCCCACCATGGGCAGGCTGGGCACCTGCAGCACCCACAGCACCCCTGAGCCCACCATGGGCAGGTCGGGCATCTGCAGCACCCACAGCACCCCTGAGCCCACCCCTGAGCCAGGGCAGGGGGCAGAAAGCGGTGGGAGGAAAGAAGGGGCACAAGGAGGGGTGCAGGAATGAGGGAACATCCAGGGGATGCCCAGGGGATGAGGAGACACTCCCACCCACAAGGGGATGGAGCTGCAGCCACAGCTGAGGGGTCAAATATGTCACTCCAAGGCTGGAGATGGGGTTGGCACAGCTCGGGAAGTCAGGGGTGCTCACCTGGCTCTGGGGGGGTCTCACCTGTCCCTGGGGAGGGTAAGGGGGTCCCTGGGGGGGCCTCACCTGGCCCTGGGGAGAGTATGGGGGCCTTGGGGGTCCCACCTGGCTCTGGGGAGGGTACGGGGGTCCCTGGGGGTCTCACCTGGCCCTGGAATGCGAGCGGGAGCTGCTCGCTGAGGCGGCCGCAGACCAGAGCGTTGTTGAGCTCATAGAGTGTGACCTCCCCTGGGGGCGGCGGCGGAGGGAACAGCCCCAGGGTGCACATGGCGGTGCCGGGCCTGGGAGAGGCGGGTAAGAGCTGCGGCCCGCGGTGGCCCCGGCACGCAGTGGTTCCGTTGGCCCCGCAGCCCCTCGGCCTGTCCCGCTCACAGCCCTCGATCTGTCCCCGCAGCCCCTCGGCCTGTCCCGCTCACAGCCCTCGATCTGTCCCCGCAGCCCCTCGGCCTGTCCCCCCGATCTGTCCCCGCAGCCCCTCGGCCTGTCCCGCTCACAGCCCTCGATCTGTCCCCGCGGCCCCTCGGCCTGTCCCCTCGATCTGTCCCCGCAGCCCCTCGGCCTGTCCCGCTCACGCCCCCCGGCCCCGCTCGGGCCCCGCCATGTTTGTTCCCCCCTCACGTTTTCCCACTCGCGGTTCCCGCCCTCGCGCCCGCGGGGGGGGATTTAAAGGGGCCACAGCTCAGGACAGAAACGCGCGGGGCCCACACGGAGGGTCTGAGCCCCCCACCCCCGATTTCCGACCGCGGCCTGTCCCTGTAGTAGTTTTGGCCCATAACAGTCCCCCACAGAGCCTCTTCCCGCACCCCCGCTGTTGATTTAGGGGGTCTCCGGCTGATAAAACGGAGGTTCTCCTTTCCAGGCGTTACTCCTTTAAGAAAGGCGGGGTCCCTCCCCTGGCGGGGCGGGATCGGCACCGGGATTGGGACCCCCGGGTCACCCCCGTGTCCTGCACAGAGACCCCCGTGGGGTCCCGGGATACCCCCGTGTCCTGCACAGAGACCCCCGTGGGGTCCCGGGGCACCCCCGTGTCCTGCACAGAGACCCCCTCCGTGGGGTCCCGGGGCACCCTCGTGTCCTGCACAGAGACCCCCTCCGTGGGGTCCCGGGTCACCCCCGTGTCCTGCACAGAGACCCCCGTGGGGTCCCGGGATACCCCCGTGTCCTGCACAGAGACCCCCGTGGTGTCCCGGGGCACCCCCGTGTCCTGCACAGAGACCCCCGTGGGGTCCCGGGGCACCCCCGTGTCCTACACACACAGAGACCCCCGTGGGGTCCCGGGGCACCCCCGTGTCCTGCACAGAGACCCCCGTGGGGTCCCGGGGCACCCCCGTGTCCTGCACACACAGAGACCCCCGTGGGGTCCCGGGACACCGCCGAGACACCCCCGTGTCCTGCACAGAGACCCCCTCCGTGGGGTCCCGGGGCACCCCCGTGTCCTACACACACAGAGACCCCCGTGGGGTCCCGAGGCATCCCCGTGTTCTGCACAGAGACCCCCGTGGGGTCCCGGGGCACCCCCATGTCCTGCATAGAGACCCCCGTGGGGTCCCCAAGGCACCCCCGGCTCCTGAAACACCCCCGACCACCTCCGGGGGTCCCCATGTCCTGCACCCGCTGGGTCCCGTGTCCCCCACCCACGCGGGACCCCCGGAGTACCCACCGCGTCCGGCACCCGCGTGTCCTCCGGGGGTCTCCGTGTCCTGCACCCCACTCAGGGTCCCCGTGTCCTCCGGGGGTCTCCGTGTCCTGCACCCCGAGGCACCCCCGTGTCCTGCCCCCCGCGGGTGCCGTGGGTGCCCATGTGCCCCCCACCCCAATTCCAGCCCCCCTGTGTCCCCCTCCCTCCCTCCCTCCCTCCCCGGCCCCCGGGGGTGCCGCGCCCCCCGCGCCCCCCTCGGCTCCCTCCCAGCCCCTCTCCCGGGGCTCTCGCTTTTATTCTGTTTATCTCGGTGTTTTCCTTAGCGGCCGCAAGAGTTATTTTAATTTTCTCAGGATATTAAATAAAGGGCCCGGGCGGGAGGGGGGTCTGCGGCGGGGGCCCCACATTCCTCACCCGTTACGGAGGGAGCGGGGTTCGATCGGAGACGGCGATTTGGACGGCGCCGACATCAGAGTCACCGCAGCGCCTGGCGTGGCGTCCCCCGGACCCCCCAACCCACCGCGATGGGGCAGCGGGACGGGAAAACAGCTGGAGAGGGGAGGGGGGTCCCTGGGGGGGTCGCTGGATGGGGTTGGGCTCTGTGGTTTGGGAGGCTCCGGGCGGTCGAGCCCTTGGTGGCCGCCGGGCCGGGGTTTGGCTCAGGGATGTGGCTGGTTGCCCTCCTTGGCACTGGCCCACCCACAGCGAGAGGCAGCAGGGTTGGTGGTTTTGGGGGGAAAAGCCCCGAAAAGAGCAAATCTGTGATGAGGGGGAAGTGTGGTGGCTGATTTACTTGGGGGGCTGTAAGGAGAGGTGGCACCCACCACCCCAAATCCCCCCGGGAGCCACCCTGGGGACAGCTCTGTCCCCTCTGTGTGGTGGCACTGAGCTCTGGCCTCTGTGCCTCAGTTTCCCTGCCCTGCGTGGCAGGGCAGAGTGTCCCCCCTTTCCCTGGGGACATCTGAGTCCTGGCCAGCTCTGCAGAGTCCTCACCGCTGTGACTCACCCAGGGCTGGCACACGTGGCTGTGGCCCAGCCATGCTGGCACAGGGACCTGCTGCCACCCCTGTCCCTGTGTCCCCCCCAGGGCAGTGGGTGCCAGTGGCTTCCCCCCACCTTCCTGCTGGCACAGGACCCTCTTTCTGCCTCCTTTTGCCTTTTTCCGTGGCTTTTGGGGTTTTTTTTCAGGAAAAGCCCCAAACCAGGCTGGGCACATCAAACGTCTGGCAGGAGCCCAGGGCACAGGGAGGGGGGGAAGGGGAGGGGAGTGGGGTCCCCGCCAGCCCACAGCGCCCAAAATTGGGGTGTCTTTGGTAACACGTGGCCCTGCCACGTGCCCGGGCGCTGCCACGTGGCCCCCGTGCCTGTGGGGAAACTGAGGCACGAGGCTGAGCCAGGCAGGGGCTGTGCACACACACATGTCCCTGTGCACACACGTGTCCCTGTGCACACACATGTCCCTGTGCACACGCATGTCCCTGTGCACACACGTGTCCCTGTGCACACACACATGTCCCTGTGCACACACATGTCCCTGTGCACACACGTGTCCCTGTGCACACGCATGTCCCTGTGCACACACATGTCCCTGTGCACACGCGTGTCCCTGTGCACACACGTGTCCCTGTGCACACGCATGTCCCTGTGCACACACGTGTCCCTGTGCACACGCGTGTGTGTTGCCAGGGGTGGGTGTCCCTGGGAGTGGGAACACGTGGGGTCGGGGCACACACATGTGCAGGGTTGGAGAAGTCCCATTGGATCCCCAGGAGCAGCTTGGGGATGTCCCTGAGGGTGGGGACATGGGGACATGTGGGGCCAAGGGAATATGGGCTGTTGGGTCCGTGTGACACCTGGCCATGGGGACAGAGAGACACGGGGCTATGGGGACCCGGGAGAGACAGGCACGGGACCAGGGGGTCCTGGGGACATGGGACACTGGGGATTGGGAGGGGGACATGGGACACTGGGGATTGGGAGAGGGACATGGGACACTGGGGAGAGGGACACTGGGGACTGGGGAGAGGGACATGGGACACGGGACTGGGGAGAGGGACATGGGACACTGGGGACTGGGGAGAGGGACACTGGGGACTGGGGAGAGGAACGTGGGACACTGGGGATTGAGGAGAGGGACATGGGACACTGGGGAATGGGGTCCTGGGGACATGGGACACTGGGGAATAGGGAGAGGGACATGGGACACTGGGGAATGGGGAGAGAGGGACACTGGGGAATGGGGAGAGGGACATGGGACACTGGGGAGAGGGATATGGGATATTGGGGAATGGGAGGGAGACATGGGACACTGGGAATTGAGGAGAGGGACGTGGGTCCCAAGGTCCTGAAGACACGGGGACACAGGGACAGGGAACCACAGGGATACAGGGACAGGGGGACAGGCCAGCTTGTCCTCAACCCCGCTCAGGTCCTGCCACCCCCCCAGAGGGGGGAACAGCGAACCCGAGCAAGGCCAGGTCCCCCCATGCCTCAGTGTCCCTTTCTGACCCGCAGAGGGCGGGGGTGCGGGAGGAAGCTGAGCCCATCCCTGTGATGAAGCCGCCCGGCCTCGGCCCCACAGCGCAGGAGGAGGGGGGGCCCGGCTCCACTCTCAATCCCTTTATTGCTTTTTTTGGGGGTGGGCAGGGGGGGCAGCCAGCTAAAAAAGAGGGGGGTACGTTCCATTAGCACTGACAAACAGGCCTGGGGAGGGGAGCAAACCCTGTCCCTGAGTGCGGGGCACGAGGCGGCTGGTGGGGTTTGGGGGGTAACAAGGTTTAGGGAGGGGGAAGAAGAGAAAGAAGGGAGGGGTCTCACCTTGACACCCCCCAGTGAGCCCCAGAGCGCTCCGAGAGCCCCTCCATAATTTAAGACATAAATTATAATGGCTAACGAGGAGCTGGGAGGAATCGGGGGAGGGGGATCTGGGAAGAAGTAGGGGGGGCAGCACCCCATAATAAATATCCCCAGCGGCGTGGAGGAGGATGAGGATGGAGGATGAAAAAGGCTCAAATCTCCAACAAACTCCCGGCTTCGGGACTGCCGGCGTCTTTGCCCGGGGAGGCGGGGGGCGGGCGGGGGGATGCGGGCGGGGGCTGCTCTGCCCCGGGGGGCGGCTTGGGGGGCCCGGGGTCCACGTGGGTCTTCTGGTGCTTGCTGAGGTGGTCGCTGCGGGTGAAACGTTTGCTGCAGAGGAGGCAGGTGAACTTCTTCTCGCGCGTGTGGGTCCGGACGTGCCGCTCCAGCTCGTCGGAGCGGGTGAAGCGCTTCCCGCAGAAGAGCCAGTTGCAGACGAAGGGCCGCTCGCCCGTGTGCCAGCGCAGGTGAGCCTTCAGGTGCGAGGCTTTCCCGTACACCTTCCCGCAGCCCGGGATGTGGCAGCTGTGCACCGGCTTCCTCCGGGCCCCGCCGGGCCCACCCAGCCGCTCCAGCTCTTGACAATTGGGACAATCACATGCCGGGCGACCCCCTAAAGAGCCGCCGCGGGGACCCTTCGGGGTCTCACCCGGGGTGGGTTTCGGGGCGGGGGGCGCTGCGGGGGTGTTGGTGTAAGGTGGGGGGTTCAGAGCCCCAAACTCGGAGCCATAGGAGGGGAGGGGGGGACTGAGGGTGGGCTGGCCCTGCAGTGAGCCCTGCAGCCCCTCGGCACCCGTGGGCCCCCCCAGCCAGCCCCCATTGGGGTGCATGTCCCACCAGGAAGGGGCTGCTGGCCCCGAACCCCCTGGCAGTCCCCCGCCGATGCCACCCTTGTACCAGGAGCTGTAGGGATGAGGCATCTCCAGCGAGGGGTAGACCCCGGGCAGGCAGTCACCAGGGGGGTGTCCCTTGGCCGTCACCACCACGGGGGCCCCCAGCACCTCCTGGGCACCGGAGGGGGCTGGGAAGGGGTGGCCGAAGGGGCCATAGTCGGGGCCATAAGGGCCAGGGGAGGCCTGAGGGCTGGCAGAGGGCGAGAGCAGCCCGGGGGCGCTGGGGAAGGCGGCAGCGTAGGAGTCACCCATGGGGGGTCGGTGGGAGCACCCTGAGGGGTCGGAGGGCGGCAGTGGGAGCACTCCGAGGTGTTGGAGGGGATGATGTCAGCGGGGGCTCATGGCCATGGTGCTCAGCAGCCTGTGGAAGAGGGGTGGGGGTGTTAAGGGTGCTGAGGAGCACCGTGTGCCACGAGGTGACCAGTCCTGTGGGGCACCTGGCACTGGGGGCACCAGTATCGGGCCCCACAGGGCACCCAGGACAGGGGGGCACCAGTATCGGGCCCCACAGGGCACCCAGGACAGGGGGGCACCCAACTGCACCCACCTCCCAGCTACTCCCAGCCCCATGTGCCACCCACCACCCCTGATGCTCCCACTCCCCTTTGCCTCAGTTTCCCCTACCTGAGCTGAGACCATCCCACATCGTCACCCCCAGCCCAGCATCCCCCTTACAGCGGCTTTTCCCGGGGCTGACAGGGGGGTTGTGCTTCTGGCTGAGCCCCCAACCACATCCCTCCGCCCTCAATCTCGTCTCCTTCTGCCTTTATGGCCTTTTAATCAAATTACTCTGCGACCTCCCCCTCCCCAGGCGACTTCCTCTGCTTTTATACCCGTCATGGCTTTGAGCTGCTCGGGCTGAGCCCCCTCACCCCCAGGTTTCCCTTCCTTTTTTTTTTTTTTAATTTATCCCTTCACCCACTTTGTGGCTTTTCCAGTTTTTTCTTTTTTTTTTTTTTTAGGGTGTCCCCCCCCCCTTCTTTTTGCCGTGGGTTTTGTGCCTATTTTTACCCCGGCCTCGGCCGCGGCCACAAACGCGCTCCCGGTTTTCCAAGGATAACAAGGGCCAGGCCTGTGCCCCGGGAACGCTGCCCTGCCGCGAGAGCCGAGGTAATTAAAACCAGGGCGAGTGGCAAACGGAGGCGCACGCTTAAAATAGTGTCAAACTCCCATAAATCAGCTCCGCTTGCGCCGGGAAATTACGAGCAGGGAATGAGCCCCGGGAAGTGCGGGCTGAGAACGGCACAAACTCGCTGCAGGAGTGGCTGCTGCGGGGGGTGACAGCCGGTGGCTTGGTGGCTCCTGCTGTGACAGGGACCTTGAGCCTTCCTGTGTCCCTTCCTGGGGTGGGAGGGGTTCATTCTCCACTCGGAGGGACCCCAGTTCTAAATTCCCAATCCCTCATCCCTGATCCCCAGTGTCCAGTTTTTGGTCCCCAATTCCAGTTCCCCAATCCCTGTCCCCTCATCCCCAGTTCTTGATCCCCCAAGTCCCCAGTTTCTTGCCACCAAACTCCAGCCCTTGTCCCCAGTCCTGGGTCCCCAGATCCCATCCCTGGTCCCCAGTCCTGGGTCCTCAGATCCCATCCCTGGTCCCCAGTCCTGGGTCCCCAGCCCCAGGTGTTGCTGCAGCCCCACCACTGGAGCCCCCCACCCCTGAACCCAGGGACACCCCTAACCCTGACCCCTCCTGTTCTGGGGGGACCCATTCCCACTGAGAGCACAGTTTGGGGTGAAGGTGGCACTTGGCACCATCTCCTTGTCCCTGTCCCCTCCTGCTGGGCAGAGGACACACGTGTCCCCTGGCACGAGCTGTGGGGAGATGCTCAGGCCCCACACAGGTCCCTGTCTTTGGGGGGTCCTGTATCCCAGGGGTCTCCTCTATCCCAGAGTGGATCCTGCATCCCATGGGTCCTGTATCACAGGGTTACTGTCCCAAGGGAGGGGAATCTCCCATCTAGAACAGTCTCTGTTCCCAGGGACTGATCCCCTATCCCAAAGGGTCTCTGTCCCCAGGGAGCTGATCCCCCCTCCCAAAGGGTCTCTGTCCCAAGGGGGGGGAATCTCCCATCCAGAAGGGTCTCTGTCCCCAGGGAGCTGATCCCCCATCCAGAAGGGTCTCTGTCCCAAGGGAGAGGAATCTCCCATCCCAAAGGGTCTCTGTCCCCAGGGAAGGGAATCTCCCATCCCAAAGGGTCTCTGTCCCCAGGGATCCAATCCCCCATCCAGAAGGGTCTCTGTCCCCAGGGAGCTGATCCCCCATCCAGAAGGGTCTCTGTCCCCAGGGATCCAATCCCCCATCCCAAAGGGTCTCTGTCCACAGGGATCCAATCCCCCATCCCATAGTCCACTATCCCGGGGTCCCTGTCCCAAAGAATCCCGGTCCCGGGGGAGGGAGGGTGGTCCCCCATCCCAAAGGGTCCCGGTCCCGGGGCTCCTTACCGCGCTCCGGGCTCCGTGGTGCAGGGATGCCGGGGCCGGTGTCCCGGGATGCCGGGGCTCGGTGCGCAGGGAGGGAGGGAGCACCGCGGCTGCCGCCAGCCCCGCTGTGCCGCTGCGGCGGGGCTGGGCCGGGCCGGGACCGGGGCCGGGAGCGGGAGCCCAGCCCCGAACCGCCCCCCGCCGGGGGGGGCCGGGGGGACCGGGGGAAGGGGGGCAGGGGGAAGAGGAAAAGGAAAGGGAGAGGAAAAAGAGGAAGGAAAAGAAGATAAAGGGGGAAAAACCAGGGGAAAGTCTGAGGGAAAAGGACAAGGGATTGAAATTAGGGAGGAAAAAAAAGAGGGGAAGAGAGAGGGAAAAGAGAAGAAAGGGAAGGAAAAGGAAAGGAAAGGAAAGGAAAGGAAAGGAAAGGAAAGGAAAGGAAAGGAAAGGAAAGGAAAGGAAAGGAAAGGAAAGGAAAGGAAAGGAAAGGAAAGGAAAGGAAAGGAAAGGAAAGGAAAGGAAAGGAAAGGAAAGGAAAGGAAAGGAAAAGGAAAAAAGAAAGGAAAAGTAAAAGGAAAAAGGGAAAGGAAAAAGGGAAAGGGAAAGGGGAAGAAAGAAGCAGGGATAGAAAAGTTGTGAAGGAAGGAAGAAGAGGAGGCTGAAAGCCAGGGGAGGGAGGGGAGACTGGGACACAGTGACCAGCAGGGACGAGGAAAGGAACTGGGGCACCACAGGGCTTGTCACCCCAAAAAATGCCAGTAGGATGTTGCAGGGATGGGGATGAGGGTCTGGGATGCAGATGGAGGGGACAAGGGATGGGGACAGGGGCAGTGTAGGAATAGAGGAGGGATGGGAACAGGACCAAGGATGGACTTGGAGGTACTAGCGATGGGAATGGAGACACAGGGACAGAACTGGACCTAGAAAGGGGATGGGTGGACCAGGGGTGCAGGTGGGATAGGGATGGACTGGGGAAGGGCAGAGGAAGGAACCAGGAATGGGCATGAGAAGGGCCTAGGTTGGAACTGGAGATACCAGGAATGGTGCCAGGACTCGGGGATGGGCTGAGGATGGAGTGGGGATGGGGCCAGGGGGACGAGGGATGGGGGGGACAGAAACGGGGACAAGGGGGGGACAAAGAGAGGGGACATGTCCCGGGAGCAGGACTGGAGACCGGGACATGAGTGGCCCTGGAGATGGGGCTGGGGACTATCCCTGCCTCAATTTCCTCCCATCGAGGGATTGCTCCAACCACTCTTTTCCTCCCCACACCTTTTCTTTTTCACTCCCCTTTTCTTCCCGTTTATTTTCGCTTTTTCTGTTCGATTCCCCCCTTTCCCTGTTTTTCCCCTGCCGTGGCCAGTCGGGAGCCAGCGGGGCCCTTTCCCAGCCCTGACTCAGGGCTTTCCGCTCCGGAGCCGCCGGCGCCGCGGCTGCCGCCGAAGGCCACAACCACCGGCCCCCCCTCGCTGGGGCTTCCACTGCCCACAAACTGGGAGCAAACTGGGACGGCCGCTCCATCTCTCCTCTTCCTCAGCCAGCAGAAAGGGGGGCACCCCACGGGCTTTTGGGGTCACATCCCATGGGGCTTTTGGGAGGGCACCCCAAGGGCTTTTGGGGTCACATCCCATGGGGCTTTTGGGAGGGCACCCCAAGGGGTTTTGGGGTCACATCCCACGGGGCTTTTGGGAGGGCACCCCACGGGCTTTTGGGGTCACATCCCGCGGGGCTTTTGGGAGGGCACCCCAAGGGGTTTTGGGGTCACATCCCACGGGGCTTTTGGGAGGGCACCCCAAGGGGTTTTGGGGTCACATCCCACGGGGCTTTTGGGAGGGCACCCCACGGGCTTTTGGGGTCACATCCCATGGGGCTTTTGGGAGGGCACCCCAAGGGGTTTTGGGGTCACATCCCGCGGGGCTTTTGGGAGGGCACCCCAAGGGGTTTTGGGGTCACATCCCATGGGGCTTTTGGGAGGGCACCCCGTGATTTTTTGAGGGGTACTTTGACTCGCACCGACCACGAGGGTTCACCAAGGGCGGGGGGCTTGAGATCTGCCCGGCCCCCAGATGGGGGTGGGGTCCTCCCCAGGGCTTGGGGGTGGCGGGGACCCCTCCGTGTCCCCCGGGACCCTTCAAAGCCGGGCGGCTGATTACAGGGCGGCGCCGGGCTCGGCCGCCCACGGCCGCTCCGGGCCCCCGCAATTACCCGGTATTTTTACCCCGGCCGGACGCAGGGTCCTTGTGGGGGCGGGGGCTCCTTCACCAGGCTCGGCCTCTGGCTCGGCTTTGCTCCATCCACTGCCCCCTGGCAGCCCCCCAGCGGCTCTCCATCCCTCCGTTTGTCTGTCCTCCCCTCCCTCCATCCCTCCTCCTCTCCTTTCTTCATCCCTCCATCCCTTCTTCCTGTCTCTTTCATCGTTGGACTCTTTTATCCTCATTTGACATCCCCTCCATGAGTTTGAGGGGTCTCAGCCCCACCACGACATGAGTTTGGGGGGTCTCAGCAGGGCAGAGATGTCCCTGTCCCCATCCTGGCCCCAAGGGCTGGGGGACTCCCCTCAAATGGCTTCCATGTGTGTGCAAAGGGCACTGGGAGCACTGGGAGTGGAGAGCACTGGAAATGGGCATGGGTGGTACTGGGAATGGGGTCTGCGGGTACTGGGAATAGGGTCTGGTTATACTGGACATGGAGACTGGGGAGCACTGAGCACTGAGAACAGATCTTGCAGGTGCTGAGAGCACTGAGAATGGTGACGGTGGGCACTGGAAATGAGCACTAGGAGTGGGGAACACTGGGAATGGGCACTGAGGGTACTGGGAATGCCCTCTGGAGGCACTGGGACTGGGCACTGGGGTTACTGGGAGAGGGAACTGGCAGGCACTGGGAATGCAGCACTGGGGGCACTGGGAATGTGGTACCCCACCCCCCAGCACGGTGTCCCCCCACCCTGCTGTCCTCAAGCCACCCCATTCTGCCCCCCAAACCTCCCCTCGGGGCCGCCAGCCCGGGACACCGGGGTGACCCCCACGGCCCTCCCCGGACCCCCCACCCCCGGCGGTGGCCCCCGTGTCCCCCCGTCCCTGTCCCCCCTCCCGCCTCCTCCGGCCCCCGGATGTTTCCCTTGCGGTCGGAGGCTCCGAAATAGCGCAGCCCCCGCGCTGGGTGCGCCGGCCGCCAGCGCCCACGGACCCCGCGGGCCGGGGGGGCCAGGGCAGGCTCCGGGAGCTCCGGGGCAGCGCTGCCGGCCCGGCCTCCCCACCCCCGGGGGGCACCCGCGTGGTCGGGGGTCCCCCGGCATCCCATTGATCCCCCCCCAAGTTCAGCCTGTTGGGTGGGGGAGGCAGGAGGAGAATAGAGAGGACATGGGGGGACATGTGGGGTCGTGGGGGAAATTGGAGGCTCTCGTGGGATCACGGGGGAGCCAGGGGGGACCCATGGAATCATAAGGCACCCATGGAGACCTGGGGGAGACTGGGGGGACCCACAGGCACCAGGAGCACCTGGGGGGATCCGGAGGGGACACGGGGATGTGGGGGGAGCTGGGGGGACCCGCAGGGACACGGGGGACCCGCAGGCACCAGGAGCACCTGGGGGAATCCGGAGGGGACACGGGGATGTGGGGGAACCTGTGGGGACAGAGTGGGACCAAAATAGCCAAGGGCCCAGGGAAGGCTCAGGGTGGGGTGGGGGGTCCCGACACTCAGGGAAGCCGAGGCGGGGGCCCCGGGGCTGAGCTGTGCTCCCGCCCGTGGTGTTTCCTCCCACCCTCTAATTATCCCGGGAATTATCCCTGGAAATAACTGCGGGGGCCACGGGGGGACAGGGTGCGTGGGGGGAACCCGGGCACCGACCCGGGTGGAGAAGGGACGGCCCCCTGGGATGGACAGACAGACCCTGGGACGGCCGGACAGACCCCAGGGGGACAAGGGTGGGCCCGGGGGGACCCGAGCACCACGGGGACCCCAAGTCTGCCCCCTTGGCCGTGTGTCCCCCCCGTGCCGTGTGTCCCCCCCGCCATGTGGCTCTCATTGTTCTGCGGTGCCGAAGCCACATCAAGGCGGTGGCGGCGGCGGCCGCGGGGGCGGCACTGGGGGCCTGACCCCTTCCAGCTGCCCAAGGACCTCTGCCAGGTTGCCCCCCCCAGTTGCCACGGTGCCCCGTGTCCCCCCTAAGCCACCAAGGACCCACCCCCCCCCATGGCAATCTGGGTCACCTCCCATGTCCTCCCAATCCCTGTGCCCCCCACCCAAACTGCCAGGGGGTCCCCCAGGATGTGCTGGGACCCCCTCAAGCTGCCAGGGAGCCCCCCGGGATGTCCTGAGACCCTCTCAAACTGCCAGGGAGCCCCCCAAGATGTGCTGGGACCCCCTCAAGCTGCCAGGGAGCCCCCCGGGATGTCCTGAGACCCCCTCAAACTGCCAGGGAGCCCCCCAAGATGTCCTGGGACCCCCTCAAGCTGCCAGGGAGCCCCCCAGGATGTGCTGGGACCCCCTCAAGCTGCCAGGAAGCCCCCCAAGATGTCCTGGAACCCCCTCAAGCTGCCAGGGACTCCCCTCAGCCCTGACACCTTCCACCCTCCACGATGTACTGGGACCCCCCCAAGCTGTCAGCGACCACCTCCCAGGTCCCCAAGCACCCAAAGTTTCCCAGGGTCCCCCCAGTGCCTCGGTCCCCCCCGGTCCCCCCCAGGTCCGGCCCCCCCTGCTCGTCCCTGTCCCCGGGCCGGGCCACGCTGGCTCGCGCCGCGCTGCATTTCTGCGGTTCCCAACCCAAAATTGCTGGGAGTCGCCCGGCGTCGCCCTGATTCCTCCGCGGCCGCGACCTGCGGGGGGGCCCGGGGGGACATTCGGGGGGGCCCGGAGCGGGGGCGGGGGGGGCACCCCAGGCTGTTCCTGCTGCCCCCCCGACCCGCCCCAGTGCTCCCGTTCCCCCCAGACTGGTCCCAGTGCCCCCTTAACCCACCCCAGTGCTCCCGTTCCCCCCAGACTGGTCCCAGCGTCCCCTTTACCCACCCCAGTGCTCCCGTTCCCCCCAGACTGGTCCCAGTGCCCTCTTTACCCACCCCAGCACTCTCACTCTTCATCCCAGTGCTCCCATTCCCCCCAAACTGGTTCCAGTGCCCCCTTAACCCACCCCAGTGCCCCTGTTCCCCCCAGGCTGGTTCCAGTGCCCCCTTAACCCACCCCAGTGCCCTCTTTACCCACCCCAGTGCCCCTGTTCCCCCCAGGCTGGTTCCAGTGCCCCCTTAACCCACCCCAGTGCCCTCTTTACCCACCCCAGTGTCCCTGTTCCCCCCAGACTGGTCCCAGTGCCCCCTTTACCCACCCCAGTGCTCCCATTCCCCCCAGACTGGTCCCAGTGCCCCCTTTAGCCACCCCAGTGCTCCTATTCCCCCCAGACTGGTCCCAGTGCCCCCTTTACCCACCCCAGTACTCCCATTCTTCATCCCAGTGCTCCCATTCCCCCCAGACTGGTCCCAGTGCCCCCTTTACCCAACCCAGCACTCCCACTCCTCATCCCAGTGCTCCTGTTCATCCCAGACTGGTCTCAGTGCCCCCTTTACCCACCCCAGTGCCCCTGTTCCCTCCAGACTGGTTCCAGTGCCCCCTTTACCCACCCCAGCACTCTCACTCTTCATCCCAGTGCTCCCATTCCCCCCAAACTGGTTCCAGTGCCCCCTTAACCCACCCCAGTGCCCCTGTTCCCCCAGACTGGTCCCAGTGCCCCCTTTACCCACCCCAGTGCCCCCGTTCGCCCCTCCCAGTTTGCCCCACATCCCTCTGCCCCCCGTCCAGGGCTGAGCTCCCCTGTCCCAGCCCTGTGTCCCCTGCACTGATGTGACTGGTGTGAGATGGGGAGGGGACAGGAACAGGGTTGGCAAAGGGACAGTAACGGGGTTGGGGACAGGACAGGGCAGGGCTGGGGACAGGACAGGCTGCTGGTGGTGACAGGGCAGGGTTGGGGACAAGGGTAGGGACAATACAGGACACTGTTGGGGACAGGGCGCCGTTTGGGGACAGGATGGGACATTGTTGGGGACAGCGTTGCTGGCAGGACAAGGTTGGGGACAGAGTTGGGGACACTGATGCAGACAGGACAGGGGTGGGGTCACTGCTGGGGATGGGAGAGGAACTGCTGGTGACAGGGCAGGGTTGGTGACACTGTTGGTGACACTGTTAAGGACAGGACAGGACAGGGGTGGTGGCACGACATGGTTGGGGACAGGGTTGGTGCCACTGCCAGTGTCACTGTTGCTGTCGCTGTTGGTGCCATCATCTGTGATAGGACACTATCGGTGTCACTGTCGGCGACAGGACAGGGTTGGTGCCACTGTCAGTGTCACTGTCGGTGTCACTGTTGGTGCCACTATCGGTGATAGGGCACTGTCGGTGTCACTGTCGGCGACAGGACAGGGTTGGTGCCACTGTCGCGACACGGCTCCGTTTGGCGCCCCCGCCAGGCGGCAGCAGAGACTCGCGCCGGGGGCGGCACCGCCGGGCTGCGACCACCAGGGGGCTGGAGGGGGCCAGGGGGGCACTGGGCTAACTGGGCATACTGGGAGGGGGTCCCGAGGGGGAGGTTAATTGGGAAGGCGTTAATTAAGGGGGGGGGTGTCCCCATGGGGGGAAGTGGGGGACAATGAGGGGCTAATTGAGGGGTTTAACTGGGGGGGTCCCAACGGGGAGCAATAGGGGGGACTCATTATGGGGGTCCAGTGGGTGGCAATGGGATGGATGGTTAATTTGTGGGGTTAATTAGAGGGGTCTCGATGGGGGGGTAATGGGAACTTAATTGGAGGAGTTAATGGGGGGTGTCCCAATAGGTTGCAATGGGATGGTTAATTTGGGGCTTAATTGGGGGGTCCCAATGTGGGTCACTGAGGGGGGTTTAATTTGGGGGAGGGGTCTGACGAGGCTCAATGAGGGGGTTAATTTGGGGGAGGTTAATTAGGGGGTGCTGATGGGGGTAATGGAGAGCAATGGGATGGTTAATTTGGGGGGTTAATTAGGGGGGTCCCAATGGGGGTAATGGAGAGCAATGGGATGGTTAATTTGGGGGGTTAATTAGGGGGGTCCCAATGGGGGTAATGGAGAGCAATGGGATGGTTAATTTGGGGGGTTAATTGGGGGGGTCCCAATGGGGGTAATGGAGAGCAATGGGATGGTTAATTTGGGGGGTTAATTAGGGGGGTCCCAATGGGGGTAATGGAGAACAATGGGATGGTTAATTTGGGGGGTTAATTAGGGGGGTCCCAATGGGGGTGTCGTGGGTTGAGGGGGGGGTTTAATTTACGAGGGGGGTTAATTTTTTTTTGGGGGGGTTCTGACAAGGCACAATGAGGGCGTTAATTTGGGGGAGGTTAATTAGGCAGGGGCCAAAGGGGGTAATGGAGGAGTTAATTTGGGGGGTCCTAATTAGAGAGGGGTCTGTGGGATGAGCGTCCCACTGGGAGGAACGAGGTGGTGGGAGGCGAGGGGGGCCAAGTGTGGGGGGCACAGTTTGGGGACAGGCCCTGGGGACAGGCCAGAGGCAGTTTGGGGACAGGCTCGGGCACAGAACCGGGCACAGAACCCGGCCCAGGCCCGGCCGGGCCCGGCCCAGCTCGCTGGGATCGATCGGGGGTTTATTTCTCCTCCCGGTTCTTTGAGCCCCGCCGGGGCCGGGAGGGCCGAGCCCCGACCTGAACCCGCCCCGGGGGCAGGAACTGGGCCAAACCCACCGGGAAATGGGACGGCCACGGGGCGGGGGCATGGCAGGCCCCGAGGGGCCGGGTCTGACGCTGAAAGCAGCACCCACGACATGGAGAAGCCACGACATGGAGGGCCCGTGTTGTCCCTCCCCGCGTGTCGCTCCTCGCCGTGCCCGTCCCCGCCTCCTCCGCCACCAAACCCCTCGTTTTTCTGCAAAACGGGGCATTTTCGCTGTAAACCCCACAAATCCCGTTCCCAGCGCAGGGACGGGGTTGGTGATGTCGCGACACAGCGCTGGGGGGGGGGATTCACACGGGCTCGCGACGTGTCGCAGCGGCACGTACAGCGGCTATCGCGACACGGCGGGGGCGGCTCGTGGCGGGGAAGGAGGGCGCGGGGCGGGGAGGAGCAGCCCACGGGGAACTGGCGGGCGGCGGGAGCTCCGGCCCACCCGGGCGGGGCCCGGCCCTGCGCGGCCCAACATGGCGCCTCCTCCGCCATTCGCCGCGCCATCCCCACCGCGGCCTCAGCCCCGCCTCCCCTCGCCGCCCATTGGTCCGTTTGAGACCGACCTGCGCCCCGATTGGCTTGGCACCGCGCCGCGCCCGGCGCCCACGCGCTCCCATTGGCCCGCGCTCACGTCACTCCTGGAGCCCCGCCCACTCTACAGAGCTACCTCTTGGCGGCGCGCGCTGCCAGTTCCCGCCAGGCCCCGCCTCCCGCTCGCCATTGGTCAGTGGGCACGTCAATCACCCCGCGGCCCGCGCCGCCGGGGCCGCTCCCCTACGGGGTCCCCCTGCGAGCCCGCGCGGCCGCTGATTGGCGGGCGCCACCGCCCCGCCCGCCCCCCATTGGCCACCGCCCGCCGCGCTCCCCCCCCCCCCCCCGCGGGGCGGGGCCGGCCTGGGCGGGGCCCGCCCGCCCCCCTCCTCCCCCCCCCCGCGCCGGGCCGCCCTCGCTCGCCATTGGCTGAGGCGCCCGTCGCTCACCCCGCTGCGCAGCGCCCATTGGCTGCGGGGGCGGGCGGGGGCGGGGCGCGGGGCCGCGGCCGCGGCGCGCGGCCCCTCCCTCGGCAGCCCCTCGGCGGCACCGGCGGGTTCGGCCGCTCGCCCGCCCGCGCCCCGCCCCGCCCCGCGCGCCCGGCCCGGCCCCGGCACCATGAGCGGTAAGGAGCGAGCCCCGGGCCCGGCCCCGCGCGGGGCTCCCGGCAACACGCGGCGAGGCGGGGGCCGCCCGCTCGGAGGGGCCAGAGGCGGCCCCGCCCCGCCGGGCCGGGCCGGGCCCCGCCGGGCCGGGCCTTCGCCCGAGCCGCGCCGGGGGGACCTGCCGGGGGAGGGACCCGGGGGAGGGGGAAAAGCCTCGGGGGAGGGACCGGCGGCCGCGCCGGGCAGGGATGGAGCGGAGGAGGGGGCGGCGAGGAGGGCGATGGGGAGGCCGCGGGAATCGTGGGGGGGGGTCCCCGGGGATGGGGAGCGGAGAGGGGCGGTGGGTGGCGGGCTGGGGGGCGGAGGGGCGTCCGTGAGCGCAGGTACCGTGGGGTTCTCCCCCACCCCATTCCCGGGGAAGGCGCCCCGCGTGGGCGGATGCGGGAACCGGGACGGGGGGGCCCTCGCGGGGGGGGCCGTGGGAAAGGATGAGCGGCCGGGGGGGTCCCGGGGGGAGTTAAGGGGGTTCGACCCCCGCGCTCCAGCCAGTGCGGGGGCTGGAGAGGAACCCCCGAGCCTGCGGGGGGTGGGCGGCGGAGGATGAGGCGGCTCCGGAGCGGAAGGATTTGGAGGGAGAAGGGACCCTCCGGGCGGGAAGATCACAAGGAGCACGGAGGGGGGAGTTCCAGCCGGGAGATCCCGTGGGCTGGATCCACAGTGGGGAATCCCGGGGTGGATCCACGGGGGCCAGGGCAGGAGGGAAGGGAAAGAGGGAGGCCCGGGGAGGACCTCGACAGGAGCCAGGGAGTGTCTCGAGCGGGTGGGGAGGAGCTGGGGCCTGGAGCAAGGCCGGGTCCTCCCCCGCTGTCCAGCTGCCAACTCCCCTTTGGCAGCTCGCTCTGCTTCCCAGACCCCTCCACTCCGGTGTCTGGAGCACATGGTCCCCCCCAAAGCCAGACTGCCACGTGCCCGCGGGCATCCTGCTCCTCGTGCCCCTCTCTCCTGCCCCAAAATGCCTTTAACTGTCGCTCCCCTCCCGCGCAGACCAGGAGAGTCCCGAGGAGATGTCGGCTGTGACGCCCGACAAGGGCGAAGGCGATGCCAGCAGCACCAGCAGCGCCGGCGCTGGGGAGGCCCAGGTGAGTGGGGGAAGGATCAGCCCTTGCCTGCCCCGGGGAGCTCGTGGCAAAGTCCAGGGCCGGGCTGAGGTGTTTGCTGGGCCCAGCTGAGCGTGGCGCCGGGGCAGGAAGAGGAGGAGGGCGAGCACTGCCAAGCCTGTGCCGCCCGGGGCTTCCCCTCCTGCCCAGCTCTGGTGGCAAACACGCAGTTCCTTTGCTCCCAGGAACGCTACAGCCCCCGCTGGCTCTTTTCCAGGTCAGGGTGCCCGGGAAGGACCGTCCTGCCTGGGAGTTTGTTCTGCTGCAGGCAGATTTCCCAGCTCTGGGGCAGAGGAGCCGTGTCCTCTCGCCGTTCCCAGGCAGACTCCCTTCCCCTTCCTCCTTCCCAGAGGGCTTTTCCCTCTGGGTTCAGGCCGTCCTGGCCTGACAGCCCTGTGCCTGGCAGTTGTATTTTTCCGGCTATGGGTGGGTTCACTCAGGAAGGAGTGTTTATCTTTTCTGAGTATGCTCCTCCCTGCTTTCTCTTTTAAGTTTTTTTTTGTTTCCTTTTTTTTTTTTCCCTGTAACTTTGGGCCTGCCCCTGGCACCGCCTCCCGCCTCCGTTTAACTCCTCCTCTCCTTCCCAGGAGTCACAGCCTTCCCCGCTGGCCCTGCTGGCAGCCACCTGCAGCCGGATCGAGTCTCCCAACGAGAACTCCAACAGCTCCCAGGGCCAGCAAGGCGGGAGTGGGGAGCTGGACCTGAACGCGGCGGCTGCACAGATCGCCCAGTCGGCCAATGGGTGGCAGATCCTCTCTCCCGGCTCCAGCACACCCACGGGCTCCAAGGAGCCGGGCAGCAACGGCAGCAACGGCAACGGGGACGCCTCCAAGAGCCGCCCCGTGAGCACCGGGCCCTACGTGGTCACCTCGGCCTCGGGGCTGCAGAACCAGCAGGTTCTCACGGGCCTGCCAGGGGTCATCCCCAACATCCAGTACCAGGTGATTCCCCAGTTCCAGACCATTGATGGGCAGCAGCTGCAGTTTGCCACCACCCCTGCCCAGGTGAACGTGCAGCAGGATGCCTCCGGGCAGCTCCAGATCATCCCCGGCTCCAACCAGCAGATCATCACGAGCCGTGCGGGCGGCAGCAACCTCATCACCATGCCCAACTTGCTGCAGCAGGCAGTGCCCATCCAGGGCGTGGGCTTGGCCAACAACAGCCTCTCGGGGCAGACCCAGTATGTGGCCAATGTGCCCGTGGCCCTGAATGGCAACATCACCTTGTTGCCAGTCAACAGCGTGGCCGCCAGCCTGGCACCCACATCCCAGACGGGCACCCTGAGCAGTTCGGGCTCCCCGGACAGCAGTGCCCAGACAGCCACCTCGGGTGCCACCAGCAGCTCTGCCAGCACGGCCTCCTCCCAGGCCAGCTCTGGCGCCTTCTTCACCAATGCCAACAGCTACTCCACCACCACCACCACCAGTAATGTGGGGGTCATGAATTTCTCCACCAGCGCGACGGTGGGAACCAACGTGCAGGCACAGACGCCCCAGAGGGCCAGCAGTGTCCCAAGCTCGGACTCTCTGCAGAGCTCGGTGTCTGGGGTGGCTCTGCAGCCAGGGCAGCAGAAGGAGGGGGATCAGAGTCAGCAGTCACAGCAGCAGCAGCAGCAGATCCTGATCCAGCCACAGCTGGTCCAAGGAGGGCAGACAATCCAGGCCCTCCAGACCACCCCGCTGTCCGGCCAGACCTTTACCACTCAAGCCATCTCCCAGGACACCCTGCAGAACCTGCAGCTCCAGGCTGTCCCCAACTCCGGCCCCATCATCATCCGCACGCCCACGGTGGGTCCCAACGGGCAGGTGAGCTGGCAGACCATCCAGCTCCAGAACCTGCAGGTGCAGAACCCCCAGGCCCAGACAATCACCTTGGCCCCCATGCAGGGAGTGTCTCTGGGACAGACAGGCAGCACCAGCACCACGCTGACCCCCATCGCCTCCCTCCCCAGCGGCACCGTCACTGTCAACGCTGCCCAGCTCTCCTCCGTGCCGGGCCTCCAGACTATTAACCTCAGTGCCTTGGGAGCGTCCGGGATCCAGGTGCACCAGCTGCAGGGGCTGCCCCTGGCCATTGCCAACACCCCCGGTGAGTGCTGTGGGCTCAGTTCCTCTTCTGTAGCCAGGCAGAGGAAGTCAAGGGCAAAGCGCCATCGCCCGGCCCAGTTCGGCCAAAGCTGTGCTGGGGGTGGTTGGTGCCAACCAGAGTTGGTGACTGGGCTGGTGCTTGTGCCAGCCCTTGGGAGGGGGAGTATGAAAGCTCTGTTGATCACCAGAAGACACTGGTTTGGGGGGGAGTTTCTGGACTAGTTAATTAACTCTTGGGTGGCTGATTGAGTGAAAGGGAAATGGGAGATGGCTGTGAGGAGGAAGATGAAGGACAAGGGGGAGATGTGGTTTTGTGTGAAGCCACTATCCTGCCCTGATGACCACCCAGAGAGTCTCAGATCAGGGCTGGGGGGAGGACCTGAGTCCAACTCAGCATCTCAGCTGAGCCTACAGAAAGAGTCATGGCCATGGAAAACTTGGGATTAACTGAATACCCCATCAAAACAAACACAGTCACAAAGTCGTGGGGAATTTCCTTGTAGGGATGGAAGAAAAGGCTTGTTAAGTGTGTGGGTGCTGCTACAGGACACCGTGACCTCACTGTGGCTGAGACGGTCCTATGGGCACAGGGCACCCTGTTCAGATCCCCCTGGATCTGTCCCACCATCTCCCACAGTCTGGGAAGGAAGATGTGTGGATATGGGGAATGAGCTGGAGGCTGCTTGGCTTCCCTTGAGGGGCCGTGCCTGGAGGCTGTGAGCTCCCTCCTCGGAAGGAATCAGTTCTGGGAAGGCTCTTTGCTTGCTTTTCCACTGTTTTCCTTGGTTGTTTTTTTTTTTTTTAATGTTCTGGCTCTGACTAAAAGGGCTGTTGCTGGATTTAGTCACAGTTGAGAGGCAGCAGAAAATGTTGCTCAATCCAGCCCGTGCTCCCCTCTCGCGAGAGGTGGTGGCTGCTCTCCCGGGGTTGTTTTGCAGCATTATTTTGGGTTGTTGCTACAGCAGCTTGGCATGCCTGGGTTCCTGCAGCCCCGGATTAGCCTGATGGCCGCATTTCCCCGAGCACAGAGACCCACGGGGGCTCGAGCACACTCTGCTTTCTGCCCAGAGAGAGCCTTGCACACGTGGTTTCTTTGATTCATGGAGGTGCAGGGGAGTGGGGGGTCCCTGCATGGTCCCCCCTCCCCAATCCCTGTGCTTGGAGCTGCTCCTGCTGAAGCTGAGCTTGTTCCTTGTTTTGAAGGCACTGGAGAAACGCATGGGCGAGTCCCAGTTCCTGTATCCGTGCCTGGCTCTGCCCTCGGAGGTGGGACAGGGAGGAACGTTCTAGAGACCACCCATCTAACACGCTCACGCTGGGGAGCCACCACCTCCTCCTCCTCCTCCCTCCTCTCCTCCCCCTCCTTCTCTTCTTTAGCTCCGCAGCGTGTTCAGCTCTTGATCCGCGGTGACGAATTCCCAGCCTGGCTCTGCCCCAGCCCTGAGGACGTGACGCTCCCCCTCTGCTGTGATGTCATGACATTTGAAAAGCCAGGGCAGGGTTCCAAGTGTTTTTGGGGAACCCCAGCTCGATGGGATGGTCCAGGAGGCTCCTGGAACAACATGGCAAAAGCTGTGGCCGGGACAAGCTTCCTGGCACTGATCCACTGACAGGATTTACGTGGTTTGACTCCAGGCTGGAGGGGTTTTTCTCCACCTGTGTCTGTCAGATGGGTCCCTTTGTCCCCCAGCCCTCCCCAGGGTGTGTTGAGCCCCCGTGGGCCTGGACTTGGCCTGTTCCACCAGAGGCTGTGCAAGTGGGTCCTTCCCAGTCCGAGCTCTCTGATGGCCATTTGAGAGAGTTTTGCTGCCTGTTGTCCAAATCCCTAAACATTTTCCCTGAGGACCTCCCTGGTGGCTGCAAGGTCACCCCACTTGTGCTCGAGGCAAAGAGTTGGGAGGGGTTTTTGTAGCAGAAAATACTCCTCTGCTGCTGGGGAAGGTGAATGGAAAACAAACCCCAGGTTTGCTGGAGTGGGGAGACTGTAGCTGGTTTTTCCAGGCCTTGGATCCTGCCACGTGTTCTGAGGTGGTGGGAGAGAAAGGGGGTACATGACAAGGGCTATGGTGGTCCCAGCTACCCCCTGGGTTGGCAGTGCCACATCTCCTGCCCCATCCTGCAAACCTGCCAGAGCTTGGCTCAGTCTCCTTGGGGTCTGCAGTCTCCATGTCCCCTCTCCTGTCCCCACTCCATGGAGGGGGGGCCTGTGGCTTCCACCCCTCAGGAAGGTGGGGGTAGTTGCTGATGACATTTCCACTTTTAACTTTCCTTTTGGCAAAGGAAGGATTCCCCCAGGAGAAAATGATGCCTGAAAAGGTCCTTAGAGCTCAGATTTTTTGCTCCTGGGCATGAGGCAGAGCCCAAAGATCTGTGCAGATGTAACTCAGTGTGTGTGTTAATGAGGTGGCTCAAAGGCTGCTTCCTCCTCCTCCTCCTCCTTCTCCTCAGCCGGGCTGAAGGAGGCACGGGAAGGTCTGTGCCTGTCAGGGGTTGGTATGTGGGCAAACAGGCCCTGCAGCCGGCTCTGCTCCAAAGGGAAGGCGCCTGCAGAGCCAGGGAGAGAATTTCCTGGGCTGGCAACGCCCCCAAACCTGCCCCAGGGTTGGCACCAGCCCTACCCACAAGGGCGGGCACCAGGCCTGGCCCGGGTGAGAACTGGGGGCTCTGGGTTCTCCTCTGGGGGTGTGCTGGGCACAGGAGGGGGCTGGAACAACCAGGGCCCCTTAGTGGGGCTTTGTGCCAGGAGAGCAGTGTCACCCCAGTGTCACCCCAGTGTCACCCCAGGCCCACTCGGGGGGGGGATGTCCTGCACGAGGTGGGGAATTTGTGACACTGGAGTTTCTCTTCCTCTTTTTGTGTAAGGGGGAGCAGAGGGACTGCTCTTGGCTCCATGTCCTTGTGGTGCTGGTGGCTCTGCCCCCACAGCTCCCACAGCCCTACCTGGCTGAGGTATGTGCTGGGTAAACAGGCGTCTGCCGTGGTTTTCCACGCTCAGCTCTGGAGTTAAACCCCCTTGTTTTGGGAGCACTAAAGGATATTTGATTCTAGGAGTGTTTGGAATTGCACTGGTGGGTCTGGAGGGTGCAGCAGCTCCCAGGGGTGCCTGGGCAGGACGAGCTCCCTTCCAGGGCTCTGGATGGAGATTGTGGGGGAATTCAGCAGTTGGATGTCAGGACTGTCCTGAAAGGAAAAAAAAAACATCGTGGGGGAAGTAACCCTTGGAAATGTGTTCACCAAACACATCCTGGCTCTCTGCTGCCACTTTGTCCTTCCAGGGCTCTCCCAGTGTCGGGGCACTGGCACAAAGACCTGATTGTCTCCTGTTTTCTGTCTTTAAGGGCAGCTTTGTAGCAGGGCCTTGATGAGACAACTGTGTGGCATCGAGCGTGGAGGGGAGGGGAAAACAGGAATCAAGCCCTGACAGGATCTCTCCGTGACGTGCCGTTGTTGTTTGTTTCATTGTGCCCATGACATCACGTCAGAAAATAATCATATTGTGAAACTTCCTCCTCTAAATTCCAACTGGGCTGGACTTTACATCCCCTCCAGATTCTTTGGCTGACCTCTCTCTGTGTCGTTTAGAGAAGGACTGACACAAATCCCAAGAGATCCCAAGGTCTGCTTGGCAAAGGGGAGTGATCCCAGCAGAGCCTGTGTTAACGCAGTGCTGCTTTGCCTTGGGGAGATTGTGTCCCACACAAAATCCCTGTGGGTCCAGGGCTTTCATGGGGCAGCCCTGATCCTCTTCCTCCTCCTTTTCTCCTCCTCCTGCTCCAGGCCAGGGCAGGGCTCAGGGCTCAGGGCTCAGGGCTGGCTTGGCAGCCTTGCCAGTCCGACGGGTCGGGTGTTGCGCTCCCAGCCCGTGACTCCTCCTGGGACAAGTCCCTCACTGGCTCCGGACCGTCTGCTGGGCCTTGATCTGCCTCTTCTTTTATCTGTGCTGGCCCCAGCCCCGCTGGAGCCCCATCCTTATCACCCCGTGCAGGAGCTTCATCCTGGCTCCCAGGGCTGGGGGAGTTTCCATGTGGCTCCTTTCCAGAGCGTGGGCTCCCTCCTTGGCAAGGCTCACACCGTTCAGCCGACTCCCCATCCCATCCCGTCCCATCCCATCCCAAGATGCCTGGGGTAGATGCTCTCAGTGATACAGGCACAGATTCCTCATCTGTGGAGGGATGTGATTAAAAACTTGGGATCTGTGGCTTGGCCCTTGTCTGCAGTGGGTGGGAGGCATCCGGAGGTTCAGGTGGGGTGGGAGATGCCTTTGAGGTTCCCCCACTTGGGCATTGCCCTTCCCTGTCTCAGCCAGGCATTTTCCTCCTTCCTTTCACACTCCTCACTCAGGGACTTCTCTCTTTACCTCACCTGGTGGTTTTGGGGTGCTTTGTGGAGACCTGTCTGTGTCACAGGCTGAGGGTGCTCTGGGTGCTTTTGCCCCACTGAAGGTTATGGCAGGACTAGAAGCTTCATCCAAGTTTTGTGACAATCCAGGTGGGAATTAAGAGGACAAAGGAGCTCTGTCTGTCTCTCTACAGCACAACAGAGGTATTTGGTAAGTCCAGGAGGATTCAGGGCTGTCACAAAGTGGACAGGTGATTCCCTGGCTCAGCTCCTCCCTCGCAGCCACCTCACTCTTGACCCATCAGCTCCACCCTTATTCATTCCCTCTCTGAAGGACGTGTCATTTATGCTGAGGTACAGAAACCTCTGGCAATTACAGGATTGTCCAGCAGGCTGGTGGCTTCTCAAGTCTTAAAGAAAATTGCTCAAGTGCTGCAGACTCCCAGCTTGCCCCATCCCTGTGCAGCTGGGCCCTGCATTCCCTGAGCTCCGAGGAACTGCTGAGCCAGAGCTTGGCTAATTTACATCAATGAGCTCCTCCTGCAGATTAACTCATTTTGCAAATCAGTGAGGAAATCAGACAAGAGAAGAATCAAGGGGATGTTGTTCAAAACCCACTTTGGCCCTTTGTGCAGCTTGACTTTGCTCTGTGTGGAGCAGCTCTGGTGTGTCCTGGGGAGAGCAGTGAGCAGACACCCCAAAAACTGGGGGGGAAATGGGGAGAATTCGAGTTGTGAGCTAAAAATGCGGATTTTGGAGGTTTTTTTCAGGTACACTCATGACTGATGTCCATTGCAAGGAAAGATTATTGGGGGGCCCCAGGGCTGTGTGTCCCTGGGTTTTGCTTCTCTTTCTTTGTGCCTTAAAACTTCCTGTGCCTGAAGCCACGTTGGGAGTGGTGACAACTCCCCCACCTCGTCCCCTCCTCCCCCTGCCAGTGGTGCAGAGTTTGCACAAGAAACTCTGGTTTGTTGGTTTTGGGTTTTATTTCCAGCTCTTCCCTAAAAATGAACATCAGGTTTGTTTCCCCTTTCTCAAGGTCGGCTGGGGTGGATGTGAAAGCTCCTCTCTCTCTCCTCCCCACCAGGCATTTCTCACCTCCTGTTAGTTTGCTAAATAAAGCCACCAAACCAAAGCTTTTTCCTCGGAGCACCAGGTAGGAGACAAGGAATGCCTTGTCTGGAGAGAATCCCCAAGCCAAGGCTCAGGGCTTTGGGGTTTTTAGTGTGAGACCAACAAACTGCCCCATTTCTGGGAGGTCTCAGGACCCTCATCCCACCCTGGCCGAGCAGAGCGAGGTTTAGGGGTCAGAATCAACTCCCATCTCCTGCCTTCCCAAAGTCCCTCTTTCCTCCCCAGGCTTTTCCAAGGATTAACCCCCCCTCCTTGTTCTATTAATGTATTTTTTCAGGGCTTTGCTGACCTGAGTGTGGAGCAGGGGCCTGGGAGCCTCCAGGGGAGGTTCAGTTTACCACTGGTGTGTATTAGTGGGGATAATAAACATGAATTATCCGGCTGATTCCTCTGCTGAGCTTTGCCTCAAACCTGCCACATTCTGGAGACCTGGACTCTCCTGCTTGGTGAGGGATGATCCATGTTCTTCTGGGATCTGCCTTCCTTCACCATCCTGTATTTATACCTTGATGAGATGCAGCCAGAGATTACCCAGCAGGAGGATTTGGGTTTGTTCCCCTCTGCCTGATGAGCCAACAGGCTGAAAAACGCCGCGTGGGCTTTTGCATTTTTGATGATTGAAGCCATTCCAAGGCGTCAGGGCTGGATTCTCGCCCTCCCTGGTGTATTTTTGGGAGAGAATGTGTGTTTTCTCCTTCCTTTTTACAGCAGCTCTTCCCAGTCGACAGGGAAATCTCTAATCCGTGGCTGTAACGAGCTGTCGGCGTTGGCTTAGAGAGCTTAAAAGCCCCTCCCTGTTTCCTTCCATGCTGGGACTTGACTGTAAACATGTTCCAGGAGCTGGAGGGGGGGACTGGAGTGGTTTTGTCCCAAAATTGCTGAACTTTGCAGGGAGCAGGGGAATGTGGCTGCTGAGATACAGGAGGGCTCAGCCAAGATTGCTGAGTGAGGTTTAAAATTGTGTCACCTTTAGAGGGACAATTTCCTCCTGCTGGTGGTGGCATCAGGCCTGGCCTGGGATAATATTTGGTGAGGGCTGGAGCCACAGCCCAGGGCTCACTGGGGCTGTTGATAAACAGCACCAGGAAGGGTCCCAGATGGGTGTTTTGGGGGAATAATCCCCCACTGGAGCCTCATGTCCTGGCCATGGCACAGCATCTCTGCAGTGAGCAGCAGTTCTTGCACCTGTGTGTGTTTTGTCTCAAACCTGCCACATTCAGGTGACTGAATGTCCTTCTCGTGAGGAGATCGATAGGAAAAAGGTGAATTTGGGGCTGGAATCCCAACTGATGGTCAGCCAAGGACACGGCTGCCTGTCTGGAAGCAGCTCTGCTCTAAATCTGCCATTAGATCCATTGGCATCTGTTAATTGCAGCTGAAAAGAGATTAGTCAGCCTGTCATCCCTGCTCTGGCTCTTCAACAGGAACATCATCGAGGAGTGGAGCTGGAAGGGAAATACCCCACGTGTGGGGCTGGGCTTGGGGAAGTAGCAGAGCAATAAACCAGCAGTGAACACTGAGAAGCTTCAACCCCCTCCAGGTCCCCAGAGGGGTGGGTTCTGTTCCTCTGGGAGCTCATCAGCACTGCCCTGCACCTCCCTGGGTCTTGGAGTTGGGAATTGCTCCTCAAGAGAGGGAGAAATCATCTCCAGCAGCAGTGCCAGATGATTTCTCAACTTTATGTGTCTTTATCCCACTTTGTAACAGCAATGACTACCCAGCAAGCACTGCTGGCAGCATCATCACTGCTGGGTGCTGCTCCTCCAGCCTGCTTTAGTTATCCCTGCTTTTCTTTGGGATGGAGGGCTGGCAGGAGTATTCCCATCTGTTCTGGGGATTGGTGCTTGCAGCAGGTATATAACATCAGGCTTGTGTGGAAAGGCAAAACTGCCTCTTTGAACCCAAAAAATCCCCAGGGTTGAAGGGACTTGGGTGATGCCAGTAATGTGGTGGGATTTGGAGAATCCCAGGTTTTCCTCAGCAGTGTTGGATGTTGCTGTATCCCCAACATGGATGTGGCTCCAGCTGGAATTTTGCTGTTTCCTGTGCTGGAATAGGCACAATAACTGGCAGGGCAGGTGGCTGGAGGGAGGCAGTGGATTGTTCCTCAGGAGAGATGCAGCTCCCACCTCTCTCCTGGACACACACCAGAGACCTGGACCAAAACTGGGGGATGTGGGCAAACTGGGGGCTGGGGAGGGCAGGAAGAGCCAGCCCAGGGATTTAGGGCAATGTCAGGAGCCTGAGGAAAGCTGGGAGAGAAAGGTGGGATTAATAACTCCTACAGCTTGGTCAGGCTGAGACCCTCTTGGCTTTATGGAAAGGCCCATGAAGGCCCCTCAATTCAGGTGAGGAACCTGCCATAACTGTCATGGAACCTTCTCTTCCAGGTGATCACGGAGCTCAGCTGGGTCTGCACGGAGCGAGTGGGGACGGGCTGGGTGATGAAGGTGCAGCTGTGGAGGAGGGAGAGACCAGTCCTGACCCCCAGCCCCAGCAGGGACGGAAAACACGGAGGGAAGCCTGTACCTGTCCCTACTGCAAGGAAGGAGAGGGCAGGTGAGACTGCTCTGCCACAGATCTGGCACCCCCAGTGGAATCCTTTAGGTTGGAAAGGGCCCCTGAGGTCATCGAGTCCAGCCATTCCCCCTGTGCCACCACTAACCCACGTCCCCAAGTGCCACATCCACATGGGCATGTGCCTGGCTTGTGTCTGGCACTCCCAGGTCCTTTTCCAGCTTTCCAACCCATTCCTGGAGGGTTCCAAAGGGCAGTTGTGACCTGGCACTTGGCCTGGTTGAACCTAACAATGGGTCTAAGCCCATGATCCCAGGGCTCCAGCCAGTCCTGATCCCTCTTTCTTGCCCCCCAGCAGATCCACACCCCCCCAGCTCAGCGTCACCTGCACACTCAGAGCACTTGGATCCAGCTTGGGGAGAGCAGGATGGAGCAGAACTTAGAATAGAATCATAGAATAGAATCATAGAATGGATTGGGTTGGAAAAGCCCTCTGAGATCATCAAGTCCAACCCTTGGGCCAACTCCAGTCCCTTTACCAGATCATGGCACTCAGTGCCACGGCCAAGCTCAGCTGAAAAACCTCCAGGGATGAGGAATCCACCCCCTCTCTGGGCAGCCCATTCCAATCCCTGAGCACTCTCTCTGCAAAGAATTTCTTCCTGATCTCCAACCTAAACCTCCCCTGGCAGAGCTTGAGCCCCCCTTGTCCTATTGCTGAGTGCCTGGGAGAAGAGACCAACCCCCACCTGGCCAGAACTTCCCTTCAGGCAGTTCCAGACAGTGCTGAGGTCACCTCTGAGCCTCCTCTTCTCCAGGCTGAACACCCCCAGCTCCCTCAGCCTCTCCCCACAGCACTTGTGCTCCAGTCCCTTCTCCAGCCTCGTTGCTCTTCTCAGTTGGGTTGGAAGAGACCTCTGAGATCTCCAAGTCCAACCCTTGATCCAACCCCACTGTGATCACCATGACTTGATCCAACCCCGACTTGATCCAACCCTACTGTGATCACCAGCCCAGGGCACAGAGTGGGGCACAGAGTGCCCTGGGCTGGTGATCACAGTGGGGTTGGATCAAGACCTGGTGGATTCTCTGTCCCTGGAGGTGTTTCAGAGGACACTCAGTGCCACATCCAGTCCCTTCTCCAGCCTCGTTGCTCTTCTCTGGCCCCGCTCCAGCCCCTCAATCTCTTTCCTGAGCTGAGGGGCCCAGAACTGAACACAACACTCAAGGTGTGGCCTCCCCAGGGCAGAGTCCAGGGGAAGGGTCACTGCCCTGGGCCTGCTGGCCACACTATTTGTGATCCAGGCCAGGATCCCATTGGCCTTCTTGGCCACCTGGGCACACTGTTGGCTCACGTTGATCTTCCTGTCAATTAGTCCCTTGCTTCTCCCTCCAGGGGTGTGTCTAACTCTTCCCCTTTTGGCAGGAGCTCTGGGGATCCAGGTAAAAAGAAGCAGCACATCTGCCACGTCCCAAACTGCGGGAAGGTGTACGGGAAGACCTCGCACCTGCGGGCACACCTGAGGTGGCACTCGGGCGAGCGGCCCTTCGTCTGCACCTGGATGCTCTGCGGGAAGCGCTTCACGCGCTCGGATGAGCTGCAGCGGCACAAGCGCACGCACACAGGTAGGGCCAGGGTGAAGTGGACAGAAACCACCTGGGGAGGGACTGGACACCCCACACAGATCATTGTGATCCAGTGAATGTTGATTTATTACACACCACACGTTGTTTGTGTAGGGTTAAAGCCACACACCTTTGGCTGAGTTGAACCTCACACCATCAGGCCAGAAATTTTAATTGGTTATAATCCATATCTCACAAGTCCAGTGTTTATATTATCTCATCCTGGCTGTTTTCAAGCACCTGCAGAGTTCTGTGAGAAACTACTGTGTGAATTCCTGGGGAATAAACTCCTCCCTACCACCTAGCAGCAGCTGTGCTCCTTGCCTCTTCTTAGCTGAGAGCTACCCCAGTCTCACAGGGTCTGTACAGGTCTGAATTGCTCATCCCTGAATTTTCTGTACCTACACTAGGGGTCTGCTGCTGTCCTGGCACCCCCGGGGCACCAGGAACCCCCCACTGCCACCCCCTCCAGCTCCTGGCCCTGCACAGGACAGCCCCAGCGAGCCCCGTCCTGATCCCAGAATTCCAGCCCTGGGAGTGTTGTGCAAAGCCTGAGATGAGCTCAGTAAGTTGGTGCTGAGAACACCAAGGTTGTGGGTTCAATCCTGGTATGGATCATTCACTAAAGACTTGGACTTGATGGCCTTTGTGGAGCCCTTCCAGCTCGATATTCTGTGAAATTACATCTGTGAAACACTCTCAGGGAGAGGAACCTTTTCCCAAAATCCCATCCAGCTCCCCCTGGGTCACCACCCTCTCCCTTCCTTTCCCAGGAGAGAAGAAATTTGCCTGCTCGGAGTGCCCCAAACGCTTCATGCGCAGCGACCACCTCTCCAAGCACATCAAGACCCACCAGAACAAGAAGGGAGGTGCCACCAGCGTGGCCATGAACGTCTCGGCCGTCCCCATGGACACGGCGGCCTCGGCCGAGGGCAACGGCGGGGCCACCCCCTCTGCCCTCATTGCCACCAACATGGTGGCCATGGAGGCCATTTGCCCCGAGGGCATCGCCCGCTTGGCCAGCAGTGGCATCAACGTCATGCAGGTGGCCGACCTTCAGTCCATCAACATCAGCGGCAACGGGTTCTGAGCCCGGAGCCGCCGGAGTGCCGGAGCGCGGCATCGGCGTCACCGCGAGGGGCCCTCGGCACCCCCAGCACTAACCCAGCTCCTCCAGCGGGACCGCTGCCACCTCCGGGGCCGCTCTCCACACTCGAAGGCCAGAGCTATATATATATATTTTTTAATTTCGGCTTGATATTATTATTATTATTATTTTTTGTCCCCTCCCTTGTTCCCCTCCTTGCCCAAGGTCCATCCGCCCTCGCAGCTGCCCCATCAGCGCCTTTCATGCCTTGGTAAATTACACCATCCTTTTAGCAGAAAACAACAAAAAAACCCCAACAGAAATACCAACAAAACAACACAAAAAAAAACAACAAAAGCAAAAAAAAAAAACAAAAAAAAAGAGAAAAGATTCTATATTATTATTATATATATAAAAATATAAAATGTGTTCGTTTGAGAGAGGAGAGAGATATTGCTGCAGCCATGGCGGGGTCCCTTTGATGCCTTATCCTGGAGCAGGTTGTCCCTCTGGGGTGGTTTGGACAGTGCCCAAGCTCTCCTTCCCTTCTTGTATTCCATTTTATATCCTGATCCCTAAAAACCCCCTGGCCCCACTCCCGGGCTGTTGGGGGCTTTGCTTTGAGGTGATTCTGTAATTCCTGTGTCACTCTTCTGGTGAGACTGTGCTGTATTTTTCACCCTTGTACTCCTGCTGCCAGCACTGGACCTTGGTGGGGATTTTTTCTGGATCTTTGTTTTTTCCAGCCATTTTCTTGGCAAGGATCCCTGTTCTGTGGGAGTGGAGCACTGGGATCCCTGTCCCATGGGATTGGAGCACATGGAGTTGCTCTGGTGGGGGGTCATGGGCAGAGGACCCAGTTTGGGGGCAGCTGGAGCCTCCTCAGGTGAAACTTCGATTTTTTTACAGCCAACATCGGTCTTAATAATAATAATAATTGTGAAAAGGAGCATCTGCAGAGCTCACCCAGCCCAGAGTGAGGGGAAGTACTTGGGGACATGGGATGGCACTTGAGGGTTTTGTTGTGGCACCACTGGAGGTGGCTCCTTAAAAAAAAAAGGGTGTTGGAAATTGGGTAGAATTCAGGAAAAACCTTTTTGGTTTTCCTGTATGTGGCTCTTCCCACCATGGGAGGGCTGGGACTGCTCAGTCCTTTCTGCTCTTCCTCCCACACCCTCCTCTTCCTGCCCCCAATGATATCCCTGCTCCCTCTGCTGGGAACAGGCCAGTGGGGCTGATTCCATCCCAGGACAGGGTGGGATGTGGGATGTGGATCCCAATCTCTGCCCTGGAGGTTGCAGGAGCCGCTGGAGGAAATCTTGGATATTTTCCAAGCAGTGTTGGGGTGAGCCAAGCAGGAGTTCAGTCTGAGCTGGAGGTGGGAGCAGAGAGTAGGGGGGGATCCCAGGAATGGCCCTGGAATGTGGAATTATCCTGGTTTCAAGGATGAGGAAAGTGCTGAGCTTGGGGGAAGGTGTCCCAGAGTGGTGGAGGGACGTGGGGACATCCCCACTCACCGTGTTGGGGTCGGTGTGTGACCCCCTTGCTCTTGGAGGTGCAGAGGGAGAGGACCCCCAGGATCCATGAATCCCACCTGCCTGGGGTGTCCTCCCCCCTCAGGGATTCTGCTGGGGCATTTTCTACAAGTTATTTTTCCCTGCTAGGAGGGATCCCACAATCTCTGTGGGATGCAGAAAGTGGCCACCCCAGCACCGGGACACCCCACACTGGAGATACTCCCACCCCAGGGACACCCCACTGCTGGGGACACCCTGCTCTTGGGGACACCCCACTGCTGGGGACACCTGCTCTTGGGGACACCCCACTGGGGATACACCACTCCTGGGGACAACCCACACTGGAGATACTCCTACCCCAGGGACACCCCACTGCTGGGGACACCCTACTGGGGACACCCCTCTCCTGGGGACACCCCACACGGGAGATACTCCTACCCCAGGGACACCCCACGCCTGGGGACACCTCGCTCCTGGGGACACCCCTCTCCTGGGGACACCCCCTTTTCCTGGGAGATGCTCCAGCAGAGCTGGGACCGCCGGGTGGGCGCTCCCAGTGGGGTCTGAGGTGCCAAAGTCCCTCAGGAAACCCTCTGGAGGGGAATCCAACCAGCTGGCCCCTCCAGCCCCCCATGTGTCCCTGCTCCCCGAGTTGATCCACACTCAGAAGCTTCCCAGGAGCCAGGGACCCCCAAGCCTGTGGGGCTGAACTGTGAAGCATGAACTGTTTTTATTCTGGGTTTTTTGTAAAAAAGCAAAGGCAGCAGAATCTCTGCAGGGAGGGGGCGCAGGGCCCGGCCCCCCCCAGCTCTCTCTCTCAATATCTATTTTTGCATTTGTATATTTTTATATAGGAAACTTTAAGCGTTTGTATTTTAATACCCTGTGAAGCACTATGAGCTCCCCCACCTGGAAACCACAAAGGATTGGGAGAAAACAAGGAGGTTTCTTAATTTAATTGTCAATAGATGATTTCCCCCCTCTGTTTACCCACACCCTGGGTGGGGGGGGGTGGTCCCTGACCCCCCCAAGCCCAAATCTCCATCCCAGCCCCCCCATGCCCAGTGGGGATCAAGTGCCAAACCCGATCCCAGACCCCTGCTGGGGGCTCGGGCTCTGCCGTGGGGTGTTGGGGTGTCCCCCGTGTGTGTCCCCCCTTTGATGTTGCCTGTGTCCCCTCCCACTGGTATTCCCTGTGTCCCCTCCCACTGGTATTCCCTGTGTCCCCCAGTGGTGTCCCCTGTGTCCTCCTCCCCTGCTGAGTGATGTTCCCTCTTGCCCCTGGTGGAGCTGGGGGGGATCCCAGGAGTCCCCAGGGTGGGCTCTGGGCTGAGCCAGGGCTGCTCCCCTGTGGTTTTGGGGGTGGATCAGAGGATTTGGGGGTGTGGGGTGTGACACCACCAGCCCTAATCCTGGCCTGGGGGGCAGCTGGATTCAATCATCCATGTTTAGGCTCTGTGGCATTGGGGTCCCCACCCTGTTTCCAACACCCCCAGAACCTCCCCCACCTCCCCAGCCATTCCCAGGGACACACACACAAACGTGCCTTTGATAAAGGGGTCACAGGCTGGGGACAAGACCCCCCCCACTCCCCTCCTGCCCTCCCCAAGGGTCTGGGGGGACTCCTGGAGGTGGGGGCTGCCCCGAGGCTGCTCCCATCTCCCAGCTTTAATCCACTGTCACCCCTTAATTCCAGGGGGGCCGAGGCCGGTTCTCTATGCAGTGTGGGGGGGCTGGGGGCCCTGGCTCCCCCAAACTGGCAATAATTCTCTCCCTGTTTGATCTTGTCCCATCTCTGTTCTATTTTAATTTGGGGGGGAGGGGGTGGTTTTTACAAATCTGGTGGCTGATGTCATAAAACCCCAAAAGGTTGATTTTTTGGGGTGATTTTTTTTTGGGTCCCAAAGTGCTATTTTTTTGTACAAAAGACTTAGATGAAACTGTTAGTTTTGGGGGGCTCCTTTGTAAATGGGGAACGATGAGTTCTTTTGTAATAAACATGAGTCGCTGGCGTTGTCTGGAAGTCTGGGGGGAGGTCGATTTGTGGGGGGACAGGGGTGCAGTCCCAGGGTGGGAATCTGAGGCAGGGAGCTGGATCTGGGAGCTGGTGGTGCTTTGGGGGTGTTGGGGACAGGGGACACTGGGACGTGTTGGGGACAGGGGGACAGGGGACAGCGAGGCAGGGAGCTGGATTTGGGGGGTGGTGGGGACAGGGGGACAGGGGACACCGAGGCAGGGAGCTGGATCTGGGGGCTGGTGGTGCCTTGGGGGGTGTTGGGGACAGGGGACAGCGAGGCAGGGAGCTGGATCTGGGAGCTGGTGGTGCCTTGGGGGGTGTTGGGGACAGGGGGACAGGGGACACTGGGACGTGTTGGGGAGAGGGGGACAGGGGCCACTGAGACAGGGAGCTGGATTTGGGGGGTGGTGGGGACAGGGGGACAGGGGACACTGAGGCAGGGAGCTGGATTTGGGGGGTGTTGGGGACAGGGGACACTGAGGCAGGAAGCTGGATTTGGGGGGTGTTGGGGACAGGGGACACCGAGGCAGGGAGCTGGATTTGGGGGTGTTGGAGTTGGGGGGACAGGGAACACCAAGGCAGGGAGCTGGATTTGGGGACTGTTGGGGACAGGGGGACAGGGGACACCGAGGCAGGGAGCTGGATTTGGGGGATGTTGGGGACAGAGGACACCGAGGCAGGGAGCTGGATTTGGGGGGTGTTGGGGACAGGGGACACGGAGGCAGGGAGCTGGATTTGGGGGATGTTGGGGACAGGGGGATGGGGACACCGAGGCAGGGAGCTGCATTTGGGGGGCTGACAGTGCCTTGTTGTGGTGCCAGGTGATGCAGGGCAGGGGGCCAGTGCTGGGGCCCCCAGGACACCCTGTCTCACTCCTCCCTGGTGCGGGGGCAGAAGCTTCTTCCTCCTCCTCCTCCTCCTTCTCCTTCTCCTCCTTCTCCTTCTTCTCCCCGGCCACTCTGCTTCCCACCGGCCCCGCGGAGGTTCCCATGGGGTGGCCAGGTGGGTGCTGGGGGGCCCTAACCCAGATGGGAAAAGGCTTTTTGAGGGGCTGGGGGGGTCTGAGAGCCGCTCCCCCTCCCCGTGCGTGTGTCCCCCCCAGGGCTGCGCAACCTGAGCTGCATCTCCTACAAACACCCGAGCGTGCGGGGCGGGCTGGGGGGCTCCGTTCGCTGCCCCCCCGGGCAGTGCTGCATCGGCATCTGGAACCGCAGCCACGTGCTGGTGCAGGGTGAGCCCCCCGGGCCGCGGGATGAGCCCCCCGGGCCGCAGGGGGAGCCCCTCGGGCTGGCCCGGGCTCGGGGGTCCTGCCCTGGAGGGGGTTTGGGTGGGCTGGGGTGAGATGGAGGGGCTTGATCCTGCCCTGGGGGGTGTCCGGGGGGCAGAAAGGGCCTGACCCTGCCCTGGCGGGGCTGGGGAGAGAAGGGGCGAGTTGTGGGGGGCAGAGGGGGCCGGGGTGGGGAGTGGGGGCTGGTCCTGCCGTGGGAGCCTTTGGAGGAGGGTGCTCGTCCCTCCCAGAGCTGCGCTTGACCTTGGCCTTGAGAAGTGGCTGCAGCGGCGCTGGGAGGGTCCGGCACGGGGGGCCGGAGAAGGGAGTGCCAGGGAAGGGGGTGCCAGGGATGGGGGTGCCAGGCATGGGGGGGTCCCAGACAAGGGGGGTCCTGGAGAAGGGAGTGCCAGGGAAGGGGGTGCCAAGGATGGGGGTGCCAGGCATGGGGGGGGTCCCAGACAAGGGGGGGTCCCAGAAAAGGGAGTGCCAGGGAAGGGGGTGCCAGGCATGGGGGGGTCCCAGACAAGGGGGGGTCCCAGAAAAGGGAGTGCCAGGGAAGGGGGTGCCAGGCATGGGGGGGTCCCAGAACAAGGGGGTCCCGAGACAGGGGGGGTCCCGGAGAAGGGAGTGCCAGGAAAGGAGTGCCAGGAAAGGGGGTGCCAGGGAAGGGGGTGCCAGGCATGGGGCGGTCCCGGGACAGGGGGGGTCCCGGAGAAGGGAGTGCCAGGGAAGGGGGTGCCAGGGAAGGGGGTGCCAGGCATGGGGGGGTCCCGAGACAGGGGGGGTCCCGGAGAAGGGGGTGCCAGGGATGGGGGTGCCAGGGAAGGGGGGGGTCCCGGAGAAGGGGGTGCCAGGGAAGGGGGTGCCAGGCATGGGAGGGTTCTGGGCACGGTAGTCCCACCTGTCCCCCTGCCCTGTCCCCGTCTGGGATGCTCTGGTGACGGTGTTGGTGTCCCCAGGCTGCTGGGGGGGCGGGCGCGACTCCTGCCCCTCACCCACCTGCACCCCCAGCCCCGCGGGCCCCGCGGGCGGTGCCATCCTCGTGTGTCTGTGCCACGGCCACCTCTGCAACAGGAACGCGATGGGGACAGGGCTGGGCACGGCCGTGGGGCTGGGGGGGCCCCAGCAGGGCCCAGGTACGGGGGAGCACCGGGGTGGGCAGTGTGGGACCCGCGGGGGGGCGGGGGGCGTTCTGGGGGACACTCGAGGGTGGCACTGGGGACACATGGGGGGCTGGGGGGGCCCACGGTGGACCCTGAGAGCTTTGGGGACTCACAGGGGGGTGGGTGTCCTGTGAGCGACTGAAGGTTCCAACGGGGAGCTGGGGACCCATGGGGGGATCCATGGGGAGGACCTGTGGGGGGGATCCGTGGGGAAGATCCATGGGGGGGACATGGGACACAGGGGGGACCCATGGGGGGCATGTGGGACACACGGGGGACACCTGGGGGGGACGTTGGACACACAGAGGACCCATGAGGGGGACATGGGACACACTGGGGACCCATGGGAAGGATGTGGGACACACGGGGGACACCTGGGGGGGACGTTGGACACACAGGGGACCGTGGGGGGCTTGGGGCTCCCCAAAGGGGACCTGACACTCTCAGGGGGCCGGGGAACCCATGGGAGCCCCTGAAAGGGTCCCCCACCCCAGAGCCTGGGTCCCCACCAGGAGAGGGGCTCTGTGTCACCTCGGCCTCTGTCCCCAGCGCCCGGCCAGGAGGGGACCCTGTGGCTCTGGGGTGCCAGCCCCCTCCTCCTCATCCTCCTCACCTGTCTGGGCATCCTCGGTAGGGACCGGCACAGGAGTGGGGGACAGGGTGGGCACGGGCACCCCCTACCCTGTGTCCCCTGGGTGTCCCCTCATCCCTGATGTCCCAAAGGGGTGGGTCTCCCAGGGTGGGGGGGTGTCCCCAAATGTTGTGTCACCCAGTCCCTGGGGCAAGGGGGACCCCCAATGTCCTGGAGCCCCCTGGGTGGGCGGGTCCCAGGTCGGGTGTCCCCAGTTATGGGGATCCCCCTGTCCTGCTGGTGGAGGGGCCGAGGGTCCCCGGTGTCCCCAGGTCCCAGGTCACTGATTGGGTGGGGGGTCCCCGGTGCCCCCCATGTCCCTGATCCAGGTCTGCGATGGACAAGGGCCCACAGGGGACAGCCCCCACCCCAGGGGGGCCGGAGAATTGGGGTCCCTCCAGAGCCCCCCAGCCCGGACCTGCCTGCGCTGCACTTCCTGCAGGTGCGGAACACCCAACGGGGTGGGCACTCATGGGCAAGGGGCACCCCCGAGGGGGTACCCAACGGGGTGGGCACTCATGGGCAAGGGGCACCCCCGAGGGGGTACCCAACGGGGTGGGCAACCATGGGGCAAGGGGCACCCCTGAGGGGGCACTCAACAGGGTGGGCACTCATGGGCAAGGGGCACCCCCAAGGGGGCACCCAACGGGGTGGGCAACCACGGGGCAAGGAACGCACAACAAGGGGGGACACCCAACAAGGGGGGTGCCCAGTGAGGGGCACCCATAAGAAAGGGGTACCCATGGGGGGGCAACCAACAGAGCGGGGCCTCAGGTGTGAGGGCACTTCAGGAGGAAATGCTGGGGTGGGCACCCACTGGGGGCATGGGAGGGGATAAGAAGCCCTGCTGGTGGTGGCACAATGAAATAAACACAGGGCTGAGGGTGCCCAGGGGTGCCCAGGGGATGAGGGTCTCTGGGTGTTGGGTTGCCCAGGGCTGGGGACACCCAGTCCCAGCTGTGCCCCCGGCGGTGCCCCCCGGCAGGTGCTGCAGTCGGGGCGGTTCTCGGCCGTCTGGAGGGGCACCCTGCGCCAGCGGCCCGTGGCCATCAAGGCGTTCGAGGCCGGAGCCCGCGGGCGCTTCGTGGCCGAGAGGGCCGTGCATGCCCTGCCATTGATGGAGCACGAGAACGTGGCGAGGCTGCTGGGCACGAGTGGCACCGAGCCCCGCGCCCGCGGGGGGCTGCTGGTCCTGCAGCTCTACCCGGCCGTGAGTCAGCATGGGGGGCACGCTGGGGGGCACTGTGGGCATGTGTGGGGCAGGCAGGGGGCACAGGAGCAGGTGTGGGGCAGGCAGGGGGCACAAGGGTGAGCGTGGAGCAGGCAGGGGGCACAGGGGCAGGCGTGGGGCAGGCAGGGGGCACAGGGGCAGGTGTGGGTAGCTGGGGGGGCAAGTGAGTGTGCAAGACACGGGGGGTGCACTGGGAGGTGCAAAGGCTGCTGGAGGGCGTACACAGACTGTGGGGATGTGCACAGGTGAGCACAGGTGTGACCAGGTGTGCCCACGCTGTGTGGGTGTGCTCAGGTGTGTACAAGTGTGCACAGGTGTGCCCAGGCTGTGGGAGGGGTGCACAGGTGAGCACAGGTGTGCCCAGGCTGTGTGGGTGTGCACAGGTGAGCACAGGTGTGCCCAGGTGTGCCCAGGCTGTGTAGGTGTGCTCAGGTGTGTACAAGTGTGCACAGGTGTGCCCAGGCTGTGGGAGGGGTGCACAGGTGTGCCCAGGTGTGCCCAGGCTGTGTGGGTGTGCACAGGTGTGCACAGGTGTGCCCAGGTGTGCCCAGGCTGTGGGAGGGGTGCACAGGTGAGCACAGGTGTGCCCAGGTGTGCCCGGGCTGTGTGGGTGTGCCCAGGTGTGTACAAGTGTGCCCAGGTGTGCCCGGGCTGTGGAAGTGCCCACCTTGCTCAGGCCCCTGCTGTGCACACCCACCAGAATCTGGAGTGCCCTCTGGCCCATGGGGGGCTGCCCCACGTCCCCCCCGTGTCCCACCCCTATCCCCAGGGTTCCCTGCGCCACTTCCTGGGGCAGCACGTGGGGACCTGGATGGGCAGCCTGCGCCTGGCACTGTCCTTGGCCCGCGGCTTGGCCTTCCTGCACCAGGAGCTCTGGCGGGATGGTGAGTGTTGTGTGCTGGTTTAAGGGTAAACCAGCAGGAGAAATGGACCCACCACAGGAGAGATTATAAGTCAGAGTTACAATTTAATGAAAGATATTACCATAAATACACTGACACAAGAAGGAATTGCTTTCAACTCACAAACCCAGCAGTGTAACCCAGTGTCCTGGGGCACAAACCCAAGGGGGTTTGTTGGCCCTTGTGCTGAGACCCACGTGGGTCCCCCAAGCCCAAAGCGAGAGGAAGTCAGAAACCTGTTGGTGTAGTCTGTGGTCTGGTCAAGAGTGGTGATCTCCTCCTGTTGAGGTCCTGCTGCTCCTCTGGATCCGACAAGTGGTTTCTGAGGTCTTCTTACCCACCACTTATGCACCCTCAGGGAGCTCCCAGTCCCTGGGGACTCACACAAAGGGTGATTAACTCTGGAGTCAGGGGGTATTGTTGGACCCTTGATGGCTCATTGGCAGCCTCGCCCCCCCAGGCTGGGTGCGAAGGTGCCAACGACTCCCTGGGCAGCTGCTGCAGATGGTCCATTGTCCTTGGGGAACGAATAGAGGGGGTAGAATACACAGCTTTGATCACCCCCACACAGTGATGGCTGGTCCCACCTGCTGAACTAGGACAGTGTGGCACTCCCATCCTGAGCTCTGCCAGGGGGTCCCCCTGCCCTGTGTCCCCCACCCTGATGTCCCCCTGTCCCCCTTGTCCCCCCCCAGGGCTGTACAAGCCCAGCGTGGTGCACCGGGACCTGAGCAGTCAGAACGTGCTGGTGAGGGAGGACGGGACCTGCGCCATCGGGGACTTCGGGCTGGCACTGGCACTGCCACCACGTGCCCAGGATGGCACCGGGGCCCGGCACGGCGTGTCCATCCGGAAGGTCACCGGGGTGGGGTGGGGTGGGATGGGGTGGGATGGGGATGGAATGGGGTGAGGTGGGGATGGAATAGGGAGAGGTGGGGATGGAATAGGGTGGGATGGAGATGAAATAGGGTGGGATGGAGATGGGATGGGGTGGGATTAGTTGGGGTGAGAAGGCGATGGAATGAGAAGGGGATGGAATGAGAAGGGGATGGAATGGGGTGAGATGGGATGGGATGGAGTGAGATGGGGATGGAATGGGGTGAGATGGAGATGGGATGGGGTGGGATGGAGATGGATGGGGTGGAGTGAGAAGGGGATGGAATGGGGTAAAATGGGGATGGAATGGGGTGAGATGGGATGATGGGAAGGGAAGGTGACAGGTTGGGTCCCCCTGATGCTGCTGGCAGGGTGGTGTGTGGGTGCCAGCACAGGGGGGTTGCTGCCCCCCTGTCCCCATGCCCGGCCCCTCTCGAGGCTCACGGCCCCGGTGGGCACAGGCGGGCACCCAGCGCTACCTGGCGCCCGAGATCCTGGACGAGAGCCTGGACCTGCGTGCCTGGGGCCGTGCCCTGCGCCAGGCCGATGTCTACGCCCTGGCCCTGCTGCTCTGGGAGATCCTGTCCCGCTGCCAGGCCCTCAGCCCCGGTGAGCACCCACCCCGGGGGTCCCCCTGCTCTCTGTGGCCCCCCCGGCCCCACTGACCCGCTCCCTGCCCCACTGACCCACTCCCTGCCCCACGGACCCGCTCCCTGCCCCACTGACCCGCTCCCTGCCCCACTGACCCGCTCCCTGCCCCACTGACCCGCTCCCTGCCCCACTGACACACTCCCTGCCCCACTGACACGCTCCCTGCCCCACTGACACACTCCCTGCCCCACTGACACACTCCCTGCCCCACAGGAGCCCCCGTGCCAGCGTTCCAGCTGGCCTACGAGGCAGAGCTGGGCTCCAGCCCCACGGGGGCACAGCTCCGGCGCTTGGCCGCAGATGAACGGCGCCGGCCACTCATCCCCCCCGCCTGGCACCAAGCCCCCCAGGTCAGCCCACCCAAAGGGGTGCCTGAGGGTTGCCCAGGGTGCTGGGGGTGCCTGTGGGTAGGGATGACCCACAGGGGTCCATGTCCAGAGGGTCCCAGGGCTGTGCAGAGTGACTCAGGGGGGCCACGTCCAACGGGTACCCCTTCCCTTCCCAGGGTGGTCCCTGTCCGGGGGGTCCCTTTGCAGTGCCCGGAGATGCTGAGGGTGCCCCTGACTGGGAGGGTGTCCCTGTTCGGGGGATGTCCCTGTTCGGGGTGTCATGCCCGGGGTTATCCTTTGGTGCTTCCCCGGCCGGGGGGTCCCCGCTGAGCGCAGGGTGGTCCCACAGCCCGGGGGGGCTCTGCCGGAGCTGCTGGAGGACTGCTGGGACCCCGACCCCGAGGCGCGGCTGTCGGCGGAGCGGGCACTGCAGCGGCTGCAGCGCCTGGCGGCGGGTCCTGCGCCCCCCGCGGGGGTCCCCAGACAGGTGTGTGTGTGTGGAACCCCTGCCAGGTGTGTGCGGGGGTCCCCAGACAGGTGTGTGTGTGGGGAACCCCAGCCAGGTGTGTGCGGGGGTCCCGGGCCAGGTGTTTGGGGGTCCTGCGCCCCCGGCGGGGAACCCCAGCCAGGTGTGTTTGGGGGTCCCGGGCCAGATGTATTGGGGGGTCCCGGACCAGGTGTGTGCGGGGGTCCCCAGACAGGTGCGTGCGGGGGGTCCCGGGTCAGGTGTTTGGGGGTCCTGCGCCCCCCGCGGGGATCTCCAGCCAGGTGCGTGCGGGGCACCCCCCGCACGGGAACGGGGGACACGGGGGAGTCCCGGCGGGACACGGGAACGCGCTCCGGGGTGGAGCCGCGGCCGGACCCCCCCTCGGGGAGGGACCACTCGCCAAGCGCCGCCCCCGTTTCCTGTCGGGAGGGGCCGCGGTCGGAGTGCAGGTGGGAGCGCAGCCCCCGAGCCCCCCCAGGGCCCCCCTGTACCCCAAACCCCGCCCGCGTCCCCCTGTGCGCTCCCTGCACCCCCAAATCCCCCCTGCACCCCTTTCTGCACCCCACAATCTCCACCCGCATCCCAAACCCGGGCTGTCCCCCAAAATCCCCCTGTGCGTCCCCGGATCCCCCCTGCACCCCAATCTCCGCTTGCACCCCCCTGTGTCCCCCAAAATCCCCCATTGCAACCCGTCCTGCGCCCCCAGATCCCTCTGTGTACCCCAAACTCTGCCTGCACCCCCTTGACCCCCCCGTGCACCCCCTGACCCCCCTGTGAACCCTCCTGTGCTCCCCCTGTGCGCCCCCTGTGCTCTCCTGACCCCCCTGTGCCCCCCCGACCCTCCCGTGAACCCCTCTCTGCACCCCCAGACCCTCTTGCACCTCAAACCCTTCCTGCACCCCCAGACCCTCCATAGATCCCCTCTGTGACCCCAATTTCCCACTGCACCCCAAACCCCCTGACTCCCCCCCAGACCCCCCCCATCCCCTGCCCCACCTGCCCCCCTGGATCCAGGCCCGGGGGGGACACTCTGAGCTGCTGTGACTCCGTCTCCCCTTGGAGGCAGCAGGGGGGTCCCCACAGCCGTGGGAGCCCCCAGGGACCCCTCCTGGGTGTTGGGGGGTCCCCACTCACCCCGTGTGCCCCCCCCCAGGTCCCGGAGCCTCCCGCCATGTGGAATCCTGGTGCAGGTACTGGGGGCCATCCCAGGGTGGGGGGACTGCCTTGACCCCCCCCTCCTGCCCCACCCTGGGCAGTGACAGGGTCAGGGTGCCCCCCTCAATCTTCCTTTCCCCCCCCAGGGCAGCCGCCCCCCCCCAACCCCGCGCACCCCCCAAACCCCGTGTACCCTCCCCAGGTGCCACCCCCCAACCCCGTGTACCCACCCCCTGTGGTACCCTCGAACCCGCCGGGGGGGCCTGGGCAGCCCCCGTACCCCCCTGGGCCCTCCCCATATCCCCCAGGGCCTCCCCTGGCCCCCTCGGCCCCCCCCTTGGTGCCCCCCCTGCAGCCCCCCCACCCCGGGATGTGCCCCCCGTACCCCCCCGGGCTGGACAAGAAGGCGGCCAAGAAGATGAAGAAGAGGATGAAGAAGGCTCAGAAGAGGCACAAGGTGGCAGGGGTCACATGGGGGGGACACCAGGGGGCTATGCCAGCCCCCCTTGGGTGCTCATGGCTGTGCTGTCCCCCCACAGCGCTCTTCCTCCTCCTCCTCCTCCTCCTCCTCCTCCTCCAGCAGCTCCGACTGAGGCTCCTGCCATGACCCCTGGGACCACCCGCGACCACCCACGACCACCCATGTCCTCCTGAGATCACCCAGGACCCCCTGGGACCACTCGGGACCCCTTGGCTCCTCGTGCCCATCACATCCTCGTGTCCACCCACCCCGTGGTGCCAGGGGGGGCTCTGGGTGCGGGGGGTCCCGGTGGTGCCCCCCAATAAAGCCCTGGGACACCCCCAGTGTGTGTCAGTGTGTCCTTTGTGTCACTGGAGAGTCGGGGTGGGGGGACCACAGACCCCCTCCGGGAGGTCAGGGGTGGGACACGAGCCCCCTAAAGCCCCTTGTGGGGGAAACTGCCCCTGTGCCCCCATCCCCAAAGCACCCCCTGCCCCTGCTGCCCCCCAGCGTCCCCCTTTGCCCCTCAATGCCCCCAGTGCCCCCCATTACCCGCTATTGCCCCACAGTGCTCCCCACTCCTCCCAGTGCTCCCATTGCCCCTTTTGTCCACCCAGTGCCCCCATTACACAGTATTGCCCCCCAGTGCCCCCCATAATCACCCCAATGGCCCCAATTGCCCCTCAGTTCCTGCAGCACCCCCCATTGCCTCCTAGTGCCCGCCATTATCTCTATTGCCCCCCATTACCCCCAGTGCCCCCCACTGCCCCCACATTCCCCCATAACACCAAAGTGCCCCCCATTACCCATTATTGCCCCCCAGAACCACTTCCGTGCCCCCCATTACCCCAGTGCCCCCCTTACCCCTATTACCCCCATGCCCCCCATTCTCCCATTACCCCTCATGCCCCCCATGCCCCCCATTTCCCTATTGCCCCCCATGCTCCTCAATCTCCCATTACCCCCCATGCCCCCCATTCCCCCCATTTCTACATTCCCCCCCATTCCTCCCATATTCCCCTATTCCCCTCATGTCCCCCCGTTCCCCCATTCCCCCCACTCCCACATTCCCCCCCCATTCCCCTTCATTCCCCTATTCCCCCCATACCCCATTCCCACATCCCCCCCTATTCCCCCCCATTCCCCTCATTCCCACATCCCCCCATTCCCCCCATGCCCCCTATTCCTCTATTCCCCCCCATATTCCCACATTCCTCCCATGCCCCCCCGTTCCCCCATTCCCCCCCCCACAATCCCCCCCTATCCCCCCCATACCCCCCATTCCCCTCATTCCCACATCCCCCCCTATTCCCCTATTCCCCCCTATCCCCCCCATACCCCCCATTCCCCTCATTCCCACATCCCCCCCTATTCCCCTATTCCCCCCTATCCCCCCATACCCCCATTCCCCTCATTCCCACATCCCCCCCTATTCCCCCCCGTACCCCCATTCCCCTCATTCCCACATCCCCCCCATACCCCCCCCCGCCCCCAACTCCCCCATTCCTTCCCATCCCGCGCCCCCTCCCCTCCCTTTGGGTCCTCCCCGCCGCCAGGGGGCGCCGCGCGGCCGCGGTGGCCGCTCCGTCCCGCCCCGCGCGCTCGGTGCGTTTCCGGGTCGGGGCGGGTGTAAATCGGGCCGCGCCCGCCGCCCCCTCCCAGACCCGCGGCCGCCGCAGCCGGAGCAGCCGCGCCCGCCGCCGCCGCCGCCATCCCGCGCGCCCGCCCGCCGCGCTCCCTCCCCGCCTCCCCCCCCTCCCTCCCGCCCTCCCTCCTCCTCCTCCCGCTCCGCCCGGAGCGCCCTTCGCCCAACGCCGTTACCGGCGCCGACACAGGTAGGCCCGACCCCCCCCCACCCCCCCGGCCCCGACCCCCCCTCCCTCCCGCCCCCCCCTCCGGCCTTCCCCGCGCCCCCCACCCCGCAATTCCACCTCCCTCCGCCGCCATCCGAGGCCGACCCCACACGCCGGGCCGGGCCGGGCCGGGCCGGGCCCCGCCGCTCCCCCCCCGCCGGCCGCGCCCTCACGGCGCCCGCGGCCTGCGCGGCCTGCGCGGCCTGTGCGAGCCGGGGCGGCGCGGGGAGAGCTCGGGGGGGGCTCGGGGGGCTCCGCTGGCCCCGCCGCCCCCCCCCCCACCGCCGCCCCCACCGGAACCGGGCCCGGGGGGGTCCGGGGCGCCGCGTGCGTCACATGGCGGGCGCCTTCGTCCCCCGCCCGGCCCGGGCGCGGGGGGGCACCGCGGGCAGGGTTTTTTTTCTTTCTACTCTTATTTTTTTTACATGTTTAATTTCCCTTTCTTTTAGTTTTTTAATATTTAATTCAGAGCTTTTTTTGGTGGTTTTTTTTCATTATTTTGGGAGTTTTTCTTTTCCCGCCCGGGCCCGGATTTTTTTTTCCGCCATCCCGCGTTGCTGGTTTTTTCCACTCGGCCGGAGCTGGGAGAGGGAGCACGGCTGGACCGCCCGGGTTTCCCCACACCGAGCCACGACCCCCGGATCCTGGGGGAATTTTGGAGCCCCCCGGCCCAGTGCGGGGTCCAGAGGCCCTCCCAGCCCTCGGCCCGTTCCTCCCATCGCGCTCCGGGGCCAGTTCGGAGCCGCCGTGCCGGGACCTTCCCCTTCCCCGCCGTGTGGTCGGGCCCCCTCTGGGAGCTCCATCGCGGCCCCGGGGGTCGATCCGTGACCCTTGTTCCTCCCCGGTTCCCCCAGCCCCGGGCTGGTCCCCCCCTGCCCAGGGCTGAGCTGGCTCCGAGCTCTGTCCCCTTCTCAGGGACAGCTCGTTTTGGATCCACGTCCCAGTGCCGGGTCCCCCCGTGCTGGTCCCATATCGGGACGAGGGTCCCGGGTGGGAGTTGGATCCGGCGAGGGGGAGCTCGGGGAAGTTTCCCTGCGGAAAAGCCTCGTCAGGAGCCCCCACCGGGGCTGCGGCACCGCCGGCCGGGCCGCTCTGCCCGTTTTGGCCCCGGCACCGTCCGGGGCTCGTGGGATGGGCAGAAACGGACCCGGGACCGCGAAAATTGGGGCCAGCTCTGCCCTCTCCCCACTCTCGGGGCTCCCATCTCGGGCTCTGCTTCCCAAGGCGAGCCCGCGGTGCCCCTTTGGATGTCGGGCTGAGCTTACGGGGCTCTGGGCCACGGCAAAACCCTCCGGTTGCCAGCGAGGCAAGCGCCGCTCCGGCCCGCGGGCGAATCCCCAGCACTGCCCCGGCCGTGGTTAAACTTTGTTAGGGCAAAAATGGAGTTTATTTACCTGATTCCCATTAAACGCCCGAATGGGGTCGGCCGGGCTGTTTTGCAACCGCTGCCGACTCGGGTGGTTTGAAACCTGATCGTGCGCTCATGTGGCCTTATCTGGGTCCGAGGGAATCGCCTCGGAACCTGCTCCGGGAGGCCCCGCCGAGGCGGGCGCGGCACTCGGGGAAGGCGATGTGCTTTATTTTCTCCCCAATCCCGGGTCCCCAGAGGGTCAAACTTTCGGGAATGGGCTGCTCGCTCCTGTCGAGCAGCTGCAGGAAGGCTCAGGGGCTGGGGAAGGTGCGGGGCTCGCAGGGAGAGCAGGTTCGTAGAGCCGTAGGGCTCACTCAGGGCTCCCTGTTAGGTCTGCGGTCCCACCTGGGGTCACCCTGAAGTTCTCGGTCCCTCCTCGGGGTTCCTTGTCCCCAGAGGAAGCCCCTGCAAGGAGCAGGGCTGGGAGGAGACAGGGCCCGAGCAGGACCCTTGTGGCCCCAGGAGATGCTGGATCCAGGTGGGATCGGGCCAGTTCAGCCCTGGAAATGGGCAGGAGCTGCAGCCAAACCACCGTGGGTCAGCTCTTTTTTGGAGAGGCGCACGGCCTAAAACTTCCAGGGGGAGGTTTGAGGGGAGAAGAAACTCAGGAAGGTTGGAATTCCTTCTGGAATGGGCTCGAGAGTGGCTGGGGAGGGTTGGAACAGCCTCCTGGCCCCGGCCCTCACCCAGCCCCTCTTGCTCCCAGCACCGCTCGCCCGAGTGTTGCCGCAGCCTGAGCCGACCCCGCGCGGCCCAACATGGACACCGGAGTCATCGAGGGGGGGCTCAATGTCACACTCACCATCCGGCTACTCATGCACGGAAAGGTTCGTGTCCCTGGGCCGCCATCCCCGACTCTCACGTGGCACGGGGTGGGCTGGGCACTGCCCTGCTGGGGGGTCTCCTGGAGTCAGGAATGTGCCCCTGGGGCGTAACAGCAGCACCCTAAAAACGGCCAGGGGTGAAAATAGCCCCGGGGGGCAGGGGGAGATGACCTGGGGGATGTGAGGTGGGAGCTGGGTGTCCCTGCAGATCCCAGCTCTGCAGGGCACACAAACCGAGTGCTCGGGAACTTTCTTTGGCTCTAAAAGGGGCGAGTTTAGGCTCGGGATTCCGGGGTTTTTTTAAAACGCTGACTAATGGTGCTTTTGTTTCCATCCCAGGAGGTGGGAAGCATCATTGGGAAGGTAAGTGAGGAACGAACAGGCTCATCCTGCCCTTCCTTCCCCTTCTCGCCTTCCCCCTCTCCCCGCGCAGGCAACACTAACGCCTCTCTCCCTTCTCTCCTCCCTCACAGAAAGGGGAATCCGTGAAGAAGATGCGTGAGGAGGTGAGGCTGGGGCCGGGGGCCTCAGGGGGCTCTGGGGGCTCGGGGGTCTCTGGGGGGGAAGCTCGGGGGTCTCTGGGGGGGCTCGGGGGCTCGGGGCCTGCCGAGGGCCCTGCAGGCAGCGCGAGCGGCGGCGCGGGGAATGCCGGGAGGTGTGGGCAGGCGCGGCAGGAAGCGAGGAGGAGAAGATGGCTGCCCGAGCAGAGGGAGGAGGGAGGGAGGAGGAAGGAGGAGGGATCAACCCAGCGGGGCATTCCATGGAGCTCCGGCTGCCCCGCGGCACCGAGGGGAGGAGGGGGGGGGCTGGAGCGCTGAGGTGGCCTTTGCCTCCTGCAGAGCGGAGCTCGTATCAACATCTCGGAGGGGAACTGCCCCGAGCGGATCATCACCCTCGCGGGACCCACCAACGCCATCTTCAAAGCTTTTGCGATGATCATTGACAAACTGGAAGAGGTGTGTCTGTGGCAAGAGCCGCCTCCCCCAGCACCGCAGCCACTGCCCCTGTTTGCCCCTTTCCTGGGGTAAATGGACCCTGGGATGTGCCCAAGTTTGCCGGGGGGTCTGGCCCCAGGAGGGGTTTGTCTCTCTGGGGCTGAGCAGCAGGATGGGCCGTTCTGCACAGATGGCTCGTGTGTCTCCCTGTGGGGCCCCCGATCTTTGCCCGTCTGGGAGCTGGGTCAAGGTCCAGGCAGTGCTGGAGTCAGAGCCCTGCAGGGGCTTTCCCTGGGCACTGGTTAAACAGCTTTGGACAGAGCAGGGTCTGGAATCCCCTTTGCTCTGCTCGTCCTGGTGCCACTTCCCCCCGATGTGCCCCAGTGGGGACCAGAGCTTGGCTGTGTGCCCACCCCCCCAGGAGACCACCAGGGTGTGTGGCTGTGCAGCACAGGAGGAGGAGCTGCATCGTGCCCCTGGTCCTGTTCAATCAGTGACTTCCAGGGAGGATGCTGATCCTGGATAACCTGGATCTGGGCTGCAGGCATTAAAGCTTGCTCAGGGCAGTGATGTTGAGGGGGTTCCCATCCTTCTCTGCACTGGAGGGAACAGGAGGTGGGAGTTTTCCTTGCCTGCTGTGGGGCAGAGCTCTGTGGCCTTTGCCTCCTCGACCTGTGGGGGTACAAATCTGTTGCCCTTTGGATTTGGGATGCTTCCTGTGAGGAACAACCCTTTGCTGGTACCTCTGTCTTCAAACCCCCTGGTTTTGCCCCAGCCTAAAGGGCTGCAGGGCCTGGAGCTGTTTGTGCTGTTTGCCAAGAGGCAGAGTCCTCTGAAGGCTCCATGGCCATGTGGCTCCAGGCACCGGCCTTGGAGCTGAAGCTTTGCTTTTAGTAGGTGAGTTGAGCCCTGGCCTTGTGCCTCCCCTCCCCCTGCCAGCACATGACTGCTGTAATCGGCGCCAGGATTGTTTTCCCAGAGCTCCTGCCTTGATCCCTGGTGCAGTGGGAGCTCCATGCTGACCCGAGAGCTGTGGGGTCTCCAAGCCCCCAACCTTTCTTGTCCCTCCAGTAGTGGCAGAGCCAGTTCCCACTTGGCTGAGATGTGACCCAGCCAGGACTGAGGTGGTTAAACCACCATTTCCATTGGGACAACAGAGTTTGGCTGTTGCTTCCCTGAAAGACAAATTAAGGAATTCCTGGGAAGTGGGACTAAGCCCTGGGGTCACCATGGCTGGGGCTGCTCGTACCAGCATCATCTCCCTGTCCTGGGCACATTCCTGTTGGGTGCTGGTGCCATTCCTGCAAGGGTGTGGCACCAGGGTGGGCCAACCGCTCTGAGCACCTTCTGTTCCTCACAGGACATCAGCAGCTCCATGACCAACAGCACAGCTGCCAGCCGGCCCCCGGTCACCCTCCGACTCGTGGTGCCTGCCAGCCAGTGTGGGTCCCTCATTGGCAAAGGAGGCTGCAAGATCAAGGAGATCCGAGAGGTGCGTCATGACCAGCCCAGGGGTGGGGAGGGTGGTCCACGGGGCTCTGGGTGCCCCCACATGGCAGCCATGTGGCATCACTGGGATGTTTTGGAGCAACCTGTATTTTTAGTGCTCAGGAAACTGAGACTTGGGGAAGACCCTTCTCTGCCCAGTGTTGTCTCCCACAGCTGGACACCTGGGTTCTTACTGCCCCCTTTCCCATGGCTTCTGATTGCCCCCTCCACAGCCTTCTCCCAGTTTTTGGAGGGGAAGATGTGCTGCCAGGCCCACGGTGCCCTCGGTCATGTCATTTAGCACTGGGTGCTACTGGATTAACTCTGCCCAGCTCTGCTGGCATGGAGATGGGCTTGGCTTGGGTTACAGGGACAGGCTGAGCCCAGGTCCCCTTCTGTTGCCTCAGGCTCCCAGTGACCGAATTGTATCCAGCTGGGATTAAAGGACTTACTCTGGGTGGGGGGAAAGGAGGAGGGGGGAGCAATTTTGGCTATGTATAACTGTCCACGGGGTTCGTCGCTGAGGTCACAGCCCTCCCTGGGGTCTGACTGGTTATTTTTAACCCTGAACTTGGCAGAGCACGGGGGCGCAGGTCCAGGTGGCAGGAGACATGCTGCCCAACTCCACCGAGCGAGCCATCACCATTGCTGGGATCCCACAGTCCATCATCGAGTGCGTCAAACAGATCTGCGTCGTCATGCTTGAGGTAGGGCCCCTCCTCGGCCTGTGCCGCAGGGCAGGGCATCCCACTGCCCTTGGCAGCCACGGCTGCTCTGCAGTGGAAACGCTGAGGGTGGAGAAAACGGCTGCTGGGGGATAAGGGGATAGCTGGGGATTACAGCCTCATCCAGGTGAGGCTTGGAGCTGCTTAAAACCGGGGTCGAACAGGGCCTCGAGAGCTGCTCGTGGTGACTGGTCGTGCTGTCCAGCACGGTGACACTGAGCTGTCCCACTGCTCTGTTCCTGGGCCCTGTGCCCAGCGTGGGGAAGAAATCCTGCTCTGGCTTCCCTGAACAGCCAGTTTTAAACCTGAAACAGAGCCGTGGGGTGCGGGGAGGGGGCTCTCGGTGCCAGCAGTGCTCAGTGTCTGACCTGCCCTCTCTGCCTGTCACCCAGTCTCCCCCGAAGGGTGTCACCATCCCGTACCGACCCAAGCCATCCAGCTCTCCCGTCATCTTCGCAGGCGGCCAGGTAAGGCCTCTCCTCTGCTCCTGGGGTGTGGGGTGGGGAGGGGGTGTCATACCGAGCTGCCAGCGCGCCCCGGCCCCTCCGTGTGCCCGTCACCCACTCCGTGCCCCTGGCCCAGAGCGGCTCTGCTGGGCCTCGGCCTCGGCCTCCCAGAGCCAGCTCCAGCTGTTGCTGCTGAGGGATGGGAGGCGGGGAAAGGGCCAATTGGGAGGAGAGGATGCTGGAAAACACTCTCGGAGTTAACCAGCCAAAAAACACTGCCAGTGTGGTTGTGGTGGTGGCGGTGGGGGCTTGAATTGGGCTGAGGCTCCAGCTGCCAAACCCAGTCTCTGCCCCTCTGCCTCAGGATGGCTCCAAGGACTCAGTGTGACCTGCTGTGGGTGACAGGCCCGGAGGTTGGGGCTTCTCTGCACTCCGTGACTGGCTCTTGGGGTGGTGCAAAGGCTCAGCCTGTGCCGTGGGTAGGGTTGGGATGTGCAAAGGCTTAGTCTGGCACGAGGGGAGGGTGTCAGATGGGAGTAGTGTCAGGTGATTGGGGTGTTCAGTCCCTCCTGCGCTGAGCTGGGCAGTCACTCCCTGCCGTGAGCCAGGCTACAGGGGACAGGGCTCCCTTGGGATCCTGTCTGTTGTACAGCCCCGAATTCCCCTGCCCTCTTTGGGGTAGGGGATGCTGGCCAGGAGACCGGGAACAGGTGTGGGTCACCTGCTCCCCCCTGCGGCTCCCGGGGCTGCCATAACACTTAGAGAAACCACAACAATCGTGCAAATGCATCTGCTGCCTTCCTGCTGCCAGGCTCGGGGTGGGCTCTGGCCCGGGACCCGCACAGCCAGGGCCTGGCCTTGTCGAAGGAGGCCTCCATAGCCAGGGAGAAGGGGGATCAGGGAAGGGGATTAGGGCAGGGGGTCAGGGCAGGGGTAGCTGCCGCCGGCCTCCCTGAGAGCCAGGCCTGACTGCTCTCCCCACCACGCCAGGCCATGCTTGTTTTGGGGACAGACCTGCTGCTGTCCCCTTCCTCCCCTACCCTTGCCCTCCCTGCCTCTTCCTCTCCCCCTTGAACCCGGTCAGCCCCCCCTGCCTCTCCGACAGCTTCTCCCGCCGCTCTGCACCCCGGGGGAAGTGCCCCTTGCCAGCGGAGGGCCGTACGCGCGGACCCCCGGGGCGGGAGCTGGCCGCCTTCCCTGTTAGAGCAGTGAGGAGCAGGCTTCCCACGGCCACGCATCTCTTCCCTCCCCTTCCCCTTTTTCTCCCCCTTCCTTCTTTCCGCCCCTGTCCCTGGCCCAGGGCCTCGGCCAAGCCCGCAGCAGCCCCCGGGCCCCCCCGCTCCTGGTGGCGTTGGGCTCTGTCTTTGCAGCTCAGAGTCGTGCGTAGAGCAGGGCGAGCCCTCGATCAGCACTGAGCTAATGTGGATGTGAGTTTGGTGTTAGCGAAAGGTTTCGGATTGACAGCCCTGGAGACTGAAGTCCTCTAATTTATCCACAGGACAGGTACAGCAGCGGCAGTGCGAGCTACCCCCACACCGCCCCATCCATGTGCCTCAACTCTGACTTGGAGGGACCACCTCAGGAGGTGAGAGGGGAGTTCAGTCTCCACGGCCCGTTCAATCCTTGGCCTCTCTGAGACTGCCAACAAGGGTGGCATCCCCGTCCCCGTCCCCCAAAACCGACAACGGTGGCTTTTTGTGCTGTGGACTCCTGTCCACTGGGAACTGGACTCTGAGCCCACCAACCTCTCCTCACGCAGGCCACCCGGCAGCCACTGCATGGCAACGAACTTGGGCCAATTCCAGCCTGGGCTGCAGTTCTTCCGGTGACCTGGAAGTGAGGCTGTGTACCCCCCTCTCCCCCTCCTCTCCCACCCGCCCCCACCTGCCCGGCCCCCCCAGACCTCCCCAAACCTTAGCCAGCCAGGCCCCAGCCAGTGACTCACCCTTTCTGGGTAGCTTCAGGAGGAATCTGAAGTCTGTGGCTGTCCCTTAACCTCGAGACACGGAGTTGTGGCAGGTCAGGCCCTCGCCTTGTTGCCCTCGAGCGCTGGGCCGTGTCGAGCAGCGGTAGCCAGCGCCAGCACTGACCTGTAGCTTGCCCGGCGACGTTGTCCTAGGCGTGTGAAGTGACGAGAGGACTCGGAACGGGGCTACTACTTTTTTTTGGGGGCGGGAGGGAGGCGGAGGAGCTGCTGGGCCAGGGCAGAGAGGGGCCGGGAGCAGCAGCAGGGCCGGCGGGGTGTTGGATCCTCCCTGCCTGTGCAGGGGCACAGGGGCATAGCAGCATTGTCGGACTCACCACACCATAACATCTTCATCAAGATCCCAGCCGTTCTCTTGTTGGTTTTTATTTTTGTTTTTTTTTTTGTCTGCCACCTTTTTTTTTTTATTATTTTTTTGGGGGGGGGAACGGCACCGATTCTGCCCACCCCCTCCTCGTACCCACCATGTCAGGCCAATTCGAGTAACTGCCAGCCTAGAAACTGCTTGTGACAGCATTGATCCGTCCCCTGCCTCTCCTGCCCCACTTCCCTCGCCCCGGAGAACTCTCCACCTTGGCTCTCTGACTTCCTGGCTAGTTGAAATCTGTCTGTCCCTGGGTGGCTGTCCGATGGTTGTTAATAGGACTGTTTTCCTCCTTTTGTAGGCCTATACCATTCAAGGACAGTATGCCATTCCACAGCCAGATGTAAGTTTTTATTTACAACTTCTTGTCTTGAAATCCACCCTTTTCCTCCCCCCCTTCCAAAATTTTCTCCTTGCTTTCTCCACTCGAGCTGCTCAGCTTGGGCTGAAACTTGATCTGATCCGAGCACCCCCCCCCCAAAAAAAAATCAAGCGAACTTGCCCCCCTCAGTTGGCCTTTCTGCAGCCAACTTCACCCAGCCTCAGAGCTCTCCTTGGATCTCCCTCTCACTTCCTCTCTGACACTTCCCTGCTCCTATTATATTTTTTTTTCCAAACCCAATCCCACCTCTCCGTGGCTTGGCATTTCACACCAGCTCCGGCTTTTCCCTTGCCCCCCGCGCTTCCTCCTCCTCCTCCTCCCTGAATTCGGCACGAGAACACACCCCCTGCCCAGCACACGGTGGCTCTGTCACGGTGGCTCTCCCAGGGCAGGGGACAGCTGGCCCAGCGAGTGGGCGCAGGTGGCAGTCGGGGAGGGGGTTGGATCTGGCCCATCCCAGGCTGCTGCCAGCCTGGCGGGCCCCTTTGGAAGAGGAGGGACCATCCCGGCAGTGGCCGCCTTTGGCGGTGCTGTCGGACACCTCCATCCTCTGGCACCCATCCTCATCCCGTAGGCTTGGTGGGGGCTGCTCTCTGCTCCTGGCACCGTAGGGCAGCAAGGGGAGGGGGTCTGACACGCCAGGCCAGTGGGGAGAGGGGCTAGAGGAGGCTGGGCTAGAATAGAGCTGTGTTGGCAGAGCCGAGCCGTGCTCTGTCCCCGTTCCCTGCCGCTCCCCCGCAGTGCTGCGAGCACCTGCTCCCTCCTGCTCCTCTCTGCTTCTCTTCTTGAGCTCCTCCAGCCCTTGCTGCACCGAGGGGTGGGTGCAGCCCCCAGCCCACCGTGGCCTCCGTGTGGAGAGGGCCGGGCCGAGTGCGGAGGGGCCGGGGCGGCGGGGCCGGTGTCCGTGCGGGTGCGTGTGCGGGACGAGTCCTGACCCCTGTGGCCTCTGGAAATGGCTAACGCCAGCCTTTCTCTCTCTCTCTTTTCCCTCCTTTAGCTGACCAAGCTGCACCAATTGGCAATGCAACAGTCACACTTTCCAATGTCTCATGGCAACACTGGATTCAGTGGTATGGAAACTCCTCCTCTCTGTGTGCGCTAGCGCGGGCCGGAGCCCAGCCCGGGCTGCCCCTGCTCCTCTGTGGGGCTGTGCTCACGCTCAAAAACCTAAACCCAAACGTTCCCCCGAGCTGGGCCTGGCCAGGTAACGATTGTTGTGATGTCTCTGGGGGCTGCAGGAGTAGGAATGAGCCGAGCACGGCGCAGGCAGGGCCTCCATCTGTGCCGCTTCCCTCCCTCATCCCTCCCGTACCTCGCAGCTCTGCCAATGCACTGGGAGTCCCCCAGCCCGCAGCACCCGCTCTCTCCCCTCCAGCTACTCCAGGCCTGAGCAGGCAACTGCTGAGTTGTGCCAAATCTGTTGTAGATTTGCTAAGATGGCTAAAAAAAAAACAAACAAGAAAAACAAAAAATACCCATTTGGGGAGCTAAACCTGAGACAGCCAAACTCATTGTGACTTGTATCTTAACAGGCGTTGACTCCAGCTCTCCAGAGGTGAAAGGCTATTGGGGTAATGATCCAAACACACGATCTGTAGTTACTCTGTTGTGTACTGATGCTGCCTGGGGTCTCATTCTCCCTAATAGATGCTGCCCCCGCCTTTGTGCCCGGGTCGGGGGGAAGAGGGTCGAGGGGAGCCCTAGAAGGGCTGGAGGTGCAGCCTGGCTCAGCTGTCTCTGTGCCCTGGAGCTCAGCTGGATAGTGGAGAGCAGGATTGAGCAGAGGCTCAGCTGTCTCAGCAAGCCACGGGCCCTGAGCTTTAATCCCTCAAAAAACACACGGAGGGGAGCAGGTCCCAGCCAAGGAGGTGCTGGAGCTGTCAGGAGCTGGCACTGTCCGACCCCCACAGGTGTGGCAGGACAGCACCATGTCACATGCTGTGTCCCCATAGCACTGTCTGCCCCCACCAGAGCTCTGGGGTGAGGTCTTGAGGCTCCTGCTGCTGCCTCTAGCAGGGAGCGAGCTGGGGAGGGGGAAAAGCAAAAACATGGAAAAATGTACCTGGCACACCAGCTTGGCCCCATGCAAGGCATGGGTTGGGTGCACAGTGCCTGCCGGCGTAGCACTGCCCTGCCAGGCTGCAGTGAGGAGGAGGAGGAGGGATAATGGAGCCCTTGGAAGTTGTACTGGAGTGGGAGCAGAGCTGAGTGCCCGGCTGGAGCCCCCCAGTGCCAGTGCCCTGCTCCTGGATGGAGAATCCTGCAGTGACACACGGGGAGGAGGGACAAGGGGTGGAAAAATCGGGGTGAGAAAGCAGGGAAGGGGGTGGGGAGCAGCAGGGGGTTGGAGTAACCCCTCCCAGCCTGCTCTGCCCTCCCCGACCTGCTTGGAGCCCTCCCAGGCAGCCTGAACCTGGCAGCACTTGGGGTGCTGCACTCCTGGCCCACCACCCCCCCTCACCTGCCCCCCTCCCTCTGTCTCCGAGCAGGTTTGGATGCCTCTGCTCAAACCACCTCCCATGAACTCACCATTCCAAACGATGTGAGTATCCCAGGGGCTTGGGGGGTGGGGGCACAGTGGACAGACAGCTGCCCATTGGCCCTGGGGATCCCCACGGTCTGTCCCTCTTAGCCAGAGGGGCATGGGGTGCCCATTGTCGGCTTTAAAGCTGCATTGGGCTCACGGATGCACCTCAAACTGCCACCTCAGGCCACTCTGGCTGTCACCACATCCCTTATCCCCCTTCTAGCAAGCTTTAAGGCTGAAAACTCCTTTTACAACCCCTTAAAACTCCCCTTTCCAACTTTTTAACTCCCCTCTCTTCCTCCAAATTGTTAAGGTTGACCTCTAGGGCTACCAAGTCCAACTGTTCCTCCAGCACTGTCGAGGCCACCACTGAACCATGTCCCCAAGGGCCACATCCATATGATTTGGGACAGTGACTCCTGCCCCCTGCCCTGAACAGCCTCTGGCAGGGCTGAACAGCCCTTTCCATGAAGGAATCCCCCTCAGCATCCCACCCTAGGAGGTGTCAGGGTGTCCCAAATAGGACAGGTGGGGCGTGGAGGCTGAGGATAGGGCAGGGTTAATTAACACGGCCTGTTTCTCCCCCCTGCAGCTGATTGGCTGCATCATTGGGCGTCAGGGCGCCAAGATCAATGAGATCCGCCAGATGTCTGGGGCGCAGATCAAGATTGCCAACCCCGTGGAGGGATCTACTGACCGGCAGGTGACCATAACTGGATCTGCAGCGAGCATCAGCCTGGCCCAGTATCTAATTAATGTCAGGTGAGTCGCTGCTGACGAGGCTCTGGGCGGTGCCGAGGGTCCCCTCCCTGTGCCTGCTGTCCCAGTTTCCCCGCCGCGGTCGCCTCTGGGTCTGTGAGATGCTGCAGGATGATGCATCTGGCCAGAACAGGTCTGGCCATGGGGCTGGTGGGAGTTTGTGGCTGCAGAAGAGCCTCTGCTGAGGGCTGACAGGAGGAGCTGCCTGGCCCTATTCCTGGGGATGGTGTCATCATCCCAGAGAGTGGCTGGTGCTGCTGGCAGGGCCTGGCTCTGTTCTGGTGCAGGGTGAGGGCTCAGGCCAGCCATGTCCCTGTGTCCCTTGTTCCCTGCCCCGAGCCAGGAGTTGTACCCCCTGACTCTACATGGCCCAGAGGATCTGGGGGTCCCTGGGGCCTCGTCTCTTCTCCATGTCCCTCATGCTGGGGTGGCACCGACACTCCCACCTGGCAGAGCAGGAGCTGCCAGTGATTGTCTCTGGTTTTTGGCTCATTCCCTTCGCGGTGCCCAGGGTATGACCTCATGGCTGAGCCAGGATCATCCCAGGGAGGGTGGGGCGTCCCATGTGTGGCTCCGCCAGGCCTGGCAGTGCCACTCCCTTCCCTCCTTCCCTGCCTCCCTCCCTCCCTCCCTCCGCCCCCAGCTCGGCTCCTGCGCCGTTTCACTGTTTGTCCTGTGCTTTTTTTTTTTCGCATTTTGTGCTGTTCCTTCCCTCCCACCCACCCGTGGTTTTTTTTTTTTGTTTTGTTTTTTTTTTGTTCCTTTTCTCCTCTGTTACAGTTTAGAAAGCGCTAAACCCTCCTCCCAGGCAGCCTCCGTCACGATCCCTGACCACCTCAGCATCAACCTCTCTCAACCCTCCACCCCTTCTTCTTCTTCCTCCTCCACCACCACCCCCTCGCTCGCCACCGCGGGGGCCTCCGACGCACCCTCCAGCCTCCCCAACCCTCTTCCGACCGCCCCTTGTGTCTCCAGTCTGCTTGGCATGAAACCTGTCCCTCTCCTGGCGCTAAATGTCGTGTCTGCGGCCAAAGGGGCCGCGGCGCCCGCCGTGCCCGTTGTCACTAACAAACTGAAAGCGGAGAAGCAGAGGTTTTCCCCTTACTGAGGCTGCTCGGGCAGCCCACAGAGGGGTGGCAGCACCGGGACCCTGTAGAGGAGACTTGGAACAGCAATTTTCTCTATTTTACTCTTTTTTTTTTTTCCTCTCCTCTTTTATTTTTCCTTCTTTTTACTCCAAAGTCAAGCTTGTGCTGCTCTTAGAGCAGAGTTTTCTTGCCGGCCGAGAGACTGTGTCCCCTTGTCCTGTGACCGGTCGATTCCTTCTCTGCCTGCCTGTAGTTGTCGCTTGTTATTTTTCATTTCTCCTCCTTTTTTCCATTTTTGAGTAGCTTGGTTGCAGTTCTGGGGTGTGGGGGGAGGTGGAGGGAGGGTGGGAATACACGATTTTGGGGGGGAATTGCATCCCTGGGGCCTCACCTATCCCCTCTTAACTGTCTGTACCTGTAATAAAGTTGCCACGGTGAGAACCTGCTCTGGTAGATCTGTGCCGAAGCGGGGGGCCGGCCCCAGGGGGACCCTCTTGCTGAGGGGAGGGCTTTCTGCCATCCAGATTGGGGTGCCCACCTCCTTAAATTGCAGGGAGGGAGAAGCTTTGTCACCTCGGAGGTGGCAGCTGTGGAGGGGATGGTTGGGTTGGGGGTGGGCTGGAGATGTCCCTGCCCCTTGCTCAGAGATGCCCTTGCAATGTCTGTGTGTCCCCTACATTGCCCCCCTCCCACCCAGGTGGTTGCTGCTGGGGGTTCAGTCCTCTGACACCCCTACCCTCACACTCTCCCTTCCCTGCTGCCTCATTCCTGCACCTCGGGGGTCCCCCTTCTGCTGAGTTACCCCCCCCCCCCCCAAGAAAAGCTTGGAGCGTAGCCAGCCATGATCAGTGTGGACCCTCCCTCCCCACTGGCCCCCTGGGAGCCCCTCACGTGCCATTTTGTGGGGGCAGCAACCTGGACCCCCCTCCTCCCCTCCCTTTCCTCGCTGCTTATGCATAAACCATTCCCTTTGCATCCCAAAACCCCTCCCTTCCCTCCTGGAGAGGGGTGTCCCCCTCCAGGTGCTCCCCACAGGGCTGCATTCCTCCCTACCTGCCTCCTCCTCGGGGGGAGTCCCTTTTGTCGTTGCAGGGGTCCCCTCTGATGCCCTTTCCTTGTCGGGGGTCCCCTCTGATGCCCTTTCCTTGTCGGGGGTTCCCCTCTGATGCCCTTCCCTTGTCGGGGGTCCCCTCTGATGCCCTTCCCTTGTCGGGGGTCCCCTCTGATGCCCTTCCCTTGTCGGGGGTTCCCCTCTGATGCCCTTCCCTTGTCGGGGGTTCCCCTCTGATGCCCTTCCCTTGTCGGGGGTTCCCCTCTGATGCCCTTCCCTTGTCGGGGGTCCCCTCTGATGCCCTTCCCTTGTCGGGGGTCCCCTCTGATGCCCTTCCCTTGTCGGGGGTCCCCTCTGATGCCCTTCCCTTGTTGCAGGGGGCTCCCCTCTGCCCTCTCCTCACTGGGTGGTCCCTCTGACACTTCTTCCTTGTTGAGGGGACCCTTCTTGATGTCCTTTCCTCATTGTGGGGTCCCTCTGATGCCCATTCCATGTTGCAAGAGTCCCCTCTGCCCTCTTCTTGTTGCAGGGGTCCCTCTGCTCCCCTTTCCTTATTGCAGGGGGCCCTTCTGACCCCCTTCCCCATTTGGGAGTCCCTCTGACGCCCTTTTCTCATTGCAGGGGTCCCTCTAACACCTTTTTTTGCATGGATGGGGCCCTGTGACCACCTATCCCACTGGGGGGGTCCCTCTGACGCCCTTTTCTCATTGCAGGGGTCCCTCTAACACCTTTTTTTGCATGGATGGGGCCCCTGTGACCGCCTGTCCTGCTGGGGGGGTCCCTCTGACGCCCTTTTCTCGTTGCAGGGGTCCCTCTAACACCTTTTTCATGTGGATGGGGCCCCTGTGCCTGCCTGTCCTACTGGGGGGTCCCTCTGACACCCTTTTCTCGTTGCAGGGGTCCCTCTGACACCCTTTTCTCGTTGCAGGGGTCCCTCTGACACCCTTTTCTCATTGCAGGGGTCCCTCTGACGCCCTTTTCTCATTGCAGGGGTCCCTCTGACACCCTTTTCTCGTTGCAGGGGTCCCTCTAACACCTTTTTTTGCATGGATGGGGCCCCTGTGACCGCCTGTCCCACTGGGGGGTCCCTCTGACACCCTTTTCTCGTTGCAGGGGTCCCTCTGACGCCCTTTTCTCGTTGCAGGGGTCCCTCTAACACCTTTTTTTGCATGGATGGGGCCCCTGTGACCGCCTGTCCCACTGGGGGGTCCCTCTGACGCCCTTTTCTCGTTGCAGGCTCTCCTCGGAGACCGGGGGCATGGGCAGCAGTTAGGGGGCCCCGGACCCCCCACCTCGCCATCCATCTGCGGCCCCTTAGCACCGACCCAGGTTTTAACTAGTTTGTACATTTTCGGTTCCTCCAGCCTCTCGCGCCACTCACCAGGTTCAGTTTGTTTTCATTTTTGTTCTGTTTTTCGGGTTTTTTTGAATTAAAAAGCATTTTAATTCCTTTTGTTCAGCTCTTAAAAAACTGCTGAACCCCAAATCTTAGTTTTATAAAGCTTCTCTCTCCTCTCCCCACTGCCCCCCCCTCAGCACCTCCCTCCCTTCTCCCCTTTTTCGGCTCATGAAGTTTCTGTTTTTGTCATTAAATGTAAGAGTGGAAATAAAAAAAAAGGAAAAAAAACCCTAAAAAAAAATTTCAGTTTAGTTCTGTAATGTCAGGAAATTTTTCAAAAAAAAACTGAATAAAAAGATGGACTGGAGCTTTTCCTTGTGAATAGAAAACCTGCAGGATATTTTGGTTAATGGATCTGCCTGTCTCGGTCTTTATTTGAACCCCACCTTGGCTCTTCCCAGTGCTTGCAGGATGGCCCAGTTGGCTTTTTGGGTTCCCTCAAGAGAGGGACAAACCAGCCCAGTTGGCATTTGGGATCCTTCCAGAGCTGGTTAAACCAGCCCAGTGCTCCCAGTCTGGCCCAGTTGAGTTTTTGGGCTCCCACTGGACTGGGAGGATAAGCCATTCCTGGGGAGGGAACTTTGATCCTGTGGCTGCTTTTTGGGGGTGTCTCTCCTCTCCCAGTTCCCTGCAAACTGGTCTTCAGTGCAAACTGGTGTCCAACCCCGTTGCTTCTGCTTCTGTTTACTCTTTGCTTTCCACCCTCCACCCACGTGGGATCCCCCTGAGTCTTGTGGCTGACAATGCCCCCCACCCCCCTGGGTGTCTGCCACAACCCAGTTGTTCCAGTGCCACCAGTAAAGGAAGGCTGGGACTATGGTGGGGGGCTCCACCCCTAATACACTGTGCCCCCCTCCCCCAAACTACCCCCTGGTCTGAATTAGGAGGGCAGTTCCTTTCTCCACCACAGGGAGGTTGTTATGGCAGGACCTTCATAAACAAATAATGGAGACAGACACCATTTCCCGTTCTTTGCCCCAGTGCAGAAACACCTTCCAGAGCCCCCCCCGGCCCTGTACCCCCACCCCCTGCACGCCCCCCACCCCCCTGCCCTGAGCCAGCAGCAGCAGTAGAGAGCAATAGATATTTATATAAATATTTGGGGCTGTACAAGTGAGGGGGTGCAGGGTGGGGGCGTGAGGGGGATGCAGTCACAGGCCCGGGGGGGCTGTGGGCCGGGGGGGCCCCTCGCCGCTGCCTGAGTGGTCGAGCTCTGCACTGTCACAGTCCGAGTCCTCGGAGACCTTTTGGGGGACACACAGTGGGGGGTTAAACAGCCCCCCGTCCTGGGGAACCCTGGGCACCCCTCCCCTTGCTTGTGCCATCTGGAGGGGCACAGGACCCCAGCACCCCCTACCCTGAGCATGTCTAGCCCTGGGGACCACCTTCCCAACCCCATCCCGGGGGCTCAGGGACCACCTGCCCCACCCATCATGCCCAACTTGGGGGACCCCCACCCCCTGGTGACCATCCTTGGAGGGGCCCTGGGATCCTCCTTCCCAACCCCATCCAGGGGGCTCAGGGACCACCTGCCCCACCCATCATGCCCACGTTGGGGGACCCCCACCCCCTGGTGACCATCCCCAGAGGGGCCCTGGGATCCCCCTTCCCCTTCCCAACCCCATCCAGGGGGCTCAGGGACCACCTGCCCCACCCATCATGCCCAAATCGGGGGACCCCCCCACCTCATGGTGACCATCCCTGGCGGGGCCCTGGGATCCCCCTTCCCCTTCCTAACGCCATCCAGGGGAGCTCAGGTGACCTCTCACCCCTGGGGACCCCCCCAGCCCATGCTGCACATCCCTGGGAGGGCTGTGGGTGCTCCCCAGCACCACCCTAGGGTGGGGGGACATCACCTTGGGGCTGAGCCCCCCATGTCGGCGACCGGGCCCCTCGGGGGGCGCCGCATCCAGGGGTATCTCGGAGCCCTGGGACAGCAGGTCCTCGGAACGATCGTCAGGACGCTCGTCAGTGTTGGTGCTGCCCACGTCGGGGGTGGCACTGTGGGAGGGCTCGCTCGTGTGCCCCTCGTCCCCGTCCCCATCTGAGAAGTTCTCCGAGCTGAAGGTTGACAGCGACTGGCGCTTGCTCATACCCGGGGGCCACCTGGGTAGGGGGTGAGGATGGCAGGGATGGGGACCCAGGAGTTCAGGCACCCTGAGACCCCTCCTGCACCCTCCCAGGTGCCCAGGCACACCCACAGACACCTCCTGCACTCTCCCACGTGTCCAGGCACCCAGAGACCCCTCCCAGATGTCCAGGCACCCCCAGACCCTTCCCGCACCCTCCCAGGTGCCCAGGCACCCTAAGTACCCTCCCAGGTGCCCAGGCACACCCTGACACCCCTCCTGCACCCTCCCAGGAGTCCGGACACCCTGAGACCCCTCCCAGGAGTCCAGACACCCAGAGACCCCTCCCAGATGTCCAGGCACCCACAGATCACCTGCACACCCAGAGTGCTACTCCCCCCCCTCCAAAAGATCCCAGACACCCCAGCCCAAAGGGCCCAGGGCTCCCAGTCCTGTAAACGACCCCCACACCAGGCCCCCCGCCCCCCTCATCCAGAGGAACCCACATGTCTGTGCCCCCCAACCCCAAAGCACCCACGGGTGGGGCAACACCCACCTCTGCCGCAGTGGCAGCTCCACTTCACTGTCCACTTCACCCTCCTCCTCCTCCGATGAGACCCCCCGCTTCTGGCGGCAGAGGAGGGGGGTGTTGGGGTCCTGCTGCCCCTCGGGAGGGACCCAGAGTCCTCACCCACCCCCACCCTGTACTCCGGGAGGGACCCGGGAGTCCCGACCCCCTCCCCGCTCAGCAGTAACGCCCCCAAACCTCTCCCCGGCAGGATCCACCCACCTCCCACTTCTGGAAAGGACCCGGAGGTTCCCGTCCCGTGTCCCCCCACCCAAAGGGGGCACGGGGGGTGTCGGGGGGTCTCACCTGCCCGCGGGTGACGGCCGCCCGGTACAGCAGAGCCGCCGGGGTGAGGTGCTGCCCGGCGCCCCCCCTGCCCCCCCGGCTGGCCCCGCTGTCCCGCTCGGGCTCCCCAGGAGTGGGGGGCTGCGGCGGGGGGGACCCTTGGGTGCCCATCGCCCCCTCGGGTCCCGCATCGGGTACCGCGGCCGGAGGGGCCCCCGCGGCCTCCAGGGTGCCCCCGAGGATGTCGGGGCTGGCAGCAGTGGTGGGGGGCACTGGGAGCCCCCGGGGGGTTCCGGCCTCGGGGCCCAGCTCCCCGCAGCCCCCCCGGGGTCCCGCCTTGCGGTGGCGGCCCTTGGCCCGGCGGCTGCGCCCCGGTGAGGGGGGGCCCTTGGGGCACCCTGGCAGGGCCACCTGCGCCATGGCCGCGTCCAGCTTGGGCAGCAGCACCTCCGGCTTCAGGATGTCGGGTCTGGGGAGGGAACATGGGGAAGGGCTGTGGATGGGCTGGGGGAGACCCAGGCAGCCAGGAGGAAGCCCCTGGAATGTCCCCACCACCCAGCCAGGAGTGCCCCCCCCCTATGTCCATGGCCCCCCAAAAGACCCCCCCTCCAAGGGACATCAGCATCTGCAGGCCCAAACCCCTTCCCCACAGGACCCCAGACTCACCCTGAAGTCCCCAGGCATCTGCACACCCAGAGCATTCCCCCCCCAGAAAGACCCCAAAAGACCCAGAGCTCCCAGTTACCCAAACGACCCCCCCCACCCCCAGGTCCAGAGGAACCCCCTGCCCAGAGGAACCCCCAGAACCCCCTGCCCAGAGGAACCCACATGTCCGTGCCCACCCAAAGCACCCAGACACACAGCCCCCCCAGCACCTCCCAGCCCAAAGGCCCCAGGGTCTCCCCCCACCCCTCAAGGGACCCCAGGGCCTGGGCTCACCTCTTGCCATGGGGGGAGAGTTTCTGGGGGACGTTGCGTTTCTTGATGAGGGTCTCGACGGCGTTTCCGTGCAGGAGCCCCCGCGATGCCCGTGGCTTGAAGAGCCCAGGGTAGCGCTTCTCCAGCGCCTGCTCCCGCCTGCCAGGGCCACACACGGGCACCAGCATGTGATTTGGGGGTCTGGGGGGCTGCCCATGCCCTTGGGGGCGGCCATGGGGTAAGGGCTGGCCTTGGGCTCAGGGGTGGGCATGGGGTGGGCATGGCCATGGGGTGGAGACAGGGTTGGCCGTGACCATGGGGCGACCATGGGATGGGCGTAAGGGGAGCTGGGAGTGCTGGTGGGTGCCCGTTCACCTGAGCAGCTCCTTCTCCTTGAGCTCCAGCTGCAGCATGAGGGCACTGAGTTCCATGTAGAGGTTGTTGGCTCGCTCCAGCTTGCGCTCGTAGTGCTCCCGGATGTCCAGTGCGTGCCTGGCCCAGGGCACGCTTGATGTGAGCTCATGCACCCCACAGAACCCACCACGTGCAGGGACAGGCACCCCAGGGACCCTCCAATACCCACCACGTGCAGGGACAGGCACCCCAGGGACCCTCCAATACCCACCACGCGCAGGGACAGGCACCCCAGGGACCCTCCAATACCCACCACGTGCAGGGACAGGCACCCCAGGGACCCTCCAATACCCACCACATACAGGGACAGGCACCCCAGGGACTCCCACAATACTCCCACCACATACAGGGACAGGCACCCCAGGGACCCTCACAATACCCACCAAGAGCAGGGACAGGCACCCCATGGACTCCCACAATACCCACCACATACAGGGACAGGCACCCAACTGCCCTCCCTGTACCTCCAAACCCCCTGGCACCCCCTGCCTCTGGTCCCATCCCAGTGCCCCCAGTGCTGCCCAGGGTCCCACCGGAGCTCCTCCCGCCGGCGGTTGATCAGCTCCTCCTCCAGCCGGTGCAGACACGTCCCCTCTGACTTGATCTTCTCAAAGTGCAGCTTCACCTCCTCCCTCCACTCCGCCTGTGGCACAGGGGCATCAGCTGCCAGGGCCACCGGGCACCACGGGCACCAGGCACTGGTTACCCTGGGCACTGGGCATCCTGGGCAGCAGCTGCCACAGGCACAGAGCACCCAGGGTACTGCCCTCTGCAGGCATGGGGTGCTGGAGTCCCATGGCCCTTGGGTTCCAGAATCCTGGGGTGCAGGGATCGTGGGGTGCAGGGATCTTGGGGTGCAGGGACCATGGGGTGCTGGGATCTTGGGGTGCTGGGATCAAGGAGTGCTGGGATCATGGAGTGCTGGGATTGTGGAGTGCAGGGATTGTGGGGTCCTGGGGCCCCAGGGGTGCAGGGATCAAGGAGTGCAGGGATCATGGAGTGCTGGGATCATGGAATGCTGGGATCATGGGGTGCTGGAATCCTGGGGTGCAGGGATCAAGGAGTGCTGGGATCATGGAGTGCAGGGATCTTGGGGTGCAGGGACCATGGGGTGCTGGGATCTTGGGGTGCTGGGATCGTGGAGTGCAGGGATTGTGGGGTCCTGGGGCCCCAGGGGTGCAGGGATCAAGGAGTGCTGGGATCGTGGAGTGCAGGGATCGTGGGGTGCTGGAATCCTGGGGTGCAGGGATCAAGGAGTGCTGGGATCATGGAGTGCAGGGATCGTGGGGTCCCGGGGTCCCAGGGGTGCAGGGATCAAGGAGTGCAGGGATCATGGAGTGCAGGGATCATGGGGTCCCGGGGTCCCAGGGGTGCTGGGTACCTGGGATTTGAAGTAGGTCTCCTGTGGGGTGGACAGGACGTCGGCCGAGGCGATGTCGAGGTGCAGCAGGATCTGGCGGAAGGACGGGCGGTTCCGGGGTTTGCTGTTCCTGGGGGGAGCAGCACAGACTGTGGGGGCAGCAGGGGCAGAGGAGGGCACAGAGGACACATGGGGCACCCCCAGGGTGGGGGCACCTCTGTGACCAGGTGTCTCCCCTGCCCTGCCCACACTGGGGTGGCAATGGCACGTCCCATGGCACTTGTCCATGGTGGGGTCCCCAAGGCACGGCTCATCCATGGCATGGGTGCCCCTGGTGTGTCCCCAGGGTGGACAGTCCTTGGCAGAGTGTCCCCCAGGCTGTCCCCTGGGCACTCACCAGCACTGGCGCAGCAGCACCTTGAAGCCATCAGGGCAGCTGGAGGGGACAGGCAGGTGGAGGCTGTTGCTGCCCACGCCCCAGATTATGGCCGACGAGTCCACGTCCTTGTAGGGGATCTCACCCGTCAGCAGCTCCCACAGCACCACCCCGAAGGACCTGGGGGCACCCACAGCCCTGTCACCCACAGCAGGGCACCTCCAGTGTCCTCCCGCTGTCTCCTTGTCCCCCTTCCCCTTTGCTGCCCACGCTGGTGCCCACAGTGCCCCCAGCGTCCCATGTTTCTGCAGTGTCACTCCCAGTGTCCCCATCTCTGGTCCCCCCAGTGCCCCCAAGGTCCCTACTGTCCCCACTGCCCCCTCGAAGCCCCCTGGGCTGCTGTGTCCCCAGTGTCCCCATGTCCTCACCAGATGTCCACCTTCTCAGAGACAGGCTCATTGCGGATGACCTCGGGGGCCATCCAGGCCACAGTGCCGGCAAAGGACATCTTGGTGCTCTTGTCGATGAGTTCCTTGGAGGTGCCGAAGTCCGAGATCTTCACCACATCGTCGTAGGTGATGAGCATGCTGGGGGGCACGCGCTCAGCGCCACGCCAATGACACGCCAATGACATGGGCACGGCACCGCCGCGGGCATGCAACTGCTGCGAGCATCATCGGGTCACGGGCACAGCACCGCCACGGGCCAGCACCGCCACGGGCATGGCACTGCCATGGGACAACACCAACATGGCACTGCCGTGGGACAGCACTGCCATGGGCATGGCACCGCCATGGGACACCAACACAGACATGGCACCACCGTGGGACAACAACATGGACAGGGCAATGCCATGGGACAACACCAACATGGCACTGCCATGGGACACCACCATGAGCATGGCACCAATACAGACCTGGCACCACCACGCGACACCCACCAACATGGGCATGGCGCCATCATGGGATGTGACCATGGACATGGCACTGCCATGGGATGTCACCATGAGCATGGCACCACTGCAGGACACCAATACAGACCTGGGATCACCATGTGACATCACCAGCATGGGCATGGCGCCATCATGGGATGCCACCATGGACATGGCACTGCCATGGGATGTCACCATGAGCATGGCACCACTGCAGGACACCAATACAGACCTGGCATCACCATGTGACATCACCAGCATGGACATGGCGCCATCATGGGATGCCACCATGGACATGGCACTGCCATGGGATGTCACCATGAGCATGGCACCACTGCAGGACACCAATACAGACCTGGCATCACCATGCGACATCACCAGCATGGACATGGCACCATCATGGGATGCCACCATGGACATGGCACTGCCATGGGATGCCACCATAGACATGGCACTGCCATGGGATGTGTCGTGGTTTGAGTTAAACCAAAACACATGTAAACCTATGACAGATGCCACCATGGGCTTGGCACCACCATGGCCATGCAACTGCCATGAGTCCTGCTGTGTGGATGCCGCCACCACCACATGCATGGCACAGCCACCACCACGAGCATGGCACCGCCACGGTCATGCAACTGCTACGGGCATGGAGCCACCACAGTACGGCACCGCCACGGACATGCAGCTGTCCTGGACATGCAACCACCACAGGCACAGCACCGTTACAGGCATGGCATCACCAAGGGCACACACCTGCCACCAGCGTGCAGCCACCACGGGCACAGCCCCACCACAGGCACATCCCCACCACGGGCACGGCCCCACCGCAGCCACACCCCTGGGCACCCCCCGGCACCCCGGGGTGCTCCGAGCCCACCACCCCCCGCTCACTTGGGCGACTTGAGGTCGCGGTGGATGATCTTGTGCAGGTGCAGGTAGTTCATGCCGCCGGCGATGCCCATGGACCAGTCGACCAGGAGGGACGGGGTGACCTTGCGCCCGGCACGCAGCACCTCGTAGAGCTGCCCCTGGGCGCAGAACTCCATGATGATGCAGTAACAGGGGGCCTGGGTGCACACACCCCTGGGGGCACAGCAGCACCTCAGCACCCACGGGGCTGCTGTGGCACCAGAGCCCCCAGTTTGTCCAGGACATTCAACCCCAGGCCCCCATGTCAGTGCCCTGCACCCACATTATGTGTCACCTGCCCCGGTCCATGCCATGCTGGGGATCCCCATGCACACCACACGTTGGTGCCCCCTGCCCATGGTGTGTCCATGCTGTGTCTGCGCTCATGCCATGTCCGTGCTCATGCCTGTGCTGTGCCCCTGTTGTGCCTGTGCCTGTGCCATGCCCATGATGTGCCCCTGTTGTGCCTGTGCCCATGCCATGCCCAAGCTGTGTCCATACCATGTCCATGGTATTCCCCATGCCCACAGCATGTCCATGCCATGTCCATGCCCATGGAGTGTCTATGCCTTCATCCCTCATGCCCATTGCACGTCCATGCCCATGTCATGTCCATGCTCTGTGCTCATGCCATCTCCATGTTCTAGCATGTTCCATGCCCCATGCCATGCCCATGCCCCATGCTCAGGGTGTTCCCCATCACCACGGTGTTTCCATGCCACATCCACACTCCATGACCATGGCATGACCACGCTCCACACCACGTCCCTTGCCCCATCCCATGTCCATGCTCCATGCCCATGGTGTCCCTGTGCCCACAGTGCCCCTGTGCCCCCCACTGAGCTGGCAGCCCCCTGCTCACTTGAAGGTGATGATGTTGGGGTGCTTGAGCTTGCGCAGGTGTTTGATGTCGGTCTCCTTGAGGTCCCTCACCTTCTTCACGGCCACCTCCTCACCATGGAAGCGGCCCAGGAACACGGCGCCCTGTGCCCCGCTGCCCACCCACTGCAGGTCCAGGATCTCCTCAAATGGCACCTCCCAGGGGTCTGTGGGCACCCACAGCCATGGCACCCCCAGAGCACCCCAGAGCCACAGTCATGGCACTCACACCCCCACAACACCCTCCTTTTCCCCTTTGCCCCCTCCCAGCCCACTCCTTTGCCCCCTTGATCCCTTGTTTGCTCCCTTCACACCCTCCCTTGCCCCCTTGGACCCTCCTTTGCCTCCCTCACACCCTCTTTTCCCCCCTCATACCCTCCTCTGCCCTCCTCACGTGCCCCTTTGCCCCCTTAGATCTTCCTTTGCCCTCCTCACATGCCCCTTTGCCCCCTTGAACCCTCCTTTGCCCCCTTGCCCCCTCTTGGCACCCTCCCCCCACCGTTCTCCCCCCTCTGCCCCCCTCTGCCCCCCGTGCCCTCACCCTCGGGCGGGTGTTTGTGCTCGGCCGCGTAGGCTTTGCCGATCATGGTCCACACGGGCTTGAGGCACCCGAAGAGCCCCTCGAGGAACCCCCCGCCGGCCTGGCAGCGCAGGTGGGCGGCATCGGCTGCCAGCGGCCCCGCGGCCTCGGGGCCCAGCTCGGGGGGCCGGGCACCCCCCCGGCGTGGCCAGGCCTCGGGGGGCGCCGCCGGGGCGGGCAGCACGTCCCGCAGGACGCACTGGGTGGGCGTCAGCTCCTGCTCGGGGGTCCCGTCCGAGGGCAGCGCCAGCGACGGCGACGGAGTGCGGGTCTCGTGCAGACAGGCCATGGTGGGACCCCCACCCACCTGTGGGGGCAGGGGTCAGTGGGGTGGGGGCACCCCGGGCACCCCTGCACACCCACGGGCACCCCTGGTACCCACGGGCACCCCTTCACACGTGTGTGAGCCCCCTATAGATGTCTGAGCCCCTTCACAGATGTGTGAGCCCCTTCACATGTCTGTGAGCCCCTTGACACGTGTGTGAGCCCCTTGACATGTGTGTGAGCCCCTTGACATGTGTGTGAGCCCCTTCACAGATGTGTGAGCCCCTTGAGATGTGTGTGAGCCCCTTGACACGTGTGTGAGCCCCTTGACACGTGTGTGAGCCCCTTCACAGATGTGTGAGCCCCTTGACACGTGTGTGAGCCCCTTGACACGTGTGTGAGCCCCTTGACACGTGTGTGAGCCCCTTTACATGTGAGTGAGCCCCTTTACATGTGTGTGAGCCCCTTGACACGTGTGTGAGCCCCTTGACACGTGTGTGAGCCCCTTCACATGTCTGTGAGCCCCTTGACACGTGTGTGAGCCCCTTGACACGTGTGTGAGCCCCTTGACATGTGTGTGAGCCCCTTGACACGTGTGTGAGCCCCTTGACACGTGTCTGAGGCCCTTGACACGTGTGTGAGCCCCTTGAGATGTGTGTGAGCCCCTTTACATGTGTGTGAGCCCCCTATGGATGTGTGAGCCCCTTCACAGATGTGTGAGCCCCTTGACACGTGTCTGAGCCCCTTGACACGTGTGTGAGCCCCTTGACATGTGTGTGAGCCCCTTGAGATGTGTGTGAGCCCCTTGACACGTGTGTGAGCCCCTTGACACGTGTGTGAGGCCCTTTACATGTGTGTGAGCCCCTTGACACGTGTGTGAGCCCCTTGACATGTGTGTGAGCCCCTTGACATGTGTGTGAGCCCCCTATGGATGTGTGAGCCCCTTGAGAAGCGTGTGAGCCCCTTTACATGTGTGTGAGCCCCTTGACACGTGTGTGAGCCCCTTGACACGTGTGTGAGCCCCTTTACATGTGTGTGAGCCCCTTGACACGTGTGTGAGCCCCTTGACACGTGTGTGAGGCCCTTGACATGTGTGTGAGCCCCTTGACACGTGTGTGAGCCCCTTGACATGTGTGTGAGCCCCCTATAGATGTGTGAGGCCCTTTACACGTGTGTGAGCCCCTTGACATGTGTGTGAGCCCCTTGACACGTGTGTGAGCCCCTTCACACGTGTGTGCACAATCTTTACACGTGTGTGCCCCCCGGCACACTTGTCCCCCCCCGAGTGCCCACGAGTGTGTAAAGGCCACCCACGGCCACGTGCCACTGTGCCAGGGGGTCCCGGGGAGGGGCTCGGGGGTCCCGGGGGAGCCGCTCCGGTTCCGGGGGGCGGGGGACAGTTGCCATGGCAACAGCGGGGACAGTAATGATGTCATCACACAAATGGGAGGGGGTTGGTCACGGGGGGCGGCGTGGGAGCGTCACGTCACCCCGAGGGGCACGGGGGGGGCACGACCCGCCCCTCCAGGTGTCGCGTGGGTCCCCCCGTGGTGACATCACGTCACGCGGTGACGTCATCCCGGTAAGGGATGGAGACTCCTCCCCTTTCAGCGCCCCCCCCCCCCCGATCCCCCTGGGGAAACTGAGGCAGAAACGGGGAACCAGCGACCGGGGAGGCGCTGGACAAAGGGGTGGCAGGGGTGTCTGTCGCGACATGCGACAGCGCCAGCCCCATGTCGCGACAGCGCTGAGCTGGAGGAGGGAAGCGGGGGAGGGAGAGCGCCCCCGCCGGCGCGGCATGTCGGGACATCGTGCCCTGTCGCGACACGGGGAGGGGGTCCCTCGCGGGGGGGGAAGGGGCAGACGCAGGGGCCGGACACGCGCGTGCACGAACCCGGCGGGGGGGCTCACAAGTGTCGGGGCGCGCACACGAGTGTGCAAGGAGGACCCACGGGGGGGCCACGATAGCGTGAAGGGGGCGCACAGGCCTGGGGGGGGGACACACGGCGGGGGGGGGGGACACGGACAGAGGGACACGCACACGGACAGAGGGACACGCGCACGGACAGAGGGACACGCACACGGACAGAGGGACACACGCACACGCACCTGCCGGCGTTGCACACGCGTGTGCAAGAGGTCGCGCGCGCGCGCACGGGCGGGAGGGCCCGTCTGGGGGGAGGGGGGGGGGAGGCACGCGTGTGCAAGAACATCCTCACCCCGGGGGGGGCACACGCGGGGCAAGAGCATCACCCGGGGGGGCACACGCGTGTGCAAGAGCATCCTCTACCCCGGGGGGGGCACACGCGGGGCAAGAGCATCACCCGGGGGGGCACACGCGTGTGCAAGAGCATCACCCGGGGGGGGAGCATCACCTTGGGGGGGAGTCACGCGTGTGCAAAAGGATCATCACCCGGGGGGCACACGCGTGTGCAAGAGCATCCTCACCCCGGGGGGCACACGCGTGTGCAAGAGCATCATCACCCGGGGGGGCACACGCGTGTGCAGAGGCCGCTCCTGCCCCCCCGAATCCCCGTGGGCGGGGGGAGGGGAGGGCGCGGCCCCCCCCGTGGGGGGACACGGGGGAGGGGGCGGGGGACACGCGCCATCCCCTGCCGTGTCCCCGTTCCTGTCCCCCCCCCGCCGCCATCCCCGGTCCTGCCCCCGCCGCATCCCCGGCCCCCCATCCCGGCGCATCCTCCCGCCCCGCGGCCTCCGCCGCCGGTACCTGCGGGGGCTCCGGGCCCGCTCCGGGGACGCGAGTGATGCTCGGGGGGGTATCGGGGGTCCCGGTGCCGGGGGGGGGGGTCCCGGAGGTGCCGGGGCTGGCGGGGCTGGGCCCGGCGGGCGGGGCCGGTACCGGGGCCGGGGCCGCGGTCGGGGCGAGCGGCGAGAACGGCCCCGCCCGACGGGAACGGCCCCGCCCCGGCCCCGCCCCGCGCACCGGAGCGACCGGCACGGGCACCAGGATCCTCCTCGGTAGGGCACCGAGACCCCCTCGGCACCGGAGAGACTGGCACGGGCACCGGGACCCCCTCGACAGGGCACCGAGACCCCCCTCGATCGGGCACCGGGACCCCCCTGGATACAGCACCGAGACCGGAGAGACCGGCACGGGCACCGGGACCCCCCTCGATACTGAACCGGAACCCACCGGGACCCCCCGGCAACCAGCACGGGACCTCCAGGACCGGCGCCCCCGTTGCCCCCGGGACACTCCGGCAGCGCACGGGGCACCAGTACAATCCCAGTACTGCCAGTACGGGTGTCCTTCTGTCTCCAGTGCTCCCAGTATGGGTGTCCCTCTGTCCTAAGTGGTCCCAGTGCAACCTCAGTGCTCCCAGTATGGGTGTCCTGCTGTCCCCAGTGCTCCCAGTCTGATCCCAGTGCTCCCAGTGCTATGCGAGTGCTCCCAGTCTGGGTGTCCCTCTGTCCCCAGCGCTCCCAGTCTGTTCCCAGTGCGCCTCTGACCAGTGCGACCTCTGGCCCATCCACATCCCCAGCTATCCCTGTCCCCCCTGTCTCCCTTGACCCCACTGTCACCCTCTCCCCACTGTGCCCCTTGTCCCCCTTGTTGCCCCCCCGTCCTCCTTATCCCCCTTGTCCCCACTGTCCCCCCGTCTCCCCTATTGTCCCCACTGCCCTCCTGTCCCCCATGTTGTCCCCCCGTCCCCCTTCTTGTCCCCCCGTCTCCCATGTCGTCCCCACTGTCCCCCCTGTTGTCCCTCTGTCCCCCCTGTTGTCCCCCCTGTCCCCCTGGTTGTCCCCACTGCCCTCCTGTCCCCCATGTTGTCCCCCCTGTCCCCCTGTCTCCCCTGTTGTCCCCACTGCCCTCCTGTCCCCCCTGTTGTCCCCCCTGTCTCCCTTGTTGTCCCCCTCGTCCCCCTGGTTGTCCCCACTGCCCCCCTGCCCCCCCTGTTGTCCCTCCTGTCCCCCCTGTTGTTCCCACTGTCCCCCCTGTCCCCCTGGTTGTCCCCACTGCCCTCCTGTCTCCCCTGTTGTCCCCCCTGTTGTCCCCCTTGTCCCCCTGTCTCCCCTGTTGTCCCCACTGCCCTCCTGTCCCCCCTGTTGTCCCTCCTGTCCCCCTTGTCCCCCCTGTTGTCCCCCTTGTCCCCCTGGTTGTCCCCACTGCCCTCCTGTCCCCCTCGTTGTCCCCCCTGTCTCCCTTGTTGTCCCCCCTGTCCCCCTGGTTGTCGCCCCTGTCCCCCTGGTTGTCCCCACTGCCCTCCTGTCCCCCCTGTTGTCCCCCCTGTCCCCCTGGTTGTCGCCCCTGTCCCCCTGGTTGTCCCCACTGCCCTCCTGTCCCCCCTGTTGTCCCCCCTGTCCCCCTGGTTGTCGCCCCTGTCCCCCCATCCCTCTCCAGGGGAACTGACCAGACCCCCCTCAATTCCCCTCCAAGGCCACGTGATCGTTTCCCGCCCCCCCCCCCGCTCTCTCTGCCCCCCTTTTGCGCGAGGGATTGTGGGAAGCGTAGTCCGCGGGCAGGGGCGGAGCCTCGGCTGGTGCGCGCCGCGGGACTACATTTCCCAGCATGCCCTTGGGCCCGGCGGGCTCCCGTGATGCCGCGCGCCCCCTGGCGGCGCGGGCGGCGGCCGGAGCGGCGGGGATGAGCGAGGAGGGGGCGGGCGGGGCCCGGCGAAGCGGCGGCGCCTTCCCCAGGTACGGGACCCCCGGGACCCCCCGGCACCCCCGGGACCCCCCGGCACCCACCGCGGCACGGGCGGCCACCGGGGCCGGGACGGCGCGCCTGGCGCGGCGAGGGGGGCGGGCACGGGGAGGGGGCGGCCCAGGCCGGGCCGCGAGGCCTGGGGGGAGTGGCCGGGGGGGACTCGGACACACCGGGACTGTCCCGGTGTCGCCACGCGAGGGGGGGACGGGGCAGGGGTGTCCCTGTGGGTTGTGGCAGTGGCATCCCGGTTCCTGCGTCCCCAGTGGTGCCACCACCCCAGTCCCCCGTGGCAGTGCCACCCCTGTCCCTTGTGGCAGTGCCACCCCTGTCCCCTGTGGCAGTGCCACCCCTGTCCCCGTGGCAGTGCCACCCCTGTCTCCTGTGGCAGTGCCACCCCTGTCCCCTGTGGCAGTGCCACCCCTGACCCCTGTGGCAGTGCCACCCCTGTCCCCTGTGGCAGTGCCACCCCTGTCCCTTGTGGCAGTGCCACCTCTGCCCCCGTGGCAGTGCCACCCCTGTCCCCTGTGGCAGTGCCACCCCTGTCCCCTGTGGCAGTGCCACCCCTGTCCCTTGTGGCAGTGCCACCTCTGTCCCCGTGGCAGTGCCACCCCTGTCCCTTGTGGCAGTGCCACCCCTGTCACCGTGGCAGTGCCACCCCTGTCCCTTGTGGCAGTGCCACCCCTGTCCCCGTGGCAGTGCCACCCCTGTCCCCACGCTGTGAGGGCTCCATCCCTGTCCCTGTGTCACCACATGGCACACCAGTGTCCCTGTCCCCGTGTCTGTCCCTGTCCATGCCCCCTGGTTCCCATGTCCCTACACTGCATGGCAGTGCCACCCCTGTCCCCATGGCCCTCCCATGTCCCTACACTGCATGGCAGTGCCACCCCTGTCCCCTGTGGCAGTGCCACCCCTGTCCCCTGTGGCAGTGCCACCTCTGACCCCTGTGGCAGTGCCACCCCTGTCCCCTGTGGCAGTGCCACCCCCTGTCCCCATGGCCCTCCCATGTACCTACACTACACGGCAGTGCCACCCCTGTCCCCATGCCCCTGTGCCATGTGGTGGTGCCACCCCTGTCCCTGTGTCCCCAGTGGAGCCACCCCCGTCCCCCTCTCTCCTGATGCCCTGGCAGTGCCAGCCGTGCCCCTGGGGCAGCGGTGACAGCCCTGTGCCCAGCCCGGGGCACGTGTCACCCCTGTCACCCCCTCCCCGTCCGTGACCCCCGGTCTTTGTGTCCCCACAGCACATGGCAGTGGCACCTCTGTCCCCCGGGTCCCCTTCCTCCCTGTCCGTGCCCTCCGTGGCGCTGAGTGGCCCCGGACGCCGCGGGGTGGTGACAGCCCTGTCCCTGTGTCCCAGCCTGGAGCAGATGGTGGCCGCCAGCCCCGGGAAGACGCCCATCAGCCTCCTGCAGGAATATGGGACACGCCTAGGACGGACCCCCGGCTACGACCTGCTCAAGGCCGAGGGCCAGGCCCACCAGCCCAACTTCACCTTCCGCGTCACCCTCGGGGACATCAGCTGTACTGGTGGGACCCCAGACCCCCCCAAACCCCTCCTGATCTGTGTCACCCCTCGGGGACATCAGCTGTACTGGTGGGACCCCACACCCCCCAGACCCCCCAAACCCCTCCTGATTGATCTCCATGTCACCCCTCGGGGACATCAGCTGTACTGGTGGGACCCCAGACCCCCCAGACCCCCCAAACCCCTCCTGATTGATCTCCATGTCACCCCTCGGGGACATCAGCTGTACTGGTGGGACCCCAGACCCCCCAGACCCCCCCTGATCTGTGTCACCCCTTGGGGACATCAGCTGTACTGGTGGGACCCCAGACCCCCCAAACCCCTTCTGATCTGTGTGTCACCCCTTGGGGACATCAGCTGTACTGGTGGGACCCCAGACCCCCCCAAACCCCTCCTGATTGATCTCCATGTCACCCCTGGGGACATCAGCTGTACTGGTGGGACCCCAGACCCCCCAGACCCCCCCAAACCCCTCCTGATCTGTGTCACCCCTTGGGGACAGCAGCTGTACTGGTGGGACCCCAGACCCCCCAAACCCCTCCTGATCTGTGTGTCACCCTCAGGGACATCAGCTGTACTGGTGGGACCCCAGACCCCCCAAACCCCTCCTGATCTGTGTGTCACCCCTTGGGGACATCAGCTGTACTGGTGGGACCCCAGACTCCCCCAAACCTCCCCAAAACCCTCCTGATCTGTGTGTCACCCCTTGGGGACATCAGCTGTACTGGTGGGACCCCAGAACCCCCCAGACCCCCCCAAACCCCTCCTGATCTGTGTGTCACCCCTCGGGGACATCAGCTGTACTGGTGGGACCCCAGACCCCCCAAACCCCCCCCCAAACCCCTCCTGATTGATCTCCATGTCACCCTCAGGGACATCAGTTGTACTGGTGGGACCCCAGACCCCCCAGACCTCCCCAAACTCCCCCTGATCTCCATGTCACCCTCAGGGACAGCAGCTGCACCAGGGGGTCCCAACCCCCCCATGCCCACCCCGTGCCCCCCTCACCCCCCAGGGTTTCCCCCAGGAAGGGGAGGGTAAGAGGGGGGGGCACACTTTGGGGTACCCAGGGGTTGTCCCAGGGAGGAGGAACCCTGGGATCTCTGGAGAAGGGGGTCCTGGTGGGGGGTTCCCTGGGCCTGCAGGAGGTGGGTGGGGGTGAGGGGCACCCCGAGTGCCCCCTGAGCCCCCCGGTGCCCCCCAGGGCAGGGCCCCAGCAAGAAGGCGGCGAAGCACAAGGCGGCTGAGGTGGCCCTGAGGCTGCTCCGAGGGGGAGGGGCCATGTTAGAGCCCCCAGAGCACAGGTAGGGGGGTCCTGAGGGTCTCAGGGTGGGCAGGGGGGGCACTGAGTGTGTCCAGGAGGGGCTGGGGGGCAGTTTGAGGGGCTGCTGGGGGTGCCTGGGCAGTCTGGGGGTGCCAAGGGGTGAGGGGCACTCAGGTTTGGGGGTTCTGCAGGGTGGGAGGGTGTCCACAGAAATTTGGGGGTACCCAGGGGGGCTTGGGGACCCCATGGGATTTGGGGGGGTTTGGGGAGCTCAGTTGGGTTTGGGGGGTACCCGGGGGGGGGCTGGGGTTGCCCAGTGGGTCTGGGGGTGCCTGGGCAAGCTGAGGGTACTGGGAGGGTCTCCAGGTGCCCAGGGGGTTCGGGGGTGCCTGTGGAGGTCGGAGGGTATCCAAGGGGGTCCGAGGGTGCCTGTGGGGGTCCAAAGGTACCCAGGGGGTTCAGGGGTGCCCGTGGGGCTCTGGGGGTGCCCAGGGGGGGCAGCTCAGGTGTTGACATCTCCCCTTTTCTCCCCCAGTTCTCCTTTCCCCCCAGAGCCCCCAACTGAGCCCGGCCCTGCTGCCGCCCCAGCCCCTGCCATGCCCCCCCCCTTATCCAGGTAATGGGGGGGACACCCAGTGCCAGGATGGGCACGGGGGGCACGGGGTGTCTCCCCCAAACCCCCCCACCCTGGCTGCCCATTCCCCCTCTGTGCCCCCCAAGGCAGGGGGCTGTGGGGTGTCCCACTGACCCCTCTGTCCCCGCCCAGGGCCCCTCCCCTGGAGATGAAGACACCCGTGTCCCCCCCCCAGTCGGAGTGTAACCCCGTGGGGGCTCTGCAGGTGGGTGACACCAGAGAGGGGACACGAGGGGACATCGGCCCCCCACCACCAGCTTGGGAGCTGTCCCCATTCAGGGGGTGATGGGCCTGTTTTGGGGATGCCCATCCCTGCCCAGAGTGGGGGACACGGCCCTCGGGGGGTGACCTTACCCATTTTTGGGGACAGGGAGGGCAATGGCCTTTGGGAGCTGCTTCTCTCCAGACTCTTCCTCCTTTTGGGGACAACTCTTCCTGTTTTGGGGACTGCTGTCCCCATTTTGGGGCCCATTATCCCCATTTTGGGGCCCATTATCCCTGTTTGGGGGCAGCTATGCCCATTTTGGGGATGGTTATCCCTGTTTTGGGGCTGTTTAACCCCAAAACAGGTATCCCGATTTTGCGTCTGGTTATCCCCACTTTGTGTCCAATTAACCCCTTTTCGGGGCCGGTTCTCTCTGTTTTGGGGTCCCTTCTCCCCATTTCGGGTGCTGGCAGCCCCTGCTGGGGGGGCTGTCCCTATTTTGGGGTGTCCCTGTCCCACCCCCGTGTCCCCAGGAGCTGGTGGTGCAGAAGGGCTGGCGCCTGCCGGAGTACACGGTGACCCAGGAGTCGGGGCCGGCGCATCGCAAGGAGTTCACCATGACGTGCCGCGTGGAGCGGTTCGTGGAGATCGGTGGGTCACCAGGCAGGGGACAGGGACCCCCGGGGTGCCCAGGGCCAGCTGGCAGGGGGTCCTGGCTCACCCCAGGGCGCCGTGCCCCCTCCCCAGGCAGCGGCACCTCCAAGAAGCTGGCGAAGCGCAACGCGGCCGCCAAGATGCTCGTGCGGATCCACAACGTGCCGATGGAGCCGCGGGATGGCAGCGAGGCCGAGGGCGAGGAGGACCAGTTCAACATGGTGCTGGGGGCACTGGGGGCACTGGGGGTGGGCATGGGCACCCCAGGGGCACCCCGAGGGGTTAACAGGGGCGTGGACACCACAAATTCATCCCCAGTGGGGAAGGTGGGACCCTCTGGACCCTCCCGGCTCCAGGGCTTGTGGCTCCCCAGCGATAACCTGTGGGGGCGCAGGGCAGGGGGCACCTGGGAGGGCACCCCGTGGATTGGGGATGCCTGGAGGGGGGTGAGTGTGGTCCCCGTGGCTGTCCCGGTGCCGAGGTCCCTGCGGTTCCCATGTCCCGTGGTGGGGCTCGGAGGGTCCCTGGGGAGGTTGGCAGGTCCCTGATGGGCTGTGCCCCCCGCAGACGTGCCCGCGGCTGGAGGGGCTGCGGGGCCGCGCCCCCGGCTGCACCTGGGACTCCCTGAGGAACTCGGCCGGAGAGAAGCTGGGCCAGCTGCGGAGCCGGGGCGGGGCCCCTGCGCCAGGGGGGGCCTGTGCCCTCCTGCAGGAGCTCTCGGAGGAGCAGAGCTTTGCCATCAGCTACCTCGACATCGGTGGGCACCTGGGACCCCCTCAAACCCCTCTGCCCCTCCCCGGGCACCCCCAGGAACCTCCACCCCCGTCCAGGGTACCCCCACTCCACCTGGCAACCCTGGGACCCCCCTTGGCCCCTCTGTCTCTCACTGGGCACCCCCAGGTATTCCCTCCGCCCCCTGGAACCCCCAGGCCCCCCTAAGCCCCACGGGTGTCCCAGCCCGGGCTTGGGGGCGCTGTGGGGGTATCGGGGTGACTCCCAGTGTCCCCCCCAGATGCGCTGAGCCTCAGTGGGCTGCACCAGTGCCTGGTGGAGCTCTCGACACAGCCGACGACCGTGTGCCACGGGGCTGCCCCGTCCCGCGACGGTGCCCGTGCCCAGGCCGCCCGCAACGCCCTGCAGTACCTGCGCATCATGGCCGGGGGCAAATGACCCCCCGGCCACCCCCGCGGACACGGCCCAGGACTCACTGACCCGCACAGGGGCCGCAGGACCCACTGTGGGGCACCTGGCACCCATCCACGGCCACCCGGACCCGCTGACCCCCTGCCTGGGCCCGTGGATGGACAAACAGACGGACCTCAGGGCCCTGGCGGCTCCCTCGGGCCTGGCTCCCTCCTGATGCCAGCAGAGGTGCCACCGGCCCCAGGAATAAAGCTGGGGGGGTTTGTACTCCTCCTGTCGGCGTCTGCTTGTGGGGCTGGGGGGCCTGGGGATATTGGGGGGCAGAAAGGGGGCAGGTCCCACCTCCCTCCGAGCCCCAGGGGCAGTAGCAGAGCGCTCCGGGGTGGGGGCACCACTTTATCGGGTGATGGGCGTGGAGCTGGGAGGACTCGGCTTCAGGACGGACAGATGGACGGGCGGGCTCGGGGCTGGACGCTCAGCGGCGGCGGCCGAAGCGCTGTGAGGTCGCCATTGTCCAGAATGGGGCGCCGGGGGCTGAGCCGGGAGTGGTCCCTGCCCTGCGGTCCCCGCCCCGGCCTGTCGGGGACCCCCCGAGCCACGGACCCCTCCCCTCTCCGGGGACCCCCCGAGCCACGGACCCCTCCCCTCTCCGGGGACTCCTCGACCCAGGGACCTCTCCCTGTTCCCCCTCTCTGGGGATCCCCCGAGCCACGGACCCCTCCCGGTCCCCCCTCTCCTGGGACCCCCCGAGCCACGGACCCCTCCCCTCTCCGGGGACCCCCCGAGCCACGGACCCCTCCCCTCTCCGGGGACTCCTCGACCCAGGGACCCCTCCCTGTCCCCCCTCTCCGGGGATCCCCCGAGCCACGGACCCCTCCCGGTTCCCCCTCTCCTGGGACCCCACGGACCCCTCCCCTTCGCGGGACCCCCCGCGCCCCCCCGTCCTTCCCGCTCCTCCGCGTCTCGCTGTCGCCACCCGGTGGCCGCATCGCGTTCCTGCAGCCCCGACGGCGCGGCCGCGGCTCTCTCCGACCCAAAACCTGCTGAAATAGCCCCAAACACTCACCTGAGGGTGCCCCAGGACACTGCGGCGTTCCCGCGTGTCCCCTCACACCCGCCCACCCGCTGTGTCACGCGGGGGGTGGGAGGTGACAGTCCCACGCCGTCCCCAGTTCAGTGTCACCGTGGTGATCACCGAGGGTTGTCACAGCATCCTTCGTCCAAGTGACACCCACCCCGTGAGCCCACCGGGTGTCCGTGGCACAGGCGACACCGGGGGTGTCTCCAGCCCACTCCCCCTCCCAAAGCAGAGGGCGGCAGCCACCGGCTCCTGGGTAATATTTTAATGTTATATTTGCAGCATAAATAAAAGGCACGTTACATGTTTGGTACGACACGGCCGAGGGTGGGGGCGGGAGGGGGGGCTTGGGAAGTGTCCCCCGCGTCCCCCCCGCGTCCCCGGGCCCCGCGGGGGCTGTGAGGACCCGCTCACAGGAGCCCGTGCGGAGCGGGGGGTCCTTCAGGGGCTGCGGGGGGGAAAGGGGGGGTGGGAGGGCGGAGTTTTCAGCTAAAAAGGAGCTGCCCCGCGGCGGTGGCCGATCTACGATATATGGGTGCATATACGTGTCGATATGGACTGATAGATACTACACGGTTACGCTTCTCGGGGGGGATGGATGTCCTTTTTTTTTGGCTTCTTCCATTATTGATCGTCAAAGCTCGTGGTACAAAGCAGCAGGGTGGGGGGTGGGGGGGACCAGGACCCTCCTCCCTGTCCCTCTGTCGCCTCCTGGGCTCGTTTTGGGGCATCGCCGCTGCCAGAGCCCAGGTGTGCACGGAACGGGAGGGAGCACTGAGCAGAAACGGGGCCACAAGTCCAAAAATGACACATTTCCCATCAGAGCTGTCGAATTCTGGATCCAAGGACCGATCAGGGTCAGAAAAAGCTGCACCAACCCTTCCCACCTTCCCAGTCCTGAGGGAGTTGGAGGCCAACAAGCAGAATTTCACCTCTGCCACAGGGAGAGAAGGAGCAAGAGCTCCTTCATCTCAAACTCCCCCGCGGCCTGTTTTCAGCCATTTGTTCCTATTCCATGTTACAGTTACAATAAAATTGGTAAAATTCAACTCCCACCGGCCAGTGCTGCTGTCTGGGCTCCCCCCAGCTCAACCCCAACATAAAGGAGCTCCTGAGAGGGGCTCCCACATCACCCTCCACCCATTCAGGCTCCAGCAGAGAGATGGGGATCCCCATGATCCAAACAGCTACTGCAGGGATGGGATTGCAGGGGAAAGAGGTGGGATCCTGGGATTCCTCAGGGTTCCTGGGAAGCCCAGGGCTGGCAGAGCAAAGTGCAGGTGCCCGGCACTGCCGAGCGGGGCCAGGGCTGCCACCCCCTGGCAGCCTCAGAGAAGCAGAGAAATAAATCACCACACAGCAGAAATCAGGTGGGTTTTCCCCAAAGGTGGCTGCAAAGTCTTTGATCAAGCCTTGAAACAGCATGGGGAGGATAAGGAGGAGGAGGAGGAGACAGAACCATCTTCATCCCAGCCATCCTCATGGCTCCAGGGGAATCTGGCACCACTGACCCACCAGAAAATCTGACTTCCCATCCAAAAACACCCCAAGCCCCAGAATGTCCCCATCGCCACCACCACGGTGGCCTGGAGAGGGAATTGCCCCCAAAGGAGGCAGTGAGGGAGGGGAGGATGATGAGGGTCACAAACCAGCTCTTCCCAGTGGCTCGGGGAGAAAATGCCACTCCCTGAAGCCCAAAGGCTCCCTGGGAGCACAGACCACTCTGACACTGGATCTCCTCAACCATCAGCCAGAGGGGCTGGAAGAAACCCCCCTCCCTGGGGAGCCTGAGAGCCACTCAAAGCTTTAACTCCTCCCCTCCTTCCCCTGGAGCAGCTCCCTTTGGGGTAAAACGCCCCTGAAATGGGCACAGGGAGCTCAAACTGTGACTGAAGCAACAGAAGGTCCAGGGACAGCCAAATGCTCGTTCCCTGCTTATTCCTGCCCAGGTTTGGAGCTTTCCAACCACCTTTTCTGGTGTTTGCAGAATTTTCAAGGCACTGAAGCGCTGGCAGACGTGGGAATGGGGTGGCACCAATGGCATCCAGAGCTCTGGGGTGTGGAGGGATGGGGAGAAAAGCTGCTCCTGCACCCCCATCCCGAGGGGGCCACAAGGATTCCCTGGCAGTGAGGCAGGAAAAGCCCTTTGTGGGCAGCAGGCTCAGCTCTCCCACCACACAAAATCCAGCCTCTTTTAACCCCCGAGGGTAAAACAAGGGGCTGGGGAAGCTGCTGCCTTTGATCCAAACACTGTTTCAGATTTTCCACCTCTCCACTCTTCACTCATTCCTGATCCTGCCAGCAAAGCCCCCACTGCCCTTTGCCTCTTCTTCTCCCCAGCAAACAGGGAACCAGTGGTGGGAGCAGCCCAGAGCTCCATTCCTCCTTTCTTCCTCTTCCCACCAACACTTTTCCTGCAGAGCTGAGCACTGGGATGGCCCAGAGGAGCTGCCAGACACGACCACTCACTCCACACCCCGGGATGAGACCAACAGCTGCCAGCCAGGGCAAAGATCCTGCACCTCCTGCAAACCCTCAGCTTTAGAACCTGAGCTCCCCAAAATGGGCCTGAGCCCCTGCTGTGCCTCACCTGGCCCAAAGCCCTTCTGGCCACATCCTGGGTTAGGACAGAGAACACTGGAAATATCTGTGAATGCAGGGACTGTGCAGGAACAGCGTTACAGGAGGAAAAGGGGGGTCTAGGGAGCTGTGTGAGATCCAAACCAGAGGGTGGATGTGACCTCAATCACTGACAGGAGCTGTGAGGAGCAAGAGAAAAGAGGGGAGCAGAGGAGCAGCAACACAAACCAACCCAGACCACGTGTGGTCAGTATGGCCACAGAGTTGAGGAACACCTGGGAAAGAGGGAGGGGAAGAAGACAGATCCCATCAATGGAAAAACCCAAACCACTGGACTTGATGAGATCCCAAGATTCCTGCTCAGCCTTTGCTTTGGGTTTTGCTGTCCCTGGAAACCTTCCAAGTCTGGAGAAGCCAAACAAAATCACTTGGACAAACCAACTTGGCTCCAAAGTGGCGAAGTGCAACCTGAGGGGGAGGAGGACTCGGCTGAGGAGGGACCTGTGAGGGGGAGGAAGACCAACAGCTGATGCAGGTCCATGGACTGGGACGAGATTCCTTCCAAGAGCCTGAACACACGTGAAACCCCTTCCCATTTCCAGACTACTGGCTCCAATCACTTGCCCAGGGCCAGCAGCAGCTCGGGAAGCACAAGACGGGCACAGACAAACACACACGTGCCCAATGCCCACCTGGCAGGTCAACACACCTGATTCCAAGTCTCAAAACATGGAGGGTGGGTTCTTAACCTGCCCTATGAACTGGAAGCTCCACGAATCCTTAGTTTGCTCTGGCTGGGAAGCAACAGAGGCTCTGTCATTGTGAGCTGAACATAATCATGAGGAGGAGGCAAAAGACCAGGCAGAGACACCATTCCATGCTCCCTCCCCTCAGAACAGGCAACTCATCCATGATTTAAGGCCACCATTATTAAGGTCATCGAGGTCATGTGCATGGGAGACGCTCCCTGGGAACGGAGGGAGGGGTTTGCTCAGGTGTGAGGCAGATCTGGGGACTCACAAGGCGCTGCCTGCTGGGTCCTTCCCTGCATCCCAGAGTGCCCAGCCCTGGGGATGTCCATCAGCACTGGTTTGCCAAAGGGAAGACGGGAGCAGCCCCAGGGCTGCCTGAACAGGCCGTACCTTTCCCAGCACCCGGTGCAGGAGCAGCACCTGCAGCTCCCAGTGTGGCACAAGCCACCAGGAACACGAGTCCCCTTCTCCCAGCCACATTTACAGCGTTCACACTCCCACCATGTCCAAGAGCCATTGCTGGGATTTGGGACCGAGGAGCCCGACCTCAATCCCTGTACCCTCGGAGCTCCAGGAGGCTCCTGCATGAAGGTGCAGCGTTTCAGGGAGCAGGAGCAGGGATGAGCAGACGCCTGGGAGCAGCACTGAGTGTCAGAGGCTCCACCAGCCCCTCTGCCGAGGAGGGAGGGACAGGGAGAGGGGCTGGGAGCAGGGACAGTGCCCAGTGCCGAGGGGATCCCACGCACAAGGTTTAGTGTTACCGTAACGGATACCTGCAAGCCAACCTTTCCAGGTGCTCCACGGAGGAAGCTCTGGGAGCTGGGGGGACTCTGCCCAGGGCAGCAGAGGGACCGGGGCTGGACAGGCTGTGCAGTGGGAAAGCGCCAGAGCTGCCCTTAACTCACAAAAAAAAAAAGAAAAAAAAAAGAAATGCAAATCCTGGTGGGCCCGCCCTGGGCAGGGCCGGGCCGTGGTCAGTCTGTGCTCGGCTCCGGGCCATCATCTGCCGGCAGACTGCGACTGTGGGGCCATGATGACGTGCGAGGGCAGCCCCAGCTCTGTCCTTTGCCCTGCCATCTGCGTCAGCACCGAGGTGGCCACGGCCTCGGCCGCCGAGCGCACGCTGAGCCCGTTCGGGGCGGCCGACACGGAGCTGTGCTGGATGACGGGCGCGGGGGAGCCCGTGGGCTCCGAGCTCTCCTTCGGGCTCTCTGCTCCAGCAGGGAAGGGGGAAAGAACAGGACAAGGTCAGAGGCAGGCTGGGATGGGAGGGAGGTGTTTGCAGCACGGCGAGGGGGTGGGGTGGCTGCTGCCCTGCACTAGGCAGACTTTGAGGAATAGTAATGGGGATTGTAAACTTTGGAAGTTAACAGGGAAAAAAAGTGTTTCTGCCCTGGGTCCTGCACGGAGCCACCACCTCTGCAGGGCTGGGACATCCACGACCACCTCACTCAGGCCGTGAGTCACTGCAGGGAGTGCCAATGCACAGACTGTGCCAGACCCCCCCAGGACACCATTCCCAGAGAGGGGATTGAGAGGTAACCCCCAAGGACATTGGCTTTTTTCATTTCTATTTTTTTTTGCTTCCTTGGCTTTTTCAGTTCCCCCTTCCATTCTCTCATCTCATCTGTCTCTGCCTTTCCTCCCATTATTCCAGGCAACACTAGAGGACTCCAGTGTCCTCCCAAAGCCTCGGCACAGGCACCACAGCCTGGAATTGGTACTGCAGACAGTACAGAAGGATCCAGGATTGTGTTTAGCTGCTGGGTTGATTATAATGAAAAAGGCAGCATTAAAAAAAAAAGGAAAAAAGGAAAGAAGGTAAAAAAGAGGCTTTTTTACTTCCAAACTGAGCCAGTTTGATTGGAACAGCAGAGAATGAGCTATGGAGCCCTATGATGTCATTTATAGAGTCTGGCCTTTCCTGACTCTGGCTTGGCTTTGGAGCAGCAAGTTTTTAACTTCAAAGAGCGTATCAAGTGCTTGGCATGTTGCCAGAAGCACGGAAAGACTCCAGGGAGAAGCAGAGATATGGATCTCTGTCAAATATCTCACATTAGAGAGGCAGAGGGAGACACACACCTCCTTCCTTCGGTGCTGCCCTCACTGCAAGAGCTTATACACCAGGTTAAAGTGACAACCTGGGGGTTCTTCCTCAACATGAGGCTGTACCAGCACAAAATGCCCTGTGGCACATGTGGGATTCTTGGGGTGTCCTGTGCAGGGCCTGGAGTTGGGACTCAATTAGCCCTGTGGGCCCTTCCCAGCCCAGGGTGTTCTATATTCTATATGCCATATGCTCTGATTTCTGTGCCACAGCTCTGCCCTGTCACTGCAGTGAGTGGAAGGTGATGGGGCACAGACTGAGATGAGAACTCCCTCCCTGCCTTTACATCTTATGCATCTTGATCTGCTGAGACCCACTCAAAGGCTGCAGGGACCAGCAGAAGCCATCACTCACCCAGGTAGCCCTGTGTCTTCTTCTGCAGCGCTGTGACAGGACAGTCCTTGTGGGCCAGCAGCAGCTGCTTGAGCTGAGCCACCTCATTCCTCAGCAGCGTCACTTCATTCTGATGGGGACAAACACATGTGGGCATCACTCACAGCAGCCCCAGGATGTTCAGGGATGCAAATTCCCATTTGGTGTCTACTCTGAGATGCCTCTGGCACAAGAACATCCAGCATAGTTCCTGGGTTTGAGGAATTTAAGACATGGGCTGCAGTGCTTCTCTGCACTCTCTATGATCACCTAACCCTGGGCAGAGGTTTTCCTGAGCCCTCCTGCCAGTGCTACCTGCCTGAGGGACACTCCAGCACAGTGCTGCCTGCCTGAGGGACACTCCAGCATGGTGCTACCTGCCTGAGGAACACTCCAGCATGGTGCTACCTGCCTGAGGGACAGTCCAGCACGGTGCTACCTGCCTGAGGGACAGTCCAGCACGGTGCTGCCTGCCTGAGGGACGCTCCAGCATGGTGCTACCTGCCTGAGGGACACTCCAGCAAGATGGTACCTGCCTGAGGGACACTCCAGCACTATGGTACCTGCCTGAGGGACACTCCAGCACGATGGTACCTGCCTGAGGGACACTCCAGCAAGATGCTGCCTCTGGTGGGACACATGGGAAAATAAAACCAGCTCAGCCCAAGCCAGGCCATAGGGGACATCACAGCTCCTCCACACTTTTGGTACCTCTGTGAGCTCCCATGAGCCAGGTTTGCTCCCCAAAAAACTGTACAGCAGATTGTTCCTTTGAAAAGCAGGAGAGGCAGCAATCCTGCTCCAGAGAGCAGCATGTGGGCTCTGCAGTGCAGGGTGGACGTTCCCTCCAGAGCGATGTTCCCTCCGGAGCGACACTCCCAAGGCTGGCCAAGGGCTGTGCTCAGCCCCAGTTACATACTCACGCTCAGCTGGATGTTCTGGGTGGTGAGTTCCTCAGCTTTCTTCTCCAGGGAGGACACCCAGAGCTTGCGTTTCTGCCGGCAGCGCGAGGCGGCCGCGCGGTTCCGCTCCAGGAAGCGCTGCCGGCGCTCGTCGGGATCCTCGTCCACCGTGCGCTTGCGGCGCCCGCCCGTGCTGGGGGTGGGCTGGGCAGGGGACACCTGGGGATGGCACAGGGGGAAGACACTGAACAGCAGCTCTGGGGCAGGAGGGACACAATGGTGTCACCACGGCTTGGCAGAGCTGAGGCTGGGAGTGCTCAATCCACTGCCACACCCACCAAGGCACCTTCTCCACTTGGGGTCAGGCAGGTATGGAGCAAATTAGAGTTTTTGAGTGGGCAGTCTGCTTAAAAAATTAACTTGGGTTCACTTTTCCTCCACATCTTCAGCTGAACAAGCTCTTGGAGGTAACTGGTACCAGAAGATTCTGTACCGCTGCAGGTTTCCTGGTTTTATTTCGGGAGAACAAAGGAAAAGCCAGCGAGGGCTGATGGTGCAGCAGCCCTGACTGCAAGGGGCAACTACATCCCACACCCAGGGAGTGCAGCCACTCTCCAGCACTTGCTGTCAGGCAGCATATGGATATTAAAACTTCGGGAAGCCCATCCAAGTGCCGGAGCAGGTGGCGATCCTGCTGGAAGGTTGGCATTTGGCTGGCTGGCAGAAGCCAGTGGAGCTGATTGCCTGAGAGGGGAGCGCTTAACCTTAACATTCTTTCCAAACTCCAGACCTCGTCAGGCAAATAAAAGTGGTGCTGGAGCTTCTGCCTGGTGGGCTGTGAGTGCGTCAGTGCTGAAGAGGCACTGGAAAAACAAGGTTTTAACCCATTGTGAAAAGGAGGAAGCTACAGTTTTCCTGCTCTTTCCCCAGGCCCAGGAACCCCCAGGAACACCCTCTGGGGCAGCAGCAGCAGCAGCAGACCTGTGGCTGAGCCGGGGAAGGGGCATCGGGGTGCTGGACCAGGATCTGGCTCTGCTCCGGACGCGCCGTCACCATCGTGCTGGCTGAGCCCACCACCAGGTTGCTGCCGTTCAGCGAGGAGGAGGCTGTCAGGCTGGCCTTCAGCCTCTGTGGAAGGAGCAAAAGGGACATCAGGGACCTGCTCTCAAGGCTCTGAGCAGCTCCTATGCCCCAGGGAGCCACAGTGCTGGGAACGGGCTCTTCAGAGGCTGTGGCTGACTCAAGTCCAACTGAATGCCACCACCATCTGGCCTGCCTGAAGAGAGAGTGGTGTCCAACCCAAGAGACAGGTGTCACATCCCAAAATTGCTACTGCCACTGGCACCAATCCCCTCCCCAGCTGGCAGGCTCCATGGAAAGCCCAGGGACTGAACAGGCTGCAGAGCCCAGATGTCCTTGAGCACCCCCAGAGGGGTCCTGGGGGACAAAGAAGGACCCATGTGTGTCTTGCAAGTCCTTTCTCTGGGCAGCCAGACCAGGACAGCTGTTTTGTGCCTCAGTTTATGCCATCTCTCCCCATCTGAGGCTCTGACCTGTGCATGAGTCCTGTGGACCCCAAAAAAGGAATGGGGACAACATGCTGGCAAGTGTGAGCAGCACTGCTGGGACAGGTGGGTGTGCAAACACCTGCCCAGCCAAAAAAATGGGGTTTCACAGGATCATGGAACCACTGAGGCTGGACAAGCCCTCTGAGATCATTAAGTCCAACTGTTTCCCTGGCACTGCTGAGCCATGTCCCCAAGTGCCACAGCCATCAGGTTTCCTTCCCCTCTGTGCCTGAGCCACGAGGAGCCATGGGAGGAAAGTTCCTTTCATAAACTCTTAGTGAAAGGGTTTGATGTGAGAACCATGACCAGGATGTCTTGAACTCCAGCTCAACCTCTCCTCCCACTGCTCTGCCTTCCTCAGCCCCACCTCTATCCCATCTCCCACCCTGGAAACAGAGCTCCAGCTTTACCACCAGCTGCCCTCACAGGCTGGGGACAGGATTTGTCCCGACACTCTCAGCCTCCTGAGCACTGAGCACTCCAATGTTCCTGCTGGCATTTCCAACACCTGTGCTGGGAGCAAGAAGTGCTCTGATGGCTACACAGGATTCCAGAGGAGTCCTGGCTCTCCCTGGAGGCTGAGGGGGAAAAGCCTCCAGTTGGGAGCTGTGTCTGGAGGAGGTGGTGAAAGCTGAGGGGGATAACACCAACACTGTGGCCCTGGCACCCTCCCCAACACTCACCATTTTGGCTTCAGAGTGCACTGGGAGTCCTGAGGGGGAGATGGAGCCGCTGCTGTTGATGGGTGGCCCAGGAATCCCAGGAATGTTGGGCACCATGGACATGGGCCGAGCCAGCTGTGGGCGAGGGAGGGACACGGGTTGGGAACTGGAGCTGCTCCACAGAGCAGCTCTGCAGTAACTCCCTGACCAAGCACGTCTATAAATCCTGACAAACGTTCAGCTACAGCCATCCATCATTCCTGCTGTCACCAAAGGCCACCAGCCACGTTGGTGGCCACAGTGGCTGTTCCAGAATCACGCAGCAAACCAGCCCAGCATGGAGCAGAGTGAGGGGGCAGCTCCTTTCCCTCCCTCCCAGTGGGCTCTTCCCCACCAGCACAAGTAGTGGGTGAGAGGGAGGGTGTTGGATCCCTTCTGGTTCTATTGCAAAGCTGTCACAGTGCAAAGGGGTGGTCACAGCATCCCCTACTCAGCTTTCACTCACCAGAGGAAGGGAAAACCAGAATTTGAAGATGTTTGTAAAGCCCCTTGGGTGGAAAAGCACTGCAAAGTGGGAGGGAAGGGGCAGGGATGGTTCTGTGCCCACAGGCCATGATGAGAGGTGCCTGTTTTGAGTCAACACTCCTGTCCCTGAGGCAGAAGGTCTTGGCCCTTGTGCACTCAAAGCCCCAGGGACATGCCCAGCAGGAGAGACAGGATTCCCAGGGCTGGGATCATGAGCTGGACAGCTCAGAGGACACACACAGCACCCACCAGGCAGATCTGCAGTGACTTTGCCCCACAGAAAACTGTGCACAGAAGCCCAGCCTGAGGCTGGTATGGACATTTCCCTGGCCAGCACACACCAACATGTTCCCTGCAAGCTCCGATGGTTTCAGTGCAGGCACATTGTTCCAAATGGAAGCAGCTAATCAGGGATCCTGCAGCTCCCAGCCCCAGATCGATGGCATGAGCCATCTGTCTGGGCACAGATTTGCTTTTTTCCAAACTTATTGCCCTCTAGTGTGATCCACACGTTATTGCTGCCCTGCCAGAGCTGCTCCCTCCTCCTCTTCCTCCTCCTCCTCCAGTCTTGTCTCGCACCGAGGGGGAGAGAGATTTTAATGTTTGTGAAATGGAAGTGTCTGTGTGTGTGTCTGGCAGGGGAAAGGCCAGTCCCTCCTGCACACGGGGCTGTTCTGGAAGCTTCTCTCACCGATATGACAGAAGGCATCTGGACGGGGGGGCCGGGGAGCACGGGCACGGTCTGGCCATTGGCGAGCTGCACCACGAGTGGGAGGGACCCTGTGGGAGACCTGAGGAACAACAAGTGAAGTTCTCATGGATTATTCCACGTTCATGATGTCCCAGCAGCGCCAGGAGCTCAGTGAAGCAGCGTGAGTGAATCCACTGCATGGATTTGGGCTCATTTCCCCATTTCTGAATGGTTTGGTCTGAAGGGGAGGGTGGGCAAATCAACCTCCTGCCCTCTTCTGTGCCAGTGTCACATGGAGGTGACCCGGGCTTGCAGCGATGCCAATGGCTCTGCACTTTCATGGCAGTGTCACACCAAGGTGACCTGGGCTGGCAGCGATGCCAATGGCCCTGAGTACTTGTGCAATGTCACACTGAGGTGACCCAGCACCCCTCAGGGCTGGCAGGGACACACAGGGCTGGCAGGGCTGCCCTGGGCATACTCCAGCTGCCCAAACAGCACAGCTGCTGAAGTCCTGAGTCACGAGGGCCACCTGAACAGAGAGAGAAACACATCCGAGGGCTGCTGGAACTGCTCCTCCTGCACCAAGCCTGGCACCAGGCAGCTGCTTCTGCCCACCAGGAACCTCCTGGTCTGTCCATTGTTGAGCTCCCACAAGGAGGTTTTGCAAGGATTCAACTTTCCATTAACAAGAACTTCTGACCCCAGAGAAAACCCCTGGGGTGGATGCTGGGCTGGCTTGTGCTTACACAGGCTGAGGCCCTGGGAAATGGGAGACAGGAATTGGGAGACAGGACATCCCAGCTTGCTGCTGGCTAGGGAGGAGGTGATTGTGCTGGAAACTAATTGCAACAAATTAAAAATACCAGGAACTGCTTCCATTGCAGATCCCTCTGGATACACCCCAAGCAGGGACATCCCCCCCACCTCCCATCCCACCACAAACCCCACTGTGCTCCAGCTCCAACCCTCCAGACTCAGCCTTTCCAGGAGAGTGCAGGAAGAGCTGGAGCTGCTCCAGATGAGGGGGAGTGGAAGGAAACCAATCCTGCTGCAGGGGCTGATCTCCTGCTCCTCCTCTCCCATCCATATCAGTGCTGTGGGGAACCAACTGGAGGCAGAGCCGAGCTGGGATCCCGGCTTTGCAGGAGGGAGGGTAAAATAAATCTGCTGCTGTCTCCTCTGCCAAGGCCAGGGAAGGAGGAGGCTGTGCTGGCACAGTGGGAGGAGCAGGGGATGTGGGTCAGAGGGGGCAGTTCATCCTGCCAATAACTCAGGCTGGAATTTTTAAGGCTGCCTTGGGAACGTCAACGCTCGACCCTCAGTCATTTCTATTAGGCATCCCAAATCCTCCAGACTGCTTTGGAAATCCCAATCTAACCAGGCAGTTACAGGGAGGTCACAGCCTCCCCTCAGTCTGTCACACTGACACCAACCCCATCGTGCCAGCAGTGGCCCTAATGAAGGGACTCTTGTTACTGCTGCAGCTCCACCTCTCTCTCCAGGTGATCTGGGCTGCAAAGAGCACAGCAAATAATACCAAAGTCCAACCCACTCCAGTTCTGATTTTCTTCTGTCTCCAAGCACAAGGGGACACCTTTCTGAACAGCTCTAGAGCCTCTGCCTGAGCTGCAGAGGCTGTAACAGTGCCCTTTCAACCCCCAGGACAATCACTTAACCCCTTCATGCCTCAGGACAGCATTTCAAACTTTCCACCAGGATGTCTGCATTGGTGGTGTCAGAGGTCAAAGGAAAACACACACAAACCCATGAACCGACAGCCCAAAAATACAGACTGGGCTGGTTAATGCAGGGAGCCAGCCCTGAGCAGGGGTGATCAGGGAAGCCAAGGCCATGAAGCAGGAGCATCCAGGGCCACTGAGCAGGAGCATTCTGACACCAAACATACAGGGGGATAAATATGCATCTCCCGAGGGCACAATGTGCTCCAGAGGAGACAAAGCCTCTACCCAGGTTGTTCCAGGGCATACAGGAGCAGGTCCTTGGCTCTGCCGAAGCAAACAGCCCCCAAGGCAGGGCTGGCTGGGCACAGGAGGTAACATTAGAGAGGCAAAAGCTGCCTGGGAAAGTCCCCCAGCCGTTACAGCTCCAGACAATTCGGCAGCGCCGGCAGCCGGCGCCGTGCTGGCATGTTCACGTTCAGGGAGAGCTTTCATCTCTCCCCACGGTGAGTTTTGCCTCATTTCGTTACTCCAGGACAATCAGTTCCTGTTTCCTGCACTCCAGCCCCCATGCCAGCACTTCAGACAGTGCCCAGAGAGGCCCTTATGCCCACGCAGCCATGGTGGGGCCCGTGGCACCTCGTTTTGGCACTCAGGGAACTCACTCAGGGGGTAATTCCTGCCCCTGCTCCGTACTCACCCCAGCTGCCTGTTGGAGGGGGGAGCCTGGGTGATGACAGAGGTGGGGGATGGCAGGGTGGGGTGCAGGGGGTCGTAGCCCAGGTGCAGGGGCAGCGATCCAGGGCGCACGATGGTGGGAGTGGGCGTGGAGATGATGACAGGCTTGGAGGGGATCTCCTGAGGAGGAAAACAGAAAACAGGGGACATGCTCTTAATTATCAGTTGATTACCACTGGGCTGACTCTTCCACCTGACAGCTTAGAGGTGGTTTAGGGAAAATTCAGGCACTTTTGTCAGAGAAACCAGGGGATGGACAGGAGAACCTGTCCCCAAACCACACATATCAGTGCAGGGAGTGGGGCACAGGAATTTATACTCCAGATAATCTCTCTCTCCAAATTAGGGGCTGGGACGTTATGGAGGTGGTGAAAGCGTCACCTGGACTAACCTGCTCCAAATCCCCACCCCACAGGATACAGGGAAGAGCAAGGCTTTCTGCAACACCAAACCCACCAGGAGCCTTCATGGCAGCAAAGGTGTATTGTAGTGAACCAGCTTTCCTCTTTCTTTCTCAAATGAAGGGAAGTCAGGCTTCAAAGAGCCCAAATCAGGCCTGGATGGCCACCTGGACAAACAGCTTGTTCCCACCCAGAAAAGGGACACCACCACCTTATGCTGGGGAGCCCCACCTTCTCCTTGTGCTGGGGTGACCGTGGGTGGGACACAGGACTGTCTGGTGGGGACGAGTCCACCTCCACTGGCTCCTCCTCTTTGATCTTGATATCCGGAGTGGAGGGCAGGGACATGTCCAGGGCTCCGGCACTCTGCGGGAAAACCAGCACGGATTGAAAGGACAATTAGCTCATATTGTTTGTGAAACATTCAGCTGCTCCTGGAGGAAGAGCTCCAGCTCCAAGCTCTTGCCAAATTATTATTATTTATTTGTACTGAAGCAGCATCTGGGAGCCCGAGGCGGAGAGCAGTGCTGTGCCAGCCCCGGCCAAACGGAGACAGAGGCCCAGGAATGACAGTCAGCCCCAGATGGCACCACTTCGTGGGTTCTCCATAACACACACGAGTTTTCCATGGCTTATTGCTATATTTTTTTTAATAAAAGGGCTCTGCGAAGGAGAACAGGTACCAAAGCCAAATGCCTGCGAGTTACAGGAGGCACTGTCATTCACAGAAGAGCTGTAAAGCATTGTATAAATCAGCCTGAATTATTTTATTACCCGATTATCAAAAGCAAACAAAGAGCCATGCAAGTTATTAAATATCTATGAGCGCCCCATTAAAATAAAACCCAACCATATGCCTGAACCTGGCGACTTGCCACCACCCTGGGATCCAACAGTGCCACATGCCCCAGTTGAACCAGTTAATGACTTGCTGGGGATGGGGAAAAGGGCAGGGTGACAACAAGGTGGGGGGACAACTAAACGAGAGGCCACCTGCTGCCTCCCAGAGCTGGAGGGAGAGAAGAGCCGGGAGAAGGCACCACATGGAGCAGTGGAGAAGTGAGACATGGGTGGCAGGATGTGGCACAACACCTCACCAATCCCCCAGTCCTTCCTCCCATCTGGGCAGGGGAAACTGTCCCTAAATCAGCCCTGGTGGCTGTTTGTCCAGCCTGTTCTCCCTCCCTTCACCAGCCATCCCCATGCTCCCCTTTGCTCGCCCAACTGCTGACAGTCTGTCTTGGCATCTCTCCTAACCCTCCTCCTGCAGCAATGTCAGTCCTCTCAGAGGAGGAAAAACTGCAGCTAAAGGGTAAATCCGGGCACAGAGAGCGGGATGAGGCTCCAGATCCTCTGCCCTTCCCAGATTTCCTGTGGGCTTTACTCGCAGTGGGTGCAGTAACCATTTACCTGCCCTCTTCAATCAGAGATGCTGCTCTGGGAAGCACAAAGGAGCAGGGATTAACATGCAGAGAAGTTTCAAACCACTTAAAGCGCCTCCAGGGAAGCTCCTGCTGTGCCTGTGTTTTTAATTAACGTGCTGGTGCGAGACCACCCTTGGAACCAGAGGACAAACACAAGTGGATGCTGGAAGGGCCTCAGACCCTCAGGCAGCAGCTCCAGCCGGGTCCGGGGGCTGAGCGGCCAGCCAGGCTGGGCACCTGCCTGGGCAGGGGCATTTAAGAGGAAGGAATGATGCTTCTCCTAATGCCCGACTCCATCCCGGGCTTCAGCGGCTGGCGCAGGAGTATTTAGACTGCAGCCACCCTAAATCAGGGCTCGGGAGAGCAGCCCCAGGCGGCAGAGGCAGCCGCAGAGCCAGGAGCTGGGTGGTCTCCCTGGCCAGACAGGCTGCTCGGCATTTCCATGCGAACCCCCAGCGGCAGCTCCTTCCCCGGCTCCGCCAGAACAAAGGGCAGCGCTGGAGCAGCCCCGCCGCATATCAATGAGAGAGATCAATTTCGGTTTAAAGAGCCTGTTACTGCGGAGCGGGTGGAAGCCAGGTTTCAGTTTTAATTCTGAATTCCTCCGTTCCCCATCTCGGGAAGATTTACGCGGCTCCGCTCCCGCAGTTTATTTCCGAGCAGCGCCGCTGACTGCGAGCGTATGTACGGACATACATCAATTTAGTAAATGTATGTGCCAGGCTGAGAGCCCAGCACGCATCTGCTGCTCCTCGGATCCTGCAAAGGGAGGGCGGGGGAAAACGTCCTTAATTAGCTGCTTTCTGATGAGATCCCGTTGTCCTTCAGACCCTCGCGCTCCTGAGGCTGCAGGGGCAGCCTGGATCGATGGCGCTTTGCAGAGAGAGCTCTTTGTTAGGAAAAGCTTCTCCCCTCCGTGGAGCCCCTCTCTCTGTTTCCATGTACCAGACACGCTGGAAATGCCAACGGCACCCGCTGGACCCGGTCCCTTCCCTGTGACTGCCCCTTAGGGGCACCATCCGTTCGGATCTCGACGCCCAGGGAGGCTCTGAATGAGTTTTTGCTCAGATTCTGTCCTGTCCTTCCCTGCAGCTCCTTCCCAAGGTGTGGGATATTTTGGGTACTTCCCCTTCCCTTTTTTTTTTCCTTTTTTTTCGAAGTGAAAAACCAAAGGAATAATAAACCATTAAACCTGTTCTTGGGATCGAGGGATAACCAGCCAGTCACCCAAGCTACAAAAATACAGCCCCATGCAGAGCAGCACATTAAACCTGAGAGCAACTCAGCTCCCCAAGGGCATGTGCCTTTCATCAGTCAGGGCAGTGCCAGCCCCCCAGTCCCTCCCAGCCCCCCAGTTGGCTCCCAGCACCGTTTGATGGCACCATGGCCTTCGCCCCTTGCCTTTTTCTCATCCTCCTCAGCAGCTTTCTTGAACTCGTGCTCAAAGGAACTGGCCAGCTCGTTGAAGAGTCCCACCTCCTCACAGTTCTTCAGGAACCGAGTTGGCGTCGGAGTCTGATCTGGTTTGGGTTGGAACACCAAGAATTGGTCAAAGAGAGGCCAGAAAATGCCTTTTACCCACCTGTGTTCTCCTCTGAGGAACATGGGCTTTGTTTTGTGGAAGTTTGGGTGCTTTGCCACTGAGGTGTGTGTCACCTTCAGAAAGCAAGTTGACAGTTCAGAATGGAGACAATAATTTCTTGTTGGTTGTTTCTCTTGTGTTCAAAAAATAATCACTGCAGCAAGTGGAACTGCAGGGATTTCTGTGAATTCTGGGCTGTGGGTCATGTCCTGTCCCTCACACCCTGAGGTTTTGCTTGTCCTCAGCTGGACAAGGAGGAAAAATCAGGGGCAGGGTGTTGATCTCCCTGAAACAGCAGATCTTAAAAACATGGAGTGATGAGAGGAGAAAGCAACTGATGGAAGCAGCTCCACAGCCCAGCAGAGTCCTCACTGTCCACAGCCATCCCTCTGGGGCCCTTCTCCACCACATTAACACGTTGAGTCATGATCTCTCTGGCCATCACCCAGGCCATAAAAGCAGAAGGAAAATACCCTGTTTCGAGCCAGCCTCCCATTCCCGAGTGCCGGCACGTCGGGAGTCCTGGAGCCCAGCACATCACACCCAAAGGATCCATCTGGCAGAAAAACTGCCAGGATTTTCAAGCACAAAGGGGAGCCTGAGAGAGTTTGACCTGGCCTGCACAATGCACCAGCTGCCTGGTGCTCCTGGTTCCAGTGCAGCACCTGAAGCATCTATGGAAAACGTGCCCCACAATTCCACACCGGGCAGGATGGAGCCTCCTGCATCCCCTGGGATGGGGCTCCAGCAATTCCTTGCCTTGCTGCTGCAGAACTACATTTCATTTCCAGCCTGACTCCAAACCCTCCCCAACTGGGTTTGTCACTAAAGCAAATGCCCCCTTTGGGCACCTTTTTGCTTCCCCCCAAAATCCCAATTCATAAACCAAGGAACTTTGTCAACTAAACCTCTCGGCAGGAGGTTGTTTTTGCAGGGATTTATCAGCTCCCAGGGCTCTTTTCAGATCATTCCCTGTTTAGCAATGTCCTCCAGAGCTGCACACGCCAGTTCAGGGCACAGATCTCCAGCAGTTTCCACAAACAAAGCCGTGGAACCCCTCTGGTCCTGCCATTCCCCCAGCCTGAACCTCAGGAACTGCAGCAGCTCCTGTCTCACCCCAGAGGTGCCCGTTCCCACATAAATGACTCTGCTGTGCCAGCTGCAACCAGCCCAGGGAACAATTCTTTATGATCCTCCTTAGCTCAGCCACAGCACCTCAGCCTGACCCACGCTGGGTCCTGCTCCTGCCACATGGCTGCTGCCCTGGGCTCAGCAGGAGGGAGGGAGGGAGGGAGCCAGGAATCCCAGAGACAAAATGGTGGCTTAAAAAAAAAACCCCAGGACATAAGGAACATCAGGCAGTAACAGCCTGAATCTCACTGCTCAAAGCCAGCAGCGTTTACAGCACTGCAGTGGTGAGACGAGCCCATGTCAGACAGGCTGGCCCTGCACTGGCCACAGATAAATTGGTTTTGGGGGGTTTTAGCTGGTCCTGCACTGGCCACAGCTCAATCATTTTTGGGGGTTTTAGCTGGTCCTGCACTGGCCACAGCTCAATCAGTTTTGGGGGTTTTAGCTGGTCCTGCACTGGCCACAGTTCAATCAGTTTTGGGGGAGTTTAGCTGGTCCTGCACTGGCCACAGCTCAATCATTTTTGGGGGGTTTTAGCTGGTCCTGCACTGGCCACAGCTCAATCATTTTGGGGGGTTTAGCTGGCCCTGCACTGGTCACAGCTCAATCATTTTGGGGGTTTTAGCTGGTCCTGCACTGGTCACAGCTCAATCAGTTTTGGGGGGTTTTAGTTGGTCCTGCACTGGCCACAGTTCAATCAGTTTTGGGGGAGTTTAGCTGGTCCTGCACTGGTCACAGCTCAATCATTTTGGGGGAGTTTAGCTGGTCCTGCACTGGCCACAGTTCAATCAGTTTTGGGGGAGTTTAGCTGGTCCTGCACTGGCCACAGCTACATTGGTTTTAGTGGGTTTTTTTGGAGTTTACCCCAGAGCAACGCCCTGAGTATCAGCCCTGGGAAGTTGGGAGAGGTGGCCAGACCTTGTTCCTTGTGCTCAGGCTGAAGTGTTTCATGCCCCAAATGTTTTACTGGAGAAAGGCAGCCCCAGCTCTGGCAGCTCCGAGGATGGAGAGTGTCATGTGGGATTTTGGCTGGGGGTGAGGCTGGTCCCCATTTCTGTCCCCCCATCCCCACCTGCCCAATCCACCCCCAGAACTGATCCAGCAGCACTGGCCCTCCTGCTGTGCCCCTGTTTGCAAAGGGCTGAACTGAAGCAACCCTTGGGAATCCGAGTTGCTGCCAGCTCCTGCCCCAGTTCCTCGCCATCAGCTCCCATTAGCCTGATCCCATTTGGAATGTGTTCCTCCTGTGGGAGAGCCCTCCCCTGGGAGCAGCTCCCTGCCCTTCCAGCACAGGCTGTGTGAGTTCTCCTCCCATCCTATTCACGGCAACAATTCACTCGAAGCCTTTCAGAAACCAACTGAATTCCCATTTCAACACCGGATTTGGGCTGGAGATAAACTGGGAAAAGGGTGCCAGGCTCCTGCAGCACCTTCATTTCCCTTTACACACTTTGAAGCCTTCAGGAAGCATTTCCCCTCTCCCTGCTTTCAGCAACAGCCTTTTCACCCAGCAGTGCCACAAACCTTTAGAGCAGCCCCTGAGTGGGTCAGGAGGGACTCTGGAACCTGCCAGACAACAATCTGGGGGGTTTGGTTTTTCACCCCAATTTTATAAAGCCTGCATTGACCATGTGCTGTCAGAACTCCTCACTGGGGCTCTGCAAATGTCTTCTCAGCACAACCAGTGCACCTGATGGGGCTTTAATTTATTAACTGCAGCCTAAAAGCTCAGGACAATTGACACCTGGACTGAGAGGGGAAGCTGCTTTGTCAGGTGTGGTTCATCATCCTCAAAGCACACACAGAAATGTGAAAGACCTTCTGGCCATAAATCCTCCAGCCTTAATAAAAAGGGCGAGAGCTACAAAAAAAAAAAAAAATTAAAAAAAACCCCCACCAAACCCCACAAAACCTGATACTACCATAAAGAAAAAAAAAATAGAAACTTGGAAGGCTCTGGCTTTCCTTTGCCCTGATTAAATGCAGATCACAGGAGGGTTTATGGGCGGCAGGGCCGTTGTGCAGTGCATCTGGTCGCTGGCATCAATCTCTCCGCGGCGCTGCCCCGGCACATACCTGCGATGATGACGGAGTCGGTGCGAGCGGGGCCGAATTTCAATGTCATCTCATGCTTGTGTTTATGAACCGCCAGGTGGTCCTCGTTTGTGAACCTCTGAAATGAAACAGTTTAGAAAACGGTGAATAAATGCAGTTCGTGTTTTTCACGGGTCCGTCCTGCAGCGGGTTGGGGGGTGTAACACGATCGGCCGCCGCGGTCTCGGGGCTGGAGAAGGGGTGTGTGAACACGGGCTCAAAATGAAAAGCCATTAACGAGGCTTCTGGGGGCTGGGATGGGGGGCAAGTATTTTTAATAATCCATTTTTTTAAGTGCTGGAGCGATGCAGCAGCTGCAGCCGATGGAAATGCAGCTCTGGGCTGGTGGGCAACATCTCCCTTTATTGCCAGCTGATGGGGCAGGAGGGGCAGTTGGGGGTCAGGCAACTTTTTTGGATGGTGTGAGGCAGAACTGGCCCCCACCTGGTGATTTAGGGAGCAGGATGGAGCTGCTGCCTGCGCCGATCCTGCAAAGGAGGGGGTGCATCTCACCCGCTGCCAAAATTCCACCTGCAGGCAGAGTTGGAGGATAAAAACCCACCCTTTAGGGAGGGTTCAGGGAGGATAAAAATCCCGCTTTAGGGTGGGGGGCTTCACATCCAGGCTGGATGCTCGAGGCCGGTGCCGAAACCCAGACAAAGGGCCGAGCGGCTGCGCCAGCCCCGCGCGCCGGGATGAGGCAGAGGGGGAGAGGCAGGGACGGGGTTAAAGCAAATAACCATAAACCCCGAGGATGGATTGCGTCTCTCCTAATAGACTGCGACAAACAGCGGCCGAGGGCACGGCGCGGCCGTACCGCAGGATTTTTATGCATCCAGCAGCATCGGGCTGGTTCTAGAAAACGCTGCAGCAGCAGCAGCAGAGCCTGCCTGCCCTTTTCCCCTTCCTCTCCTCTCTCTTTAAACCATCCACACCCCAACCCACCCAAAGCCACCTGTTCCTGTGAATCCGCTCAAGCGTGACACCTTTTTCTGATGCTTATTTACAGCTCTGCTGCTTTAGGGAGTAAATCTGGGGTTTAAAGGCTGGAAGTTGCTGCGGCGCGTTCCTGGGAGCCGTGTGGTGTGGGGGGACGTGAGCACAGGCAGGGGGACAGGCCCTTGGGGACAAGGGACCCCGGGACATGCAGCCCATCCACACACAGCCCATCCACCTTCCCCTCAGTGCAAGATCAAGGGGGTTACGCAAAGTGCCCTTCAAAGCATTGGACCAGAAAGCGCTTTTGGTGGTGACTCGTAATTTGGGCTCAAATTTACAAGAAATTAGAGCTGATGGGAGAAAACCCACAAGGTTTTTGCCTGTGTAACTCCAGGCACACACACTGTGGCTTTCCCAGCCTCCACTCCCAGATCCCCTCCGTAACTAAACCTTAAATAAACCTGAAACTAAATTTCTCAGCGGTTTGGCTAAAACACGCCTGGTTCTGGGCTTCTTTCCTCCCTGCAGCTTCCGATCCCCTGCTCTGCTCCAGTGGCACCGGGAGCCCTTTCCAAGGAGCACCACAAACCCCAGCGACACAGAAACATCCCCAAACAAAGGAAGAGCAAGCGAAGCCTTCGCCGAGGCGGAATCCGCGGCACCGGTTCGGCATCGCCCAGGAAAGCACCGGGCTCAGACAGGGAAGGGACACCCACACCTTACCAGGGCTTTGGCCCCAACCCCCCTGTATTTTATGGGATTTGGGTGCCGGCCCTGCTTGCCCTGGTGCTGTTGGCAGAGAGGCAATTGGTGGGTTGGGGTGAACCAAGGGAATAAATCAGGGTTTTGTGCGGAGCAGCCGGGTTGGAGTGAATATTTAGCAGGCAGGCGGCGGCTGGGAGACGGCGTTGGAAATACTGAGCACCAGAGACTGGGGAAAAAAAGGAAAAGGACGAAAATTCCCAATTCTCCCAGTGGGTTTTCTGCTAAACAAATGGGATTTTTAGGTCAAGGAGGGAAGCAGCAAGAGGCTGAGGTGTGGAACAGGGTTGTGCCTCTCCTCACCAGCCCTGGCCCCACATTCCAGCCTGGCCGTGCCAGCACTGGGTTTATTTTAATCTTTCATTTTGCTTCATTGCAGGAATTTTTTTTTCCTCCTTTTTTTTTTTCTCAGGCACTTTTCCTGCGTTCGGGGTGCGTTACAGCTCTATTTAACATCTTTATGTGGGCTCACAGTTCGGGAGCTCTCTCCTTCCCTGCACAGAAACGCTCACAGACACAATATATCTTTCTCCACACATTTCCAAACGCCGAAACCCAGAGGCTGAGTCTGGCACTTGGGTTCTAAATCATGTCATTTTACACAGAGAGGGGAAGCGGGGTGGGGGGAGAGAGGGGGAAGAGTAGGGAAAAAAATGGAATGAGTTAAAGCCACAGCACTGGCTTTAATATTTAATCTCCTTCCATCAGCAGCTGACATACAGCAGGGTTATTTCAGCTGCTATTTTGCGGGTGTCGGAATTAAAAAGAAGATGTTGGCTGTAAAGTCTTTGGGGCAAGGGACAGGCACGGGGCTGACGCCGCCACCTCGGTGCTGCCAGCTGGCCCCATGAGCACCCACAGCCCTTCAGGGCAGCAGGAAAAACTCTGGAACTGCCTCCTGCAGCCCTGAGTTTGGCTTTTCCCCCCAACAAGGGCCCTAAGGCTGCGTTGGAGCAGGGCTGGAGCCCCGGCGGGGTTTGGGAGACACAGGGTTTGCTCACCCGAGACTGTCACAGCTCTTTGGAGCAAACGGCTCCGAGGCAGCTCTGCATTCGTTATCCAACAGGCTGTGACAGCTCCATGGATAAATGTGTTCATTTAAAAATCCTTATTTAATGGGAGACAATGCTTCCAGCTGGACCAACGCGCCGTCTCTGTTAGCGCGAGAGCCAGGGAATAAACGCAGTGGGCTGAAGCCTGGATCTTCAGGCAGGAGAGATTTTTCCATCAGTTTAACAAGCACAACGTGAGGAACAAAGGGTTGCTCCAGGTTTTTCCTATTTCTGTAGAGTCTATGACTGCTTTGGTGCAGAGGGAGGGTCAGGCAAGTGCTGAATGGGGCTGTGCAGGAGCTGCTGGTTCTCCCGGCAGCTCCAGCTCTGGCTGGTTTTTAACCTTGACAGTCCTGTTCAGAGAACATCAACCCCAGCAACACACAGAGCCAAAATTCCCTGTAATACAGAGCAGGTGCAGCTGCAGCAGCAACAAACTGTTCCACTGGTACACGTGTGTGCAAAGGAGCTGTTCGTTCCCCATCCGAGCTCCGGGGCAGCCTCTGCAGGGCTGGAAGGAGAGAGGAGCAAATCTGCCTCCCCACACTCATCACAGGGCTGGATGAAAGAGCTGTCACCAACACGGGGAGGCCAAACTGCTGCTCCCACACTCACTCCAGCCCAGCTGGAGTTACCCTGCCCAGGGACACCATGGCACTGCTGAGACATGGCTGAAACACCTGGATACGAGGAAACAAAAGGGAACTGCAGGTGCCTGCACTGCAGTGTGGGAGGGAAATGATGCACTGAGTGCTCAGCATGGATAAACTGAGCTCCAAGTCATCGGCTTTAAAAGGAGCCACCATGGACTTCACTTCCTAAATCCATCTGGTCCCTGTGCTCCCTACAGCCATCGGCCACAGCAAGGGGCTGGGGATGTCCTGGGGTCTGCCTGGCTCTCTTGGCACACCTTGGGACACTCACAGATCTGGGAGGAGAGCAAGGCCCAGGCCCTGGGGAGCTGCTGGACCTCCTGCCCACATCCCACCCTCTCAGCACACCCTCCCCATGCTCCTGGCTGCAGCAGCCCCCTGCCCAAGCCCCATCCATCCCCCGTGCCGTGACAGGGCTCCGATGGATTTCCAGGCTGCAGAGACATTCCCCACTCGCTCGGCACAAGTGCAGAGTAACTAATGCAGGGTCAGGGGTGCCCCCGGGGCCGGGGGCCCCCAGGTCGGCTGTTCTGCAGTGAGTGATGTGACCCCTGGTCCTGGCACAGATCCGGGCTCCATCTCACCCATTTCCCATCTGAGCAATGACAAGGATAATTCCCTCCCTTGCGGAGGGGCTGCACGGATTAATTCACTAATGTGCATAAAGTGCCCCGATTCGAGAGTGATTCATAGATTTAGAGGCCGGGGGGACCATTACAATTATCTGCCCAGACCCACGTGAGTCCCCGGCTGGGCCCATTTCCATGGGAAAGGAGGTGTTGGGACAAGGAGGGAATGCCACAAAGACTCGTTGCTTTGAAAGAACACAACAGCAGCACGGATAAATTGTCTTATTTTCACACTTACAGGAGACGACAGGCACAGATTTGGGAGCATCTCCTCCTGGAGGGGCCCTGTGGGCACAGATTCCAGAAGAGCTCGGAGTCCTGCTGCTCCCAGTGGGAAGCTCGTGGTTGTTTCCCATGGCAGCAAAGAGTCCGAGGTCACCGAGCGCTTCTGGAAGGGCAGTGCCAGTGGCAGCACCTCCTGCTGGAGGAGGGATGAGAAGCACCTCCCGAGCCTGGAGGAGGACGAAGGAGAAGTAGGGAAGGTTTGGAGGAATCAGCTCAACAGAAAGGACCGTGACTTGCACTTGGAGGCACTTGGAATGCTCCTGCCCAGCACAAAGGGGCTGCAGCAGAGTCCCCACAGCAGGTTCCCCACAGCAGGTTCCCCACAGCAGGGTCCCCACAGCAGGTTCCCCACAGCAGGGTCCCCACAGCAGGGTCCCCACAGCAGAGTCCCCACAGCAGAGTCCCCACAGCAGGTTCCCCACAGCAGGGTCCCCACAGCAGGGTCCCCACAGCAGGGTCCTTTCCTGCAGCTGGAGGGGGGGACAGGAAAAGCCGGGACAGGAGGAGGTGACATCCCCCTCGGAAGCTCTGCCGCAGCAGGGCCAGATCCTGCTCCACACCAGGATGCTCTGCTGCAAAATCCTGGAGCACTGAGCACCCTGTGTCCTTCCCAAGTCACAGGCAGCAGGAAAAGCTATTCCTGCTTGCTCAGTGGAAAGCAGGAAGGCTCCAGCCAGCTCAATCCCTCGGGAAGGAACCTGGGTGCATTTTGTGCCATTCTCCCCCTGCAGATCCCCCCCCACTTAAAACTGAGTTGAGATTAAACCTTGACATGTTATTTTTGGCTTCAGCAACTCCACGGAGCCTGTGGCTCTTCCTCTCCCTTTAAGAACCTGCTCCCTCCTGCCCTGTGATTGATTCCTGGTCCTTCCTTGTGTAAAAAAAGAAGGGATGAATTAGAATAATCATCAGACACTTCAGCCTGCTCTGGGCAGCCCTGAGTGAGGAATCCCTGGCCCAACAGCCCTTTTCCAAACGCTCTGTTGTGGGATGAACGTTGTGCAAACCACCAAAATTGGGCTTTTCAGCTTTTACATTTTGCTCAGAGATTTTCCTTTCTTTTTTTTTTTTTAGGATTCTCAGGTTGTTCCACAAACTTCCCTGCAATTTAAACAAAGAGTTAAGCAGGTTCTGGAGCCCATTCCACCCCATCCCATCCCAATCCTCCTTGGCCAGAAGGGCAGAGCATTTAACTGGGAGTAGGTAAATAATTTAATTTACATTTCTATAGCTTCACTTATCCCAAAGGGCTTCTCATGCACATGCCCCTCCTGGAATGCAGGTGTTTGGGCATGGTGGGGGGGCAGGAACCATCTGGCTGCAGCTCCCAGTACGTGAGGAGCCAAGTGAGGAGCAAGGACGTCGAGGGGAAAACTCCTTCAGAAACTCTGGATTCCACTTTCCTTTTTGTTCTTTGATTTTAATAAAGTCTTCCAGGGCAGACCAAGCTTCTCCCTCCTCCACAGCTCTCCAGAGAGGAGCACAAAGCAGGCACAAACACCACTGACCAGAGCTGGCATAGTAAATGTCAAGAAGGAGTTTATCCCAGTGGGATTTAACACGGGCTGGCCACCAATCCCCATCAAACCCAAGGAATTCCTCCTGCACTCCCAAGGACCCCAACCCAAACATCCCCCTTTGGGAAAGGGGCACATGGAGGGAAGGAGCAGAGGGTGGAGGTGCATTATGGAGCACTTGGGAGGGAAACAACCCTATGGTTTGTTCTGAACACACCTGATGGGCTCCTCCAAGATGGCCACTGGAATTAGGAGGCCACTGGAATTACAGCCCAAACCTTCGGATGCAAACCTAAAATGAGAAGACCAGGCTCCTGAACCTCCACTACATGAGAGCAGGGAGGATTTTGAAAGACACCCAATACCCTCCTGCTCTGCTCAAGGGGAACAAACACTCCTGGGGTCCCTCTGCTCTCTCAAGCTCTCCATCCACAGCCATTGGCTGCTCCATCCCATCAGGATGGGAGGGATGGACACCCCTCAGGGTCCCTGTGCACTGCTGAGCCCTCCACCCACAGCCATTGGCTACTCCATCCCATCAGGATGGGAGGGATGGACACCCCTCAGGGTCCCTGTGCTCTGCTGAGCCCTCCATCCACAGCCATTGGCTGCTCCATCCCATCAGAGATGGACACCCCTCGGTGTCCCTCTGCTCTGTTGAGCCCTCCATCCACAGCCATTGGCTGCTCCATCCCGTCAGGGATGGACACCCCTCAGGTCCCTCTGCTCTGCTGAGCTCTCCACCCACAGCCATTGGCTCCATCCCACTGGAGCAGGTCCCTGCAGCCCAGAGTCACGGGGACCTGCAGTGGCACAAAGCCTTCGGCGCGCTGGATCCTGGGAATGCACCAGTTATTGACTTCCACACGGTGGAGCATTTTTAGCCCTTTTTCGATCCGAGTGAAGGTGATTAAAACCCATGTATTAATTACCGCTGCCACAGGAGTTAAGGGGAGAGGCCCAGCAGTAATTAACGGGGTGAGCGAGGAGGTGGAGCTGAGGAGCGTCAGCGGCTCCACAGCCTGTGCTGGCAGATCCGCAGCGGCCCCTTGGGAACCCCCGATCGCTGCCATGTGGATGTGAATCATTATTACATCCCCGGCTCGAATCCCAGCAGCGCCACAGCTTTTCAGTGTGACCTTGGGCGAGCCATCAATCCTCCCCTTACCCACCAGACAGAGCCAATAAAAAGGGAAAAGGCTCCATCCTTCACGGGGGCGTTCGGAGCAGGAGCGCCCGGGCGCAGCACCGGAGCCGAGCGAGCAGCACTGCAGAAAGAATCAAATCCATTAACAAAGGCAATTACAGCCGCCTCTCCCTGCCCGTATTTCAAGCGCCAGGCGCTTGGTGATTCATTGGGAGCTCGGCGTCTCTTCCCGGCACAAGAGGTTGGGAATAGGGAGCAGGGAGAAGGGGCAGGGAGTGGAATTCCTGCCCTGCTTGGGTTGAATGGAGCTCCTGCCCTGCCCTGTGGCCTGGATGAGCAGTTTGGGAAGTTGTGCGGCACTGCAGGGGGAAACGGGTGAATAATGCAGTAGCTGGAGGGTTTTTTGGGGGGTCCTTCCCTTGTGGGAGCAACACACAGGTGGGTTTTCAGGGAGCCCTGCCCTTGTGCTGTGCAGAGAGAGAATCCTGAGCCCCTGGGGCTGCTGGTAGAGAGAAAAGGGTAAAAAAGAGAAAAAATAAAATCGAATTCCCCCCAAGCTTTCAGCTCTACCACAATAACCCAATGGGGTCCTGCTGTCCCCCTGCAGCCTCTGCTGCTCACCCACTGCCACCTTCCTGCCCTGAATGCCCAACAGTTCCCGAAGGAACCATCTGGGAGCTTTTCCCAAAGCCTCTTTCCCCAGCAAACAAACAGCACCAGCAGGAGCTGCTCGCACGAGGAGGATTTATAGAGTGCAAAGAAAAGAATAACAGGAAACTCCGTCTCTGCGTAGCTGAGAAACAAGAATGGATGTGCAAAAATAATTAAATGCGAACTGGAGCCGATTAATTTGCCGGCAGGGCTGCGGATCCGTGCGCTGGGAGGCTGCACCGGGATCTGTGAGAGCCTCTGGACAGTGGCCAAGGCTGTCAGTGCTCCACAGTGAGCAGAGGCTTTGGCAGCAGGTGCCGGAGCACGCGCCGTTCCAGCAGCTCCAGAGGATGAGCCGCTCCGGCTCCTGCTCCCTGCCAGGCCACCCATCCCATCCCATCCCATCCCCATCCCATCCCATCCCATCCCATCCCATCCCATCCCATCCCATCCCATCCCATCCCATCCCACCCCATCCCATCCCATCCCATCCCATCCCATCCCATCCCATCCCACCCCATCCCATCCCATCCCATCCCATCCCATCCCATCCCAGTGCTCGGTGGGAACATGGGGGAGCAGCAGAGCCCTGGAGCCCACATTGCTCCTGCACCTGGTGATGCTCCTCCAGTGACCTGAACGTGGAGGTGAAGGGAAACCGAGTGGTTTGGGGAGGCAGAACAGAGCCAAAGCCTGCACTGGGATGCCTCTTGTGGATCTTGGGATGCCCAGAGCAGTGTGCCAGGATAAGGGATGTGGATGGCTCCCAGATGGCACTGTGGGGAGCAGCTGTGCCCACCTGACACCTCCTGTCCGTGTTTACCCCAAGACTCTGCTCCCACCAGCTCCACTCCAACCACCTCATGGCCATTTCCAATGCAAGTTCTCCAGGGCTGGTGAAAGGGAGGTCAAATTTGGTCTCACTAAGGGGTTTGGTGGCTGTGCCTGTGGAAGAGGCTTCACACCACCCTCTCCCTGCACTACAGTTTCAGGGCTAGCAGAAAAATGACCCTAAACCAGAAGTCAGCTCCAATGGCAATGGGCTTTTCCCATGCCGGGCCCGCGGCTGGAAGAGTCGCCGTGACTCAGCCTTGACCTTTCAACACCACCACAATTCCACAGAGGATGCCACGGCCCCATTCAGGTTTTTAAGACCCTGGAACGGTGATTTCCTTCAATTCATTGCAATATTGGGAGTGTGCCCACCCATTCATGGTGTGTAAGCCTCTGCTGATGGTTTTATCATCTGAAAAAGGGTGTTTTTTTGTGGATCTCTCCTGGGGAAGCTCCAGCAGCAGCAGCAGTGGCCTGGGAAGGGCAGCAGATCAAATCCAAACACAATTCAAGTGACTTAGATTTCTGGGGGTTTAATGGTGGCCTTGAGGGAATGAGCTGTAGGGAAGTGTGGACACATCGCTCTGGAGGTGCCTGAGCACAACCTGAACACACTGACACAGCCCAGAAATGGAGAGAGGGAATTACTGAGGGAATTACTGAGGGAATTACTGAGGGGGTCAGTGGGAGATCAGCAGGGGGTGAGGGACAAAATGCAGGAGGCAAACTGGAATTTGTGGATCCTTGAGAACAACTGGAACATTTTGGAATTGAGCCCCAGAAACCTGAGGGGTCCAGCTCCTCTGTCTGGGCTGCCCAGGGAGGCTGTGGATGCCCCACACCTGGGAGTGTTCAAGGCCAGGGTGAACAGGGCTGGGAACAACCATTCTAGATCATTCTAGACCAGTGGAAGGTGTCCCTGCCCATGGCAGGGGGTGGAATAGGTCTTACCCTTGAATCCTTCCTCATCCATCCCTATTTATGGAGCTCCCAGACCTCCTCCCAGAGCACCATTTCCCTCATGATTAACTCAGCCTGCAGCTCCCTCCATCTTCTTCATTTCCAGGAGCCCTTAAAGCACCAGCAGTTTTCCAGCAACAACCTCCTCAATCCATGTATGAAAACTCATCTTGGTGCCCCTCCACACCTTTCTGGAGATTTTGGCCAACCTGCAGTGCCCTTCCCTCTCTCCCTGCCCCTGCTCCTCACATGTGGATGCAAACCTGACTCCTGTATTTCCTAAAGGCCCCGACTGCTCAGGCTGAGCCGTCAGACACCGGCGCTCTGCAGTAATTAAGCTTTTAAAAGGAGATAGGCAGCGGCAGAAAAAAAGGCATTTGCCTCTTTTTGCCTCTTGGAAGAGCCACCTGTTTTATCGGAACAGGTGGATTTATGGGCACATTAACGCGGTGCTGCTGCTCCCACCCTGATGAGGTTCTCAGTGACCCTCTTCTCCCTGGAGATTTATGATTTCTCAGAGCAGACTATTGCAGAGGGGTCTGACTCCCAGCTCTCTGCCTGACTCCATCCTGCAGCTGAGCGCTGGGAGAACTTCTGGATCCCTTGTTTTCCCTCCCAAATCATCTGCAATCGTGCAACTGCACTCGTGTTCAAAAGATGCCAATTTTCCCAGCAAGTGGGGTCAGGTTTCTGGGGGAAAGGGAAAGGCTGCTTGCCCTTCTCCTGTTCTTTTCCAACCCAGGAGCTCACGGTGGGAGGTTTCAGTGTCCCCAGGACAGATCAGGCTCGAGGAGCACATTTACACTGAGCTGGTCTGTGCATCCACTGACCTGATAAAATCCTCAGGAAAAGCCTCCCTGAGGCTGGAGCCTCCCAACTGCTCTTTGCATCCGCCCCGGACTCACCTCCTGGCTAATCCAAATGCTTTCCCATCACTTCCCACCTGCAGTCCTTAATAAAATTAAGTGGATAAACTCTTAAGTTCAAGGAAAATCAAAGGAGCTGGAGTCTGGATGCTTTCCCAGCAGCTTCCCCCACATCCTCCAGCATCCAGCCCTCCAAGGTGAGGATTCAGTGATGTGGAAATACACAGCCAAGGTCACCAAAATCACATCCTTAGAGTCGAAACCATTTTTCCACCCACGTTTCGGGCTGCAGGTAATAAAACCTCACACACAGCGAAGCAAAATGCATTTAAATTTTCTGCAGCTTTACAAACATTGGGGGTTTACATCACACATCACCCAAGCCTGCTACGAGGGAGACAAGAGAAAACAGAGGCACAGAGGGGCTTTAGCACCGAAACTGTGTGCAGGACTTCAGGAATTGCCTCCCCCAGCACAGAGCCATGAACTGGGGTGAATGCCCAGAGCAAGGAACCAGCAGGTTTGTCACCAGGGCTGAAGCAGAAGGGAGCTGAACCAGAGCTGTGCTGCAGGGAGAGCTCACAAGCGAGTCCTTGGCACTGCAGAGCACCGGGAAGGGGACTGGGAAGGGCTCCCTCCTGAATCCTGGGCACTGCAGGGCTTTGGGAACTGCTCACCCTCCGTCCAAAACCCACACTAAGGGGGTTTAAGCAACGAGGGAATTCCTGACAATTATTCTTGTGACCATAAAACCCTCCCTTGTCTACCCTGTCCCTCCCTCACAAACCCAAATCCCTGCCTAAAACCAGCCCCTGCCACAGCCACAGCCATGCCAGACATTCACCATTTATAAAAAACCCCAACACTCTGTAAGTGCCCCCAAACGGCTTCAAGATCCTCTTCCGAGGAAGGGGTTTTGTTCATCAGACTCACTGCTGAGATCCATTTACAGCTCCTTGTTTGCTGCTGCAAAGCTCCCCCACCCCAGCCCCATCTCACACAATTCTTTATTGTCTCCATGTTTACTCCCAAGGGGAATTTTAGGACTTTAATGTTTTTATTGTTTTAATCCGGCATATAAAAAAAAATCACTTGAGCACAACAGCTGGTCCAAGAGCTGGGAAGCCGAGGTGCTTAAGCAGGTGTTAAACACACACCATGCCACCCTCTGCCCGGGACTCAAGGAGGTCTGAGAGGGGCAGGATGTGCCTGAGCCGAGCTCAGCCTCTCCTACACCGAGTTTTGCTTTTCTGCAACACACACAGAGCTGCTTTAGCCTAAATTCAACCCACCAGAAGCACCAGCCCAGAGAAGGGGTGACTCCTGGGCACCAGGAGGATGTGAGTGCTTGGCTGTGTGCCCTGTTCTTTATGCACAGCAAAGAAAAAGCCCCAAAGGTGCTTTTTTCCACCCCAGCCCTTTGTGCATCTCCAGCCCTGCAGTAGGATAATCTGGCACATCCACCCAGCCCCACAGGAGCTGCTAAAGAACTGTGTTTATTGGGCTTGAACAGCTCCACCTGAGACCTGACCCTGAGGAAGGTTCTCACACAAAGCAGCTGAGGGGGAAAGTGTGACCCAAAACCCCCCGAAAGCGTAAAAACTGCCCAACTAAAAATCTCACATCTCTCTAAAAATACAGGTATTATGGCTTAAAGGTGGTTTTCCCCCCTTTGTCCAGGGGGATTTCTCCCCCTCAAGCATTCAGGTGTCTCCTGTTAGCTCCAGTGCCTCCAGCATTCCCAGTATTCCCACACCAGGGCTGGCAGAGCCGCACGGATCGCGCGGCTGCCGCAGAGGGGCGAAGCATCCCTGCGAGAAACAGGGAGGGTTCCAGCTGCCAGAGCCGTGTGGAGCTGCTTCCTCCTGGCTCTGCAAAGCTCAGGCTGGGCTAAGACTCGAACTGGGCTCAGGAAAATACCCTCTGGTTATTTGGTTATCGAAATAACACCAGGACAGAGGGGCAGGGGGTCCCAACACCCCAAAAGAGCTGAGCCAGAAAGAAACTTGCTGCTCTTTCTTTCTGCTGCTGGGGAAGGAATGAAGGTGCAGGCAGAGCCCACCCACTCCCCTTATTTTTTTGGCCTTCAGTGACGACTTTGCTGGATTTTATACAAGGAGTTCACAGAAAATCCTGCAAACTCAGGCACCTTTTTGAGAGTTGGATATCTCCTTTTCCTTTACATCCTTACCCTGCTCTGATTTTGATTATGGGACATCCATGACACTGATAAGGAGGGTTCTGTCAAAGCTGTGCTCGGAGGAGCACGTGATCCCAAAGAAATCAGAAATTTGCATCATTACAAACCTGGTGGTGTGTAAGGAACTGCTGACCTGGATCAATAGGCTGTGAGTGGGGCATGAGGAGCAGCGTGGCAGGTGTGGGTGTGCATGGGGGGAGAGCAGCCCCCTCTGAACAGCAAACCCCGAGTGAAGCCCTGACTAATGCTGTGTATGCAGAGGTACCTGCCAAGCCCCTGCCCCTGTGTGGGGAGAGGGCTGGAGCTGCTCTCCTGCATCTGCAGCAGGGGATGCTCCTCCTGTGGCATCAGCCAGTCCAGCACAGGGGGGCTGCAGCCCAGACAGAGCTCCTGTCCACACAAACCCACACCCAGATGCACATATATGGCTGTTTATATAGGGCCACGTCCTGGCATTCAGTCTGTCTCTATGTATTTATAGCTGCTGAGTCTGCAAGTCTGCCTAGGAGCAGATGGCTGCACAGCCCAGCTCCCTGGAAACGGGGAGCCCCACAGCTCAGTGCCCTTCTCCAAACCTAGGAAGGTTAATCTGGGCTGGAAGGGGCTCTGAGGAAGCCCCCTGAGCCCTCCCTTCTGGGAGACCAGGACCCACCATCCTGCTGTGCTCTGGGTGCAATCTGTGACCGGCTGGAGAATCCCATGGGACACAAGGTGCTCCAGGGAGGGCAACTGGCTCCGTTACTGGCTCTTCTACTGCCCATGGAACAGGTTCACTGTTGGGTGCTGCCCCACAGCCTCCATTTTCACCCCAGAAGGAGCAGATGTGGCAGCAGAGGGACGGGCAGTGCGGCTGCTGCGGCTCCATCTGTTCGGACACCACCTGCCTTAAGCTGCCCCTGCATATTCTAAACTGTGATCAGGGACTCTGCAGCCTCAGCACAGCATCCCTGAGGTGAGAGGGGAAAAGCCACAGTGATTTCTTCAAATGCAGAGGTGCTATTTCTTCATGGGAACGGTGGCAGCACTGGTACAGCCACAAAACCCTGACAAGGGCTCGTTCCAGAACGGTCCTTCACCGGGGCAGAAAGGGAAAAGCTGCTGCCAAACCTTAATGCAGCACCAGAGCAGGAGCCAGAGGCACAGCCCTGATGTTTCTGGGAAAATCCCAACCAGAAAGGAACTGACAGGAGCTGAACTTACCTCCTCTACGTGCGTGTTACACACATTTGTGTGAGAGTAGTGACTTCACACACACAAAACCAACCCACAGACTCTCCCAGCTCCTGTCTCTCCCATCTCCTGTCTCTCCCATCTCCTGTCTCTCCCATCTCCTGGATCTCCCATCTCCTGTCTCTCCCATCTCCTGTCTCTCCCAACTCCTATGTCTCCCATCTCTTGTCTCTCCCAGCTCCTGTCTCTCCCATCTCCTGGATCTCCCAACTCCTGTCTCTCCCATCTCCTGGATCTCCCATCTCCTGTCTCTCCCATCTCCTGTCTCTCCCAACTCCTGTGTCTCCCAGCTCCTGTCTCTCCCAGATCCCGTCTCTCCCATCTCCTGGATCTCCCATCTCCTGGATCTCCCAACTCCTGTCTCTCCCATCTCCTGGATCTCCCATCTCCTGTCTCTCCCATCTCCTGTCTCTCCCAACTCCTGTGTCTCCCAGCTCCTATCTCTCCCAGCTCCTGTCTCTCCCATCTCCTGGATCTCCCAGCTCCTGGCTCTCCCAGCTCCTGGATCTCCCAGCTCCTGTCTCTCCCAGCTCCTGTCTCTCCCAACTCCTGTCTCTCCCAGCTCTGGCTCTCCCAACTCCTGTCTCTCCCAGCTCCTGTCTCTCCCATCTCCTGTCTCTCCCATCTCCTGGCTCTCCCAGCTCCTGGATCTCCCAGTTCCTGGCTGTTCCTCCATGGCAGGAGCAAACTGGTCTCACACATCCCTTTTCACAAGTAGCAGCTCCTGCAGTTCCCACGAGGAAGGGGTGGGAGGGGCAGCTCAGCATGTGCACAGACAAGTGTGCTTGGACATGGCAGAGTCTCACATACAAACACTCCCAATTTCCAGGTTAAACCACGTTGCTTTCTACCTCCTGTCCTTTTCTGGCAAAGACTTTAAAAATTCCAAACCCATATAAAACAAACCACCCAGGAGATTAGGATGACACTCTCAGGGGTCTCTGCATCCTGCTGCAGCATCCTCGGTCCCCACAGCTGTCCCGGGGAAGGCACCTGACAGCAGGATAAGGCCAGGAAGCTTCTCCACCTGCAGGACAGCAGCAAGCAGGAAAAGCAGCAGGGAAAGGGAGAGGCAGTGCAGGAACTGCCAGCTCTCTGTCCACGTGTCTGGGTGCAGTGACTGCCCTGGGGGTGTTTGTAACCTCCTTTCTCCAGAGGTGGGAGGGAGGGAGGGAGGGAAGGAGGGAGGGAAAGAACGACAAGGAACCAGAGGAATTCCAACACGGGGTTGGGATGGAGCCGTCCATCCCTGGGGAGCTGAGCAGGGAGAAGCCTGAACAAGGGCCCTGCAGCAGGAAAATCTCTGCTTTTCCAGCAAGGACACCCAGCAGCACGAGGCTCTCTGGCTTCCCGGAGTGCCTGGGAAGTGCTGGGAACACCAACCCCGCTCAGCCGGAGCGGATCAGACGAGTGTTCCTGCACTAAACACCGAGTGAGTCTGGCACAGGCAGACATGGCTGCTCCTTCCAGAGCCGGCGGGGCCTTTGGCATCCAGGTCCTATCTGGAATTTGGAAAGCTGTCCAGCCCCGGCTCCATGTGACAGACGAGGGTCTGTGGTTCACACGTGCTCCCACTGCAGAGCAGCGCTGGTGGTTCCAAGAACTGCCAAGGAATCCCAGCCAGAGGAATGATAAAGATTTTAAGTTACAGGAAATGCTGCTATTAAATAATATTTAAGTCTTAATTATATTTTAAACCAGCCATTTTATAAAAAAAGAAGTTCTATTACAGTGCTTTTGTAGTTAAAGGTCTGTCAACATTTCCATTTTAAACCTTCATTTCTAGGGGGTTTATAATTTGGCCATAAAAATTCATTCTAGGCTGGAACTTGGCAAACAGGGGCTCAGCCTAGGAGCAATATTTTTTATTATCCAATTTGGTTTAAATTGGTTTGGCCGTTTTTAAGTTATAGGAGTGTAAAAAATAAACGTTTACTGGTTTCAGATGCCTTCTCAAGCTTATTATTATTCAAAATTAGCTTTCCCCTCCCCACCTCCAAAAAATACCTTCATGGAGAGGTGGGAGACATCGTTTCACTCTGCTGACAATACAGGAGTTACAGTTCAAATTAATTCCCTCCTTTTGCTGCCAACAACTAAAGAGTTCCTAGAGCCAACCCTGCTTCCACATGGAGCCGTTCTGGCCCCAGCACTGGGAGGTTTGTGCAGCATCTGCCACCCTGTCCCGAGCTGCAGGTCCTGCAGCTGTACAGGCCTTCAGCTGAAATAAATAATTAACTCTGGAAACCTGCATTCCTGGAAAATAATGGAAGACCTTTAAGCGAGATGTTTCTCTGTAGAATTTTATATCAGCTGTGGCAGCTTCAAATAAAAGCTGCAGCTGTGAAGGAGCCAGGGTGTGCAGTGAGGAATTCCTCATCATGGAGCTTCACATTTTCCTTTGGTTTCAACAACAGAACAGAACCTGGTTTATGGCTCAGCTCCCCAACCCACCTGGGTGCCGCAGGGACATGGCTCCGACGTGCCTCTGCATGTTAAGTGCAGGCCAGGGGGAGCTGTGCCCCAGCACAGCAGAAAGGAGGGGTTTATTCTCACCCCATCGTTAAATTCCACAATTTTTCATGTTAACATTTGGCTGGTGATGGAGGGGATCAGCCCCAGCTCTTTCAATCCGGCCCTGGGCGTGGGGTCTGTGTCACCTGGGGGTCACAGCACTGTGGTGTCTGTGTCACCGGGGGTCTGTGTCACCTGGGGGTCACAGCACTGTGGTGTCTGTGTCACCTGGGGGTCTGTGTCACCTGGGGGTCTGTGTCACCTGGGGGTCACAGCACTGTGGTGTCTGTGTCACCTGGGGGTCTGTGTCACCTGGGGGGTCACAGCACTGTGGTGTCTGTGTCACCTGGGGGTCTGTGTCACCTGGGGGTCCCACATCTGAGACCAGTCCCATGGTGTCTGTGTCACCTGGGGATCCCAGCACAACGGTGTCTGTCACCTGGGGCTCTGTGTCACCTGGGGGTCCCAGCACCGTGGTGTCTGTGTCACCTGAGGGTCACAGCACTGTGGTGTCTGTGTCACCTGGGGGTCTGTGTCACCTGGGGGTCACAGCACTGTGGTGTCTGTGTCACCTGGGGGTCCCACATCTGAGACCAGCACTGTGGTGTCTCTGTCACCTGGGGGTCCCAGCACAACGGTGTCTGTGTCACCTGGGGGTCTGTGTCACCTGGGGGTCCCACATCTGAGACCAGCACTGTGGTGTCTCTGTCACCTGGGGGTCCCAGCACAACGGTGTCTGTGTCACCTGGGGGTCTGTGTCACCTGGGGGTCCCACATCTGAGACCAGCACTGTGGTGTCTCTGTCACCCGGGGGTCCCAGCACCACCATATCTGTGTCACCTGGGGGTCCCAGCACCATGGTGGTGTCTGAGTCACCTGGGGGTCCCAGCACTGTGGTGGTGTCTGTGTCACCTGGGGCTCTGTGTCACCTGGGGGTCTGTGTCACCTGGGCTCTGTGTCACCCGGGGGTCCCAGCACTGTGGTGTCTGTGTCACCTGGGGGTCTGTGTCACCTGGGCTCTGTGTCACCCGGGGGTCCCAGCACCATGGTGGTGTCTGTGTCACCTGGGGCTCTGTGTCACCTGGGGGTCCCAGCACCACGGTGTCTGTGTCACTCAGGAGTCCCTGCATTGACACCTGGTGTGGCTCATGCCCATAACCCCGTGATGGGCAGTTCCAAGTCCTGCCCTGGCTGTCACAGCCACCAGCCCCACCCAGCCCTGTGACACTGTCCCCCCAGATCCACAGAAGCCACTCTCTTGGTTAATAAGGCTCAGATTTCCAAATGCTAAACCAGGGGCTGGTAGAAACCTGAATTCTTTAGGAACAACACCCTGTGCCTGTGTCCAAGGCCAGTCCCACTTCCCCTCCTGCCAGGGCAGGAACAGTTTCTGCTGGAGGCCAGGGTGCCACAACTCTGCTCAATAACCATTTACATTCCAGTCTGCTCCAACAGCCTGGAGCCCTTTGGGCTGCAGGTTTTCAAAGATTCGATTTAAACTCCCTGAATTCCTTAGGCAGTTTGTCTGGTTTCCCTTCCTAAGCCTCAGGAACAGCCTCCAGAGGCAGAGCCCAAGGAGGCTGTTAAACCAAGGATCTCCAGGCCAAGCACATCCATGCCCTGCACTCCCATGGGCCAGACTGGCAGCTGAGACATCCCTGGAGTCAAGGTGGCTCCTGGCACCTTCCACACCAGGAATGTTTTGCTTTAGGCCATAACTGGAAGGAGAGAAGGGCAGTGCAAAGCAAACCTGTAGAGCCAAGGACAGATGCTTTGTTGGAAAGCAAAAGGGCACAGGCCTGTCCTCCCTCTTGCTTCTGGGCTCTCTCCACACCTGCCTGTCCTGCTTCCCTTTTATCCTGCCTCTGTCCATCACAGGAGCTCATCTTGGATGGTCTGATCTGCTCCCAGCTGTCCCAGGGACAGGATTCATTCCTCACACTGGTGGAGCTGGTTGCTTCCTCTCAGTGGGATGAAGACAGACCAGGATGTATCACATACACAGCTGGAAATCCCAGAGTGGCCAAGGCAGCTGGACTGGTGACAGGGAGAGCTTGGGAAGAGGAAGGGGCTGTTTTTTCCTCTCCACACCACATAAAAGGAATAATCCATATTCGTTTGGATTATACAAGCTCCAAAACACACCTCAGCCTCCGAGCCACGTTCACCCAATCGCAGGAGCCATTTGGTGCCTCATATATTACTGGGCAATAGAGATTTAAGGGATAATGGTCATGGCAGCAGAGTATACAAAGCAATAAACTGCTTTTGAGGTTGGTTAAATGCCAAGTGATGCTGAGGCCTCGATGCCATAAACATTATTTGTATTATATGACAAGATAAGAGGATACAATAAACCACAAAGAAGAAAAATCATTTTCTGGCTGCGTGAAAAGTTCTTGGCTTGGCGTTTCCTGGACACTGCATGAGCAGCACCTCTGAGCACAGGTTTAGGGGGAATAAATTGGTAAATTAAGGGTGGGTTTAAAAAGCAAACGATTGTCTGAGGAAATGGCCTGGATTACTGGACCTCTGGAAAAAAGACTGGAGTGATGATTTGTGTCACTTATAAAAGTGAAATGGCACGGAGGGAGGAGGCTGGGGCTGGGGAAAGTCTTGCTCCCAGTCAAATATATTCAATATTATGGCCTCTCCATTAGTCTGGGCAACAGGAGTGGACAAACAGTTTCATTAGTAAAGATACTCCTCCATGATGATGCCTTGTAAAGCCTCAAGCACCCAGAGCTCCCAAGGCCTCTGAGATTGGAGCAAAAGGGATGTCCATCCCCAACCTGCATTTCAGTGCCAGCTCATGTGCCCCAGGCTGGGCCCCCAGGAGGGTTTGGTGCAGTTTTCCAAGGCAGGAGACAGAGCCAGACACAGAGCAACTTTCCTGTGGTTCCTGGTGCTGAAGCAGCACCAGAACCCACCGAGCCCCACCATGCCCCAGACCTGTGCCCTGGGTGCTGTGAGGACCTGGGTGAAGGTTCCATTCCCTTGCTGGGCTGGAGCTGTCCCACTGCACAGACCTCAGGAACACCTTGGGAACACCTTCCAATCCAACAGCACCACCCACGTTCTCCTGAGCCCTGGGCTGTGCTGGAGCCTCTCACCATCCCAGTGCTTGGAAGGGGATAAGGAGATCTTTAATAGTGATTAGCAGCACACACCACCCCAGATTAATTTCACTGAACAGATTCAATGACCTGTGGCATCACTCTCTGCCTTCCACAGGCATTCCAGAGGCAGGGCTTTGCTCCAGCTCCCTCCCTGGCTCCGAGACAGGGCCACATCCCTGCTGGGGAGCAGTTCCACTCCCTCTGCACAGAGAGCTGGGGAAGGGGAAAATGTGCCACCTGTCCTGCTTGGGAAGGAACCAGACACACGACCTTGAGGAGAATCTTTTCTAACAGCAGCATCTGTGGCACATTCCGAGTCAGCTGTGCCACCAGGGCCACTCTGCCGGGCAGGCAGAGCCGGAAGGATCCCAAAATATCCCCCAGTGCAGCCCTGGCAACCCAAACATATTTACAGCCCACTGTCCCCCCCGGGCTGCAGTGACACAGGCACAGCCAGATCTGCTCGGCTATTTTGGGTGCCCATTCCCTCTTCCCCCTCCTCACTGCCCTGAACAGCTTTGGGGCCTTTTTTCTACATGGAAACAGGGAAGGAAAAGGAGGAAAAAGGGTGTGAGGCGTAAGAGAGGGGCTGTACCAACCACAGAGGGAACAAAGCAGCTGATGGTTCAAAGATGAACATAATTATTTCCTTGCCACTTAAAGGGGGGAATCACCACTGGCTTCAGAGTGTTCAGATCTGTTTGGCTCAGCTCTCCCCTCTCCTCTTCCCGTGCCCAATGGACTGGGCATAGGATCAAAGGTGCAGAACTGAAAGGAACTGAGCATGGAAGGACATGGTCAGGAGTCATCCCAAAAATGCTGACCCCGACAACACAAGAGGCTCAACAGCCACTGACACCTTCCCATTCCAATGGCTTTTCCAAAGCAAAATGAGCCCCAAATTCTCAAGGAATCAGATGAAAAGGCTGAGCCCTTGCAGGAAGTCTCTCTCCTCTCCACAGCCTGGCTGGGTTTGGACTGGGAAACACCTCCCAGTACCACAGCCCTGCTTGGGCTTGCAGGTCATGCCTGGGTGAGGAAAACAGGATTATCTTCCCAAAGCTCAAAGCTCTGGACTGTACAGACCCTGCTGGGAAGGTCAAGATGTTTTGGTGACAGATCACATGGAGCTGAATGTCCCTTTCAGTCCCCTGTGTTTGAAGACAAATGTCACCATCCCTAGAAGTGAGGAAACAAACCAAGAGAGCCGCGACCCCATCCAACTTTTCCAAGGTTCCACATTAACCTGAGTCCACAAGGAGAAGCCATTCCCAATGGGATGATCCCCAGAGACTTGTCCAGGGTGAGGGTGGACAGCACAAGCTGCTGGGAGACCAGTGTGGCCCTGTCTCTGAGCCCTGTGACAGCTGCAGGCCCCAAATCCACAGTTATCCTGACTCCTGAAAGCTCCCAACTCATCCCAAAGACCCCACTCTATTCTGTTGGCTCAGGAGGCTCAGCTCAGCCAGAATGAGCTGATCTCTGCTGGTGAGCACAGCTCTGGGGTCCCACTGTGGTGAGCAGGGTTTGCAAAGCTCCTGAACCCTGAGATCAGCTCAGCTGGTCAGAGACAGGTGTTAATAATGCCAGGACTGTGGGTTCAACCCCTGCAGGGGCCATTCAGTGAAGGGCTGGACTTAAACCATCCCTGTGGGGCCCTTCCAACTCAGAATATTCTGTGATTCTGTAAAAACCTTCAACATGGAGCTCCAGTGCAGGACAGAGGACAAAAAATGCAGGTAAGACACCAGGAGTTACAGAGACAGGCTCGGAGCTCCCTGGGTTTAGTGAAGGGATGACTGACCAGCCAGCAAACACCTCCCAACACCTGGAATTCCACAGGGAGGATCTTCTGCCCAACAAACAAACATGAACTCCATCCCCAGCCCGGAAGCTGCAGCTGAACAGGTTCAGACTGGAAATAAGGCATCAGTTTTCCCTCCCAGCAAAAGCAATTAACTATTAGAGCAACTTAACTGAGGGCTGTGGTGAATTTTCCATCACTGGAAATATTTTACATCAAGCTTGGATCATCACATTTAATACCTGCTCTGGTTTGAACAGGCATTGAAGGACGTTCTAGGAAACTGTGCACGAGGTCAGGCTGGATCACCATGAATCATTCCAGTATGAATTACCCAGATTCCAACATTTCCATATTAACATGAAGAATTGTCAGAATTACCCATAAGCAGCAGGCTGGAACAGCGAAAGGAGGAAGCAACCACCTTTATATGTCATTTGTGGGAGATTGTGGGAGATTAAATTTAAATACATTGTTGTTTGCCTTAATTGCTTGTTTGAATCCGATTTTAAGGCTGTATGATTGAAGTGCTCACACCATTAAGTGCTCAAACACAGCTAATACATTTTATAAATGACTTGCACAATTTCACAGGCAAAGAAGTTTCAGATAAAAAGCAGCCTACAAAAAAAAAAAAGGAGAAAGATCACCTGTAAATGGGTAGAGAAGGCTCTGGATGGGGCTTGTGCCAGAAGGACCAGAAAGCTGGAAAGCCTTAACTGTGTGTTTTCAAAGAGCCTCAGACCCCAGGAGTTACCAAATGAGGTTTTTGACCCATTTTTGTGCTATAAAAATAAACAGCATCACAAAACCCACATGGAGCCTCAGAGGACGTGCCCTGGGGATGCAGAATTATCTTTAATTTCAATTGAGAGACCCACAGGAGGCATTAAGGGACTAAATGAATTTAAGAACTGGGGACACACACACACAGGGGGATTGGTTATCAACTCCCAAACCCATCTCATCCCAGTTTGGCAACCCAAGTCCCAGCTGCTGCAGACAGGAAACCAGAGCAAGCACATCACTTAATATCTAATTCAAAGCCACATTTCCACCCCCTCCTTCCCCTACAAAAGGCATTCTGAGGTTCTGATGCTTCAGAACAGACAAACACGGATCTCGCTGCACTTCCACAGGAGCTCCAGATTCCAAGAGCTCCCATTAAATCAGCTCCAGCAGGAATTGTGTGATCTCCCTGTTTCTTCCACAGCCTGTGGGCTCCACATGCCAGAGAAGACACCAAGCTCAGCTTTGGGACAGAATCAGTTTCACTGCAAACCCCAGGAAAATGGGATGAGAAGGTGCCTTCCCAGGCAGGTGATTGGAAGGGGATGGGCCTTGTTCAGATTCCTTATCCTGGGAAAGGCAGCAACAGCTCCAGGGAGGAGAAATTCACAATAGGATGGCAAGAAATGCCATACCAAAATAGCCACGGGCAGTTTGGGGCCCACCTAATGCAGACCATCACCTGTCACATTCCCAGCTGCTCCACAGGATGGCTCTGGAGCCACCTCAGCACCCCAGGGGGAACAGGTCTGTCCCTTGGGAGAGGAGCAGCAGAGCTCCCAGCAGGTCTGTCCTACAGGAGAGGAGCAGCAGAGCTCCCAGCAGGTCTGTCCTACAGGAGAGGAGCAGCAGAGCTCCCAGCAGGTCTGTCCCTTGGGACAGGAGCAGCAGAGCTCCCAGCAGGTCTGTCCTACAGGAGAGGAGCAGCAGAGCTCCCAGCAGGTCTGTCCTACAGGAGAGGAGCAGCAGAGCTCCCAGCAGGGTCTGTCCTACAGGAGGGGAGCAGCAGAGCTCCCAGCAGGTCTGTCCCATGAGAGAGGAGCAGCAGAGCTCCCAGCAGGTCTGTCCTACAGGAGAGGAGCAGCAGAGCTCCCAGCAGGTCTGTCCTACAGGAGAGGAGCAGCAGAGCTCCCAGCAGGTCTGTCCTACAGGAGAGGAGCAGCAGAGCTCCCAGCAGGTCTGTCCCATGGGACAGGAGCAGCAGAGCTCCCAGCAGGTCTGTCCCTTGGGACAGGAGCAGCAGAGCTCCCAGCAGGTCTGTCCCTTGGGAGAGGAGCAGCAGAGCTCCCAGCAGGTCTGTCCCTTGGGAGAGGAGCAGCAGAGCTCCCAGCAGGTCTGTCCTACAGGAGAGGAGCAGCAGAGCTCCCAGCAGGTCTGTCCCATGGGACAGGAGCAGCAGAGCTCCCAGCAGGTCTGTCCCTTGGGACAGGAGCAGCAGAGCTCCCAGGAGCACTCCGAAGGGCTCAGTGAGTTCCCTCAGGCTCCTGACACACCCCAGCAGCCCAACAAGGAGCCCCACACACAGGGAGGTTGTGCTGCTCGTAACGGGGATTTACACACTGCAAAGTGCGCTCTGAGCTCCTCCAGGATCACGTAAAGCAGCAGCTCTGAGTGCTTTGGCTCTGTGATAAAACAGCCAGTGTGATTGATAAAACAGCCACTGTGATTGATAAAACAGCCACTGTGATTGATAAATCAGCCCCTGTGATCCCTTCCTGGCGCTCCCCCACCGCCCCGCCGGCCGTACCTGTCCACAGCCCGGCGCTCCGCACACGAAGGGCCGGTCGTCGCCCATATCTCACACTGCAGAGCTGAGCTGGGGAGAGCAGAGAAGGGAAATTGTTAAATAAGCTCCAAAAATCACAAATACCGAGAGCAGAAGCTGCCCTTTGCAGGGCTGTCATTAATCAGTGCTGTGTGTGCACTGGACACAGCCCGGGGACAGGAATTAATTCAACCCGAGTTTAAGACTTGGGAGACGGTTTGTCATGGGACAGGGCAGGTCTGGAAAGGTGTGGGAGCTTCCTCCCACCAAGACCCAGAGGATCAAGGGACCTTCTGCAGCTCAGTGTCACCTCCTGCAAGATGGGGACAATGCTCACTCCTTGTGAAAGACCACCCAGTGCAGCAAAGACCCCACAGATCCTCTCTTAGTATTTACAGTATCATGGAATTGTGGAATATCTTGGGCTGGAAGGAACCACAAGGATCAGAGTTCAGCTCCTGGCCCTGCACAGGACAAGCCCAAGAATCCCCCTCACACAGACACAGGGAATCATGGAATATCCTGGACTGGATAGAACCCACAAGGATCATCCAGTCCAGCTCCTGGCCCTGCAAAGAACCCACAAGGATCATCCAGTCCAGCTCCTGGCCCTGCACAGGACAAGCCCAAGAATCCCCCTCACACAGACACATGAGGAAAGACAGTGACAATCTCCAGGAAAACAAAGTGCAGGCAAGCAGCGATCAAATAAATCCAAGTCCTCTCTCTACCAGTTATATTTTCAATGGGAGAGAACTAAAATTTGTCATTTAATTAATTAAGGGATTATAGGAGTGGTGCTCTGTTTTACAAGGCAATAATCTGGCTCCCCAGTGGGTAAACTACAAGGCTGATGGCAGGGGTAGTTTATCACAGATTACAGCCAAGGATAACAAAACACTCAGCCCTATTATGCTACAAGTGAAGCTATTCTTATTAATAAAAAATAAGAGTAAATAAAGTAACACCCCCCCTCTCAAATTCAAGAAATAACAGTTCCCTCTACCCACTGGTATTTTTATAGGAGGATTTTAAAAAGCTGTAATAAAGCAAATGCTCTCTCTTCGGGGGGTTGCTGTGGGAACACACTTGGGCTGCTTGTGTTGCTTCCAGCATCTCCTGCTCCAAGTTGGGCACTTGGCTCTGCTGGGGAAGGACTCAGAGCACAGCCCTGGGCTCTGCACTTCCAGCCCTGAGCACCCACACCAGGGTGGGGAGGGAGGGTTGGTATTTTTAGGAGCTCTATGAGAAAGTGCTCCAAGAATGTGGCTTAGCAGCAGAGGGGGAGCATGTGCTGCCCAAACAGACCCTTCTGCTCCCAGTGAAAAGGCACAGGAATCAATTACTGCTTAATATGAAAAAGAAAAAAGGTTATTTTTCTATTGCTGGAGCAGCCAAACGGATCAGAGGGGGTGAATTCCCTCCCCTCGGCCCCAGCGGCAACAACCAAAGTGTGATGAGAGAGGAGCTGCCAGCTCTTCTCCCACAAAACCAGGAGAGAGACACATCCACAGCACTGGGCTGCATCTGGATTTATTGAGCTAAACTCCAGGGTCTGTGCCAACAGGACTCAGAAAGGATAAATGTCCCTGTCACAAAAGGAATGGGCTGGCAGCCAAACCAGTGCCCAGCCCAGCCCAGGGATAACAAAGGCAATCAAAGGGCCCAGGAGCATCCAACCACCTCAGCAGCTCTCCAAGAAGCCCCCAGAAGTGACAGGGGGCTGGCAGAGCTGGAGGTGGCCTGGCAGGGACAGCAGCACCTTCAGCAGAAAGGGCAAACCCTGCCCAAGGTGAGCCTTGAGGTGACACCCAAACGAGTCTGAGCGGGGACACCTCCCAGACAGGGCTCTCCATATCCCCCTTCTGAACTCCTACCAAAGCTCCAAACTGGAAACTTGAGAATCCAAAATGCTGACTCGCTGCTAAAGCAACAGGGATCCCCTCTCTGTCCACAGCCACCTGACTCTCCTCCCAGAGGAATCTCCCTGGGGCCCAGAGCAGCTGCCTCTCACACATCTGCTGTGTCCCAACAGGGGACACACGAGCCGCTGTTCTGACCCGTTCCAAAGGCTCAGAGAGAAGCTCAGCCTTCCTCGGGAAGTCTGAACATGCCTAAGGAGTCTCTGGCAGGGAGGGATGAAGAGGACAAACCTTCCTGTGACACCAAACCACTGTGCCAATCAACTCCCTGCCATTGCAAAGAGAAGGATGAAAGGGATTGAGCATCAGGTCACCTGCACTTGAGGTCCAGACCTTCTGCACCAGAATCCTGAAGCTACTGCACCTGAACCCCAGAGATATCACACCTGAACCCCAGAGCTATTGCACCTGAACCCCAGAGATACCACACCTGGATCCCAGAGCTATTGCACCTGAACCCCAGAGATATCACACCTGGATCCCAGAGCTATTGTACCTGAACCCCAGAGATATCACACCTGAACCCCAGAGCTATTGCACCTGAACCCCAGAGATATCACACCTGAATCCCAGAGCTATTGTACCTGAACCCCAGAGATATCACACCTGAATCCCAGAGCTATTGCACCTGAATCCCAGAGATATCACACCTGAACCCCAGAGATATCACACCTGAATCCCAGAGATATCACACCTGAACCCCAGAGATACCACACCTGAACCCCAGAGAAATCACACCTGAACCCCAGAGAAATCACACCTGAACCCCAGAGCTATTGTACCTGATCCCCAGAGCTATTGTACCTCAACTCCAGACCTGTCACACCTGAACCCCAGACCTATCACACCTGAACCCCAGAGCTATTGCACCTGAATCCCAGAGATATCACACCTGAACCCCAGAGAAATCACACCTGATCCCCAGAGATATCACACCTGAACCCCAGAGCTATTGCACCTGAATCCCAGACCTGTCACACCTGAACCCCTGGCCCAGGACAGCCACGTGTCCATCTGGATGCAAAGCTCGACCATGCGGAGCCTGAAACCCCCCTTGGAGCCCTCGGGGCCAGGGATGCTGCAGAACTGCTCCAGGGAGGCACCAGCTCCAACAGCCTGGTCTCAATGAATCACTCAGAGGTTCTCTGCCAGTGCAGCACCCGAGTTCAGAGCTGTGGCACTGGGGCAGCATCGCAGTCACCCAGCACTGAAGGGCAGCTGTGATGCCCTTCACTGCCAGAGCCAGGCTGGTGCTGGAAGTGTCTCAGAGTCTTTAAATCACCCTCCTACATTAAACTGGGCTGTGTGGGATGAGGCTGAGGATGTTTTTATTCCATCAGCAAACAGATCTTAGTGTTAAACACGAGCAGGGAGATGCTGATTTCACAGGGCAGCCAAGTTGGGCTTTTTTAATTAACACAGGTCAGAGATGTGTCCTCAGTGCCAGCACAGAGAACTGTGGGGTCTCTGCCTCACATCTGTGCTTCCAGAAAACCTCTTTGAGAAATTAAAGACCAGAATCAGCTGCCACTCCCAGGGCTCTGACAGCACAGAAACAGAGAGCAAAAAAACCATCCCAAAAAGCTGATGGCACATCAGCTGCTCAGAGCAGGACAGGCAGCTTTGGAAGAAAAACAAACCCTGGGTCAACACACTGCAAAAGCCTCAGTTTCCTTGAGCTTGCAAAGTGTCAGGAGGATTTGCTCATTCCTTAAAGCAAGATTTAGCTGCTCATTCACTGCAGAATATGACTGGTATGTACATACATGTGCTCAGATTTATGTCACATTTAGTCAGGATAAATTGCTTCAATAAATTCTGTCCTTAAGAAGAGGCAGAATAAGGAGCTGATTGGATACTGGGAGCACATTCCCATCCCTCTTCTGGCAGCCCTGGGACAGTATTTCACTGTTTTGATGATTTTTAGCATGTTGGACACAGAGAAGGGAGGAAGAAACGCAGATTACTGAGCACTCCAGAGCTCAGCCAGACACACCTGAGAGGCATTTTCACCCAAACCAGACTGTCTACCCCTCAAATCCCCCAGGACAAGGCCACCCCTCATGTCCCCAGGACAAGGCCACCCCTCATGTCCCCAGGACACAGCCACCCCTCAAATCCCCCAGGACAAGGCCACCTCTCACATGTCCCCAGGACACAGCCACCTCTCACATGTCCCCAGGACAAGGCCACCCCTCATGTCCCCAGGACACAGCCACCCCTCACATGTCCCCAGGACACAGCCACCCTCACATGTCCCCAGGACAAGACCACCCCTCATGTCCCCAGGACACAGCCACCCCTCATGTCCCCAGGACAAGGCCACCCCTCACATGTCCCCAGGACACAGCCACCCCTCATGTCCCCAGGACACAGTCACCCCTCACATGTCCCCAGGACAAGGCCACCCCTCATGTCCCCAGGACACAGCCACCTCTCACATGTCCCCAGGACACAGCCACCCTCACATGTCCCCAGGACAAGACCACCCCTCATGTCCCCCCAGCTCTGCTGCCCAGGGTGTCAGCACTGCCAGGGCAGCAAGGGCTCTTCCTGAAGGGAATCTCATTCCTGATTTCTGGGGACATCTCCTCTTCCTGCTTCTTGCCCTGAGATGAAGGAGGACACTGTGTGGGGAGGCTGAACCAACACTGAGGGCTCCTCTTTTCAAACAGGGGCTCTGCAAGTGCTTTGCTGTTATTCTTCCCTATGAATCTCCCTTAAACAAGGGAGTGCAGATGAGTTGCTGGGATGGGAAGCAGAAGGGGGTCAGCCCAGAACCTTCCAGCTGAGGGTTATTTCAGCTCCCTGGCTCACAGTCCAACAGGAACATTCTGCCTTTGCCCACCATTATGCTGAATTTCCCAATCACCCCTTCCCTCACCACCATCCCAATCCCATGCTGGGATCAGGACAATCCCATGTCCTGGACAAGGACATTAAGTGGCAGGACCATCAATCACTAACAAAAGGTGTAACATGAACCTTGGCCATGAACCACTGCCAAGGGCTGAAGTTCTGGACAGGCTGCAAGTGATGCCCCAGTGACAGGATGGTGCTGTCACCTCTAAAATTAAAATATGTATTTTACCCACCTAAACAGGCTCTCAGGGCAGGAGCTGGAGGGGGAGAGGCTGCAGGTATCTGATGAAAGCCAGAACCTTCCCTTCCTTCCCCTCTGTTGCCCATCAGAGCCTCTATCCATCATGACCCACCCAGCTGGGACCCTGGGCTGGGATGAGCTGGATTTGCTCACCTCAATAACCACAATTCCCACTTATTTCAAAGTTTAATCCTTCCTGCAGACACTGAAGCCAGCCCAGATGCTGCTGTCCCCACGGTACATCACTCCATAAACCCAAGTGGTCCCAAAGCATGTTAACTAACTCATTAAGAGAAAACAGAGCCTGTTATCCTGGTCTAGACAGACACCAGGGGGGAATATCTGAAGTCCCTTAAAAGGAATTAGATGTATTACATGCATCAACAACAGCAATCAAAGACCAGCCTTCCTGAACAGCACGTCCCCCAGGACATGTGCTGGCACCTCATGGAACCCATTTGAAAAACTTCAATTTGGAAACAGCTCAGAAGAGGCAGGAGAAGCAGGATGATGTTTCCAAAGCCCGTTTGGCACTTATGGAGCTTTTCCTCCAAGATGCTCCATATCCTTTACTGCACTGCCTGAGCTTTACAGAGCCCGTGGCTCTGAGTGGCTCTCAGTGACACAGAAAGGGACACTGAGATCTGTAATTGTGTTCAGCTTTGTCACCCACAGCTGTTTCACACCCGTTGCCACAACCACCCCCCACCTGGGCACTCGTGTGGGTCAGGATTGGGTTGTGTGTTGGTGAAGCTTCCCCAGACCTGTTCCAGCTGAATTCCTACAAGGAGCTGAGACCGGAAGCACCTCAAGCCAGGATTTGTACACCTGAGTCACGTCTCTGCTGCCAAAGTCAGGAGTGATGGCCCCTCATTCCCTCCAAGGACGCTGCAGGGTCTCTCACACTCCTCTCTCCAGTTGCCTCCAATGGTGTCCCAGCCCTGCACCCTCTGCTCCCACCAACTGAAAACCACCTGGTGGGTTTCTGTATCACCCCCAAAAAAACCAACAAAACAAACCCTTTTCCTTAAACCTCAGAGTGAAGACAGAAGAAGCTTCTCTGTCATTCACTCTGCTGAGTGCTGGGGATGGAGCTGGGCTGAAAAATGCTCTAAAAATAAGGCTCTATTGTTGTCCTTGCACGTGACTTGTCACTGCAGGAATGTTCGTGCCCAACACTTGCATTTGGGCCTTGCAGGACAAGCTGAAATGCTCCAGATCCCAACACAGGCATAGACAAACACTGCTCTGTGTTGAGTCCCCCAGCACAGATTGCCCCCAACACAGATCCCTCTCCAGAATGGATCCCTCCCAGAATGGATCCCTTCCAGTACAGATCCCTCCCCACCATGGATCCCTCCCAGTACAGACCCCTCCCCAGCATGAGTTCCTCCCAGTACAGATCCCTCCCCAGCATGGATCCCTCCCAGTACAGATCCCTCCCCAGCAAGGATCCCCCTCCATCACAGATCCTTCACTCCTACATCAGTCCAAGCACATTTATGGTTTATGCCCATAAATCATGAGGATAAACTTCACATTAATATGACCACAAAATTAAAGGTGGGGGTTGCACCAACTATGAAACAGAACCAGAAGAGCTGCAGAGCAGCCTCCTGAAAATAGGCTTAAAGAGAAGAGACACCAAAGCACGTTGCACACTCTGCTGAGAGAGTCTCTCTGCTAAGATTTAGGAGGACCTGAGTGAGGAATGAGCTGCAAAATGAGTCAGAAGAAAGAAAATTGCTGGAGAGAAGGACATCAAAGCAAGGCTGTCCTAGGGAAAGGTGCAGTGAAGAGCTGTCAGCTCCCAGGAGGGGAGCACCAAACCTTCCTCACTCCAGGAGTTTCTGCAGTTCTTGTTCGGGTTCCACTAAAGGCCTCGGGCTCCTGTTCCCTCCTCAGACCTGCAGCCTCCAAAAGGACAAACCACTGCTGGAGCAAAAGGGACAACTGGGGGCATTTCAGCATTGATTTTATAAGTGTGCCAAGAGTTCTGGTCCTGCTGGGAGCAGCTGTGTGGGGGGACAGACAGACACACAGAATCACAGAACACTCTGAGCTGGAAGGCACCCACAAAGCTCATCGAGCCCAACTCTTTGGTGAATGGGCTGTACAGGGGTCAAACCCCACACAGGGTAAATCCCTGCTGGTGCCTGTGCTGGGATTGGTGCTGACTCTGCACTGGCTGGGGCACCCAGCACCCCAAAAAGGTCCAGCAGGGGCTCTGGGAGCCACCTGAGATGGGCAAAGAGAGGGAACCCAGCTGGGTCAGTGCCACAGCCCTGTCCTGTCTCCCTGCAGGAACACACAAGGGATTACAGCTGGTTTCCTCCTCAAAACAAAAAGCTCCCTGCACAGTCACAAGCCCCATCACCCCCAGGCCTGCAGAAACAAGTCCAAGCAAAGGTGCAGCTGAGGTGTCTCTACCAACAGGCAGTGGCAAAAACCTCTCTGCAATCATCCCAGACTACTAAATAGGGCAAAGAGTCCTCAAGAAGGGAGGAGGATCCCGGGAGGGCTGGGACTTGGTAGGAGAACTACAGCTGAACTACAGCTGAACTACAGCTGTCAGGAGAACTGACAGCGTGAGCAAACGCAGAACTGGATCAGAAATGGTGTTTTATCCATGTATTTCCCAAAAAAGAGAAAGTTCCATCACTGCCAGGGCCAGCCCAGGTTCCACTGCAGCTCATTTTCTCCTCAGTTGAGTCATCGCTGCTTTTCACGTGCAGTTTAATGCAAAAGGTAAAACAGAGGCAGGAGTTAACTTTTGATGAGCCTGAGCTACATGGGATTAATTCTCAGAGACTAATGAGTCGCCAGGCCATCCCAGCTCATCTGGGTAACTTTGCTGAGCCCTGGGAGCTGTGCCAGGAGCTGCAACAACCAGAGCCGCAGCACAAACAAGCCCATTCAAACACAAATGGTGCTCAAGACACCAGCCCAGCCCCAAGGACAGGCAGTGCTGCTGGGGAGAGCAGAGAAACCCACAATAAATGAGATTATTATAGATGGCTGCACCGAATCTGGGCTGCAGAGTCCTCTCAGTACCGGCCGATACACAAATCGCAGACTCCGTAATTGCCGCTGGGAGCTGGAGGACAGGCTGGCTGGAACCACAAACCAAACTGCTCTTTGGTGAGCAGCAGGGAAGGGAAAGGAAGGCAGCCTGACAGCCATTTCCAGCCAAGGAGAAAGGAGGAAGCACAAGGCACTGCCCCAAGCTCTCCAAAATAGTACGAGATTTCCACTAAAATGCAAGGAAGGAAGCTCGTTGCTTTGAGGCCAGGCCAGGAAAGGCTCGTTATTATTTTTCTGAGTGCACTCATTAACAGCTCTCTGCCTCGAGCTTCCTGGCCCTCAGAACAACTCGACACCCTGATGGGTTGGGATCAGCAGGGTCACCGAGGCAGCAGCACCCACAGAACACACAGAGGGAAGCCCATCCTTGCCCTGCCCTCGGCCAGGGTTTGGTGTTGACCTTCCCTGTCCCAGCCTGGGTGAACATCCAGCAGTGATGACTGGGAGCACCAGGACCCATCCTCAAGTTGGGGAGGAACCAACAGGTCAAGTTCTTCCTTAAAAAGCCCAAGAATTAAAACTACATTCCCATGGAGGCTCCCTGGTGCAGGGCCAGCCCTGCCAGGCATGGCTGGGGGCCCAACCTGCCAGAGCTCTTTGTGCAGCCCCTTTGGCACCTCCTTCCCACTGGGGAAGGACTGCCCACCCCCAGACTGCATTGGGTGCCTGCAGGGACTCAGGACAGGGCTGGTCCTGCCCCTCTGGGTGCCCAGAGCTCTCCTGACCCTCCCAGCTGGGATACACCCGCAGAGATTGCGAAAGACTTTCAGTTTTGCAGGGAGAGGCCCCTGCAGAGCTCAGTGCAGAGGCACAGGCGGCTCTCAGGCCTAAGCTCTGCCTTTCAAGTTATTCTGGGGTGTGAGGGAAGGAGTGAGAGTGTTTGCTTTGTAACCAAAAAGCTGTAAGAGCTTAAAATTGTCATCTGGGAAAGAAGGCCAGAAGCCAGTGCTATAAAACCTGCTTTGGAGGCAGAACACCCTTCTGCTTCGTGAGCCTGATAAAGCAAACCCAACTGTATAAACTGGAATATTGGCACAGAACAGGCTTGAAGCAAATCCCCCACAGCCACACAGTATTTAACAAGTCGTTACAGTGAACCTCACACAAAGTGCCACCACTTACCCCTGCCTTTCTGGGTGTTCAGCACTGCTCAAGCTCCTGGAGGATCCCCTGTCCACAAGACCATCCCCAGGCAGCCAGTCCACAATCACCTCAGCAGAGTCAAAGATGCACAAACCCCTCCCTTCTTGCTTGGAAGTTCCTTGGAGCATCCCCAGCCCTGTCAGAAGAACGACCTCCTCCCACCAGACATATGTTTGGGCCTAAAGTGGCTCCAAGAGCTGCTCCTCAGCTCACCCAGGAGCAAATGAACTACAGATTATTCCCATGTGCTTTGAGAAAAGGGTCACCCCTCCCAGGAAGCGACAGCAGGGCCCAGAGCCACTCTCCTCCCCTCAGCGTGAGCGATGGGACAGCGAGGCATTGTCAGAGTCCTGTCAAACGTAAACCAAACTGCAGCCAAGGGGATAACACGGGCCCCAGACCGGCACATCAGCCATCGAGGCTTTGCCCAGGCAGAAAAACTTCCACCCTGCACTCAAAAGCAACAAACCCCCTGGGCTGGGAGCTGCAGCCAGCCCTGAGGCTTCTCCCAGCACAATTCCCACCAGTCCTCCCAAGGACACAGCTCACCCAAAGCCCTTAGTCCACGTTACCACAACAAAGTGTCACTCACTGATGCTGCCTCCAGGGCTGGCTCTGCCAGGATAAAAATGTTAGAGAGGCTCCATATCTGGGAGCCTCCTTGCCTGGATACCCTCCAGCTCAGAGCTGGCCTGGCCTCTGCCTTCAGAGTGAGGTGTTTGAGAATGTCCCATGTCACCTCAGCCAAGCCACGGGGCTGCCTGGACACCACAAAGGGAAGGACAACAGGGGTTTGTCACTGTGGGGACAAAAGCAAACAAGACCCAGAAACTCAGGTGATGTGGAAATGCCTCAGCAGGTCCCTCTGCTCAGCAGGTCCCTCTGCTCACTCCCAATGAACAGAGGACCCTGGTCTGCCAGTGCCTGGTGAGCACCACTCATAGAATCATAGAATCAATTGGGTTGGAAAAGACCTCCGAGATCATCGAGTCCAACCCTTGGGCCAACTCCAGTCCCTTTACCAGATCATGGCACTCAGTGCCACGGCCAAGCTCAGTTGAAAAACCTCCAGGGATGGGGAATCCACCCCCTCTCTGGGCAGCCCATTCCAATCCCTGAGCACTCTCTCTGCAAAGAATTTCTTCCTGATCTCCAACCTAAACCTCCCCTGGCAGAGCTTGAGCCCCCCTTGTCCTATTGCTGAGTGCCTGGGAGAAGAGACCAACCCCCACCTGGCCAGAACTTCCCTTCAGGCAGTTCCAGACAGTGCTGAGGTCACCTCTGAGCCTCCTCTTCTCCAGGCTGAACACCCCCAGCTCCCTCAGCCTCTCCCCACAGCACTTGTGCTCCAGTCCCTTCTCCAGCCTCGTTGCTCAGGTTTGCAGCACAGCCCCGGGCACTGGTTGTGGGCAAATGGTCACTCCAGGACCTTCTCCAGAACAGGAAGAAGTACAGGGGAAGTCCCTGAGCCCTCCACTGAGGTCAGAAGAGCCACCACTAAGCCTGGTCTTTGGTCAGACCCATTGGTTCTGTCCCCAGGAGCAGGGGGACAACCTACACCTGAACCCAGGTGACAACAGGCGTGAGCACATCCTATCCAAGGAACACAGCACGGACTTCCCCACAAGCTCAAGCAGAAAAGCTCTGCTGTCCTCCTACACACCTCAGCCAAGCCCAGGCAGCCCAGGAAACAGCTCCTGCAAAGGCAGAATCCCAGACCCAGGCAGGCAGCCCCTGGATCTCGGCACTACAGCTCTCGGGTCGCCTCGTGTGTCTTCATTAACAGCGATCCATCTTCAGCCGTGCTCTCCCTCCCAGCAGGGACAGCCCAGTGCCAGAGATCTACTACAGGAGAGAGAAATAACTCAGGTTTAAGGAAGGAAGGAAAAGCCTCCGAGACCCACCGTTCCTTCCCGAGCTGAGATAATTACAAGAAAGCCACGACAAGCCTTGGAGAATGCAGTATTTTACCTCGGAAATGCCTGAGTGACCCAGAAACTGGAGTCCCATTTCCTGAAATTATTTCGCCACTTCAGAGCCCTTGTTTCAATGAAAGAGAGAAAAAAAAGCTGCTGAAAACGAGACGTAAGAGCCCAAGTCGAGCTGGAATTTATCTTCCCCACAATGTGTGTGAATGGTTTTAAGGGAAGAGCAAAGTCAGGGCTGCCTGGAGCAAGGAATGGGATTGGGAGAGTCTGGCATGGAAGTGAGTACCTGCAGATAAAACTCCTGTCCATGAATTAAAATAACCGAACCAGCAGCAGCAGGATGGGGCCCTGTGCTCCTTTGATCATAAAGGAGAAATATCCTGTCCCACCTGTTATTATTCCATCCCACCTGGGCACTTTTCTTTATCCAGCATTCAGAGGTGCACACTCTTTATGTCGCCACTATTTGATACACGAGCCTGAAAATCAGAGGGGAGCAAGAAATATTCCAAATGGAAGCAACGAGCAAAGATCTGGGGCATTACAGTGAGATGTTCAACTGGAGCTGCTGCAGGGCTGTGTTTTGGTGGGGAACACAGCCATGATTTCCCAGGCAGGAGTCGACACAACTCAGAGGGGAGACCTGGCGTGGTGCAGGACGAGGCTCCTGAACGGGCTCCTACACACGGTGCTTTACAGGCACTGAAACAGCTGCCAAAAACTACACCTTAAAGCACCTCAGCAACAAATCCCACAACCCAAACAGGATCTTCTCCCTTCTCCACATGGAATGAAATCCCATTTTTTTCCCATTCATCCCTCAGCAACCTCTTCAGGGATGTCTCTGTGGGGAAAGAGGCTTCGCTTGGAAAACATCAAATCCTCCACTTGCATCCTTTGAGGGGAACCCCCCACAATACCTGCAAAAAAACCATCTTTTGATGTTGGAAAAGATCTCCAGGATCACAGAATCCAAGGAAAACTTCCCAAGAAAGATGTGGCAGCTGGAGCTTTCCCATAGGAGCGTCCAGGGTGAAAGACAGCACAGAATTAATGAAAAAGTCACAAACCCCATAAAATCCTGCAAATATCTGGTGGAACACTGAGGCTGATCCCTCGGGTTGTTGTGGGGAATTTTGAGGCCAGTTTTCCAAGTTTTTATCCCCTCCCAAACTGCTGGTTTGGCAGCTGCAGTTCCTGGGATCCCCAATATCACACCCTCAGGTCCCCAAGGAGGGATAATGACACCATGAAGCACCTCAGGCAACAGGAAACAAAGCAACATGGGCTAGGAAGAAGAGAGACATCCACACAAAGGGCCAACATCCCCTGGGAACTTCTGCCCATCTCCACCAGACAAGGCATTTGCTCACTGAACTGTTGCCACCCTCGGGATCATGAGGAGGATCCGGATGCTGAGCAATGCTGGGCTCTGACACAAACTCCAGGTAGGTGACAGTGAGCTCTGCCATGGAAAGGCCCCTAAATCCAACTGAGGTCGTAGATAAACCTCCCCAGTGCTGCTTTCACACCATCAGTCTGCTGTAGGATGCTCCACTATGTCTCTGCCAACACATTTTGGGACCCAGCGGCGAATTCCAGGAGCCTGGTGACAATTTGCCTCTGGATCTCACTTCCCTCCCTTCACTCCTCATCTATGTTACCAACACTCAAAACAAAACAAGGGAATATTCCTCCTGCTGGAAGAGCAGAACAGGCAGAAGTGGCTTCCAGACCCGCCTGCAGATGGGAATGGGAATTCCCGCATGGGAATGGCACAGGGGAGACCTCACTTTATGACATTAATTGGCAAAGCTTTCCCTCCCCACACAGCCTCCTTCAGCTTGCCCAGCTGAAGTTCAGCCTCACTTTACAAACCTCTAAGGCTGTCCAGCCATGGACACGTCCAGCTGGACCTGTAGAAACAATCGATTTGAAGTAATTGCTGCCGTTAATTGCTTAGCGATTAAAGACCTGCTGCCTTTGTCTCAGCAGACTCAGCACCAACAAGAGGGTTTGGGCAGCCACCCAAAGAGCCACGTTCTGCTCCCAGGCTGCTCTCCCCCCTCTGGAAGCAGCTAAAGGGGCTGAGGGTGACACAGGTGACACAGGTACCCTCACTGGGGCTCGTTCCCAGGCTGGAACACGCCAAGGGCTGTGAACAGCAGCGTTTGGAGGAGGGTTGTTATTGCCAACAGTGCCCAAGGTACTGGAGTGAGGGCACTGCCAGCCAGGGCTGGGCACATTCCCTGTGAGCACAACCCCCCAGCTGTGCAGGGCTCTGCCCCTGCAGCACCACGAGCCCCCCAAAGGCAGGGAGGGGGAACTCTGAGCCATGGAAGGTTTGGGATGGAAGGGACCCCACTGACCCCCTCATTCCAAGCCTCACTTTCTTCTGAGCTCCAGCCACAACTCCCATATCACAGAATCACAGAATTGAGTGGGTTGGAAAAGACCTCTGAGATCATCAAGTCCAACCCTTGGGCCAACTCCAGTCCCTTTACCAGATCATGGCACTCAGTGCCACGGCCAAGCTCAGCTGAAAAACCTCCAGGGATGGGGAATCCACCCCCTCTCTGGGCAGCCCATTCCAATCCCTGAGCACTCTCTCTGCAAAGAATTTTTTCCTGATCTCCAACCTAAACCTCCCCTGGCAGAGCTTGAGCCCCCCTTGTCCTATTGCTGAGTGCCTGGGAGAAGAGACCAACCCCCACCTGGCCAGAACTTCCCTTCAGGCAGTTCCAGACAGTGCTGAGGTCACCTCTGAGCCTCCTCTTCTCCAGGCTGAACACCCCCAGCTCCCTCAGCCTCTCCCCACAGCACTTGTGCTCCAGTCCCTTCTCCAGCCTCGTTGCTCTTCTCAGTTGGGTTGGAAGAGGAAGAGACCTCTGAGATCACCAAGTCCAACCCTTGATCCAACCCCACTGGTGATCACAGTAGGGTTGGATCAAGATCTGTTGGATTCTCTGTCCCTGGAGGTGTTTCAGAGGACACTCAGTGCCACATCCAGTCCCTTCTCCAGCCTCGTTGCTCTTCTCTGGCCCCGCTCCAGCCCCTCAATCTCTTTCCTGAACTGAGGGTCCCAGAACTGAACACAACACTAAACGAGCTCAGATGTCTTTTTTGGGGGGAGAAGGGGAGCAAAAAGTCTGAACACTCAGTGCTTTCAGGGGTTTTTGGCAGCTGTGCCCACAAAGGGAGCTCAGAGCTCCGTGGACAAACCCAGCAGCTGGCACAGCAGCTTTGTTTGTGCAGAACCAGCTCCCCTCGGCTGGCACAGCAGCTCCAGCACTGCTGTGATCCCATCACAGGGTGGGACAGCCTGTGGCATTCCAGGCTCTCCAGGGCCTGCTCGCTCCTGCGATGGGAGTGGCAGTGCCATTCCTGATCCCTGCGCTGCTCCCTGGGAGCCACAGGCACTGCTTTGCATGGAAAACCTGGAGAAACGGCTGCTGGACTGGGAGCTCCATCCTGCACCTGTCCCAGTGTCCCTGCTCACCTCCCACAGCAAAGGGCAATGTGGGGCTCAGGGAATTCCAACAGGGAATGTGGGGCTCAGGGAATTCACCTCCAGCAGTAAAAGGACAATGTGGGGCTCAGGGAATTCACCTCCAGCAGTAAAAGGACAATGTGGGGCTCAGGGAATTCCAACAGGGAATGTGGGGCTCAGGGAATTCACCTCCAGCAGTAAAAGGACAATGTGGGGCTCAGGGAAATCAAACAGGCAATGTGGGGCTCAGGGAATTCACCTCCAGCAGCAAAAATGGGCAATGTGGGGCTCAGGGAATTCCAACAGGGAATGTGGGGCTCAGGGAATTCACCTCCAGCAGCAAAAATGGGCAATGTGGGGCTCAGGGAATTCCAACAGGGAATGTGGGGCTCAGGGAATTCACCTCCAGCAGCAAAAATGGGCAATGTGGGGCTCAGGGAATTCCAACAGGGAATGTGGGGCTCAGGGAATTCACCTCCAGCAGCAAAAATGGGCAATGTGGGGCTCAGGGAAGTCAAACAGGCAATGTGGGGCTCAGGGAATTCACCTCCAGCAGTAAAAGGACAATGTGGGGCTCAGGGAATTCCAACAGGGAATGTGGGGCTCAGGGAATTCACCTCCAGCAGCAAAAATGGGCAATGTGGGGCTCAGGGAATTCACCTCCCACAGCAAAGGGCAATGTGGGGCTCAGGGAATTCCAACAGGGAATGTGGGGCTCAGGGAATTCAAACAGGGAATGTGGGGCTCAGGGAATTCACCTCCAGCAGCAAAGGGCAATGTGAGGCACAGGGAATGTGGGGCTCAGGGAATTAAACAGGGAATGTGGGGCTCAGGGAATTCACCTCTCACCACCCAGCCCACAGCTCAGAGAGAAGAGGTGTGAGCCTAAAAATGTCACAAATTAAACCTTGGCTTGGCCCAGGTGAAGCCCCCCCTGTGCTGGGGGAAGCCCCAAATTCCTGGTGTTCCAAACCCAAGGGGTCTGACTCCACAGAGGCACAGGAGAGCTGACTCTGCCCCAGGTGTACAGGAGAGGGGAAAAGCAAGGAGCCTTTTGGAAAAAAAGGGAAATTGAACTTCAGAGAAGCAATTAAGCCAAACTCCCATGAGCCAAGACTAATTGCAGCAAAACACACCATAAATACCAGCTCTGGAAAGGGAGAAAAACCTGAGTGTGAACATCAGCTGGTGGCTTGGAGAGGAACCTCTGTGGGCACCAGCACCTCCATGGCTGGACACTGGGAATGGAGACTGGGAGTGGAGACTGGGAATGGAGACTGGGAATGGACACTGGGAATGGACACTGGGAATGGACACTGGGAATGGAGACTGGGAATGGAGACTGGGGATGGAGACTGGGGATGGAGACTGGGGATGGAGACTGGGGATGGACACTGGGAATGGAGACTGGGAATGGAGACTGGGAATGGAGACTGGGAGTGGACACTGGGAATGGAGACTGGGGATGGACACTGGGGATGGACACTGGGAATGGAGACTGGGAGTGGACACTGGGAATGGAGACTGGGGATGGAGACTGGGAATGGAGACTGGGAGTGGACACTGGGAATGGACACTGGGAGTGCTGGTGGTCTCCAGGGCACATCCTGCAGCTCACCTGGGAGCTGAGGCCACAGGCACAGGCTCAAACTCCAGCTGTACAAAGTTAAGCCAGGACTTTGTGGATCTGGACAAAGCCACGTGAAGAACTGGAGAGTTGAAGAACTGAACAGAATGAGGAGATTCAAAGCAGGAGTCCACCAGCCAGACAAAGCTCTGCTCTGAGCACTCATTGAATCCATTTGATATCAGAAGGGAAGCAAAGCTGTAAACACTCATTTGTTTTAGTCTCTCTAAGCAGCTTCCCACACACCTCAAGCCCAAACACAAACCACTTCTGGCTCCCCAGGGAAGCCCAGGCTGCTGGCTCAGCCCACCCCACTCACACATGATGCTACACATCCCTTGAAGCCAGAACTGCAAAATCAGATCACTTGAAACAAGGGGAAAATAATTAATGAATTACAGGAAGCAACAGGTTCCCAGTCCTGAAGGTCTGTCACAAAAAGGTTATTTTCTCCCAGCATTTCCTCTCTGACTGCAGCACAGTTGGGAGCTGAATGACCAGGGGAAGAACAGTTTTGGAAATCTGGCCTTAATTCTCAGTGCCAGGAACATAAAAATAAAGGAAAAAAACCTCCAAGAAAGTCCAAAGGATAAATAAACCCAAACAGATGCGCAGCAGCATCACATGTGATGCAGCAGAAAATGAGTCCAAAGCCAAATCCAAGTCAGAGATCCTTCAGGAACACACAAACCACTCTGTGGGTGCAGAGCCCTTCCAAGCACAGCTCCAGGATGTGTCCCCACTCAGCACAGCTCCTGCTCCTCTGGCTGTCTCATCCCTGAACTGCCCTGAGCAGCTCCCGGGGCTTCAAGGATGGGAGGAGGATCCGTTTTCTTGGGAGGGTTTGGGTTGGAAGGGACCCTAAAGGTCATGTGGGTCCAACCCCAAAGCCTCCCAGCCCTCCCCTGCCCACCCCCTGGTGCTTCCTCTCTCCAACTTCCCCATCTTCCAAAACAGAAGGAAATTCCCTGCCCGCCCCAACCACATCCCCAACCTCCCTTTCATCCATGCTGAGTGTCCTCCTCACCCAGGGGTGTCTCCTCTGGGCAGGCCCTGGGGAGTTTTGGAAGAGACGGGAACAAAGACACGACTGACAAGTTGGGGATTGTTTTAAGCCACGTCCTTTTAGTTTTGCCCTCTCCCTCCACACCTCTGAGCCGTGCCAGGGGTGCCAGTTGTGCCACAGGGGTGCCAGCTGTGCCACAGGGATTGGCAGTTGTGCCACAGGGATGCCAGCTGTGCCACAGGGATGCCAGCCCTGCCACAGGGATTGCCAGCCGTGCCACAGGGATTGCCAGCCGTGCCACAGGGATGCCAGCTGTGCCACAGGGGTGCCAGCTGTGCCACAGGGGTGCCAGCTGTGCCACAGGGATTGCCAGCCGTGCCACAGGGATTGCCAGCCGTGCCACAGGGATGCCAGCTGTGCCACAGGGGTGCCAGCTGTGCCACAGGGGTGCCAGCTGTGCCACAGGGATTGCCAGCCGTGCCACAGGGATGCCAGCTGTGCCACAGGGATTGCCAGCCGTGCCACAGGGATGCCAGCTGTGCCACAGGGATTGGCAGTTGTGCCACAGGGATGCCAGCTGTGCCACAGAGATGCCAGCTGTGCCACAGGGATTGCCAGCTGTGCCACAGGGATTGGCAGTTGTGCCACAGGGATGCCAGCCCTGCCACAGGGATGCCAGCTGTGCCACAGGGATTGCCAGCCGTGCTACAGGGATGCCAGTTGTGCCACAGGGATGCCAGCTGTGCCACAGAGATGCCAGCTGTGCCACAGGGATGCCAGCTGTGCCACGGGGTTTGCCACCTGTGCCACAGGGATGCCAGCCCTGCCACAGGGATTGCCAGCTGTGCCACAGGGATGCCAGCTGTGACACAGAGATTGCCAGCTGTGCCACAGGGATGCCAGCCCTGCCACAGGGATGCCAGCTGTGCCACAGGGATTGCCAGCCGTGCCACAGGGATGCCAGTTGTGCCACAGGGATGCCAGCTGTGCCACAGAGATGCCAGCTGTGCCACAGGGATGCCAGCTGTGCCACGGGGTTTGCCACCTGTGCCACAGGGATGCCAGTTGTGCCACAGAGATTGCCAGCTGTGCCACAGAGATTGCCAGCTGTGCCACAGGGATTGCCAGTTGTGCCACAGGGATTGCCAGCTGTGCCACAGAGATGCCACTTGTGCCACAGGGATGCCAGCCATGCCACAGAGATTGCCAGCTGTGCCACAGGGATGCCAGCTGTGCCACAGGGATGCCAGCTGTGCCACAGAGATTGCCAGCTGTGCCACAGGGATTGCCAGTTGTGCCACAGGGATTGCCAGCTGTGCCACAGGGATGCCAGCTGTGCCACAGAGATGCCAGTTGTGCCACAGGGGTGGCTCAGTGCCCTCCATGGTAACCCAGAACTGCCCCAGTCCTGGCAACCAGATCAAAGAGGAACCTGCACCTGCCAGTGTGGGCTCAGAGGGCAGTGCCAGCTCACCTGACTCCCTCCCATCACACCCAACAAACCACTCCAGGGCACTCAAAGGACCTGCTGAGAAGTGCTGGAGAGGAGTGGAAAATAAGGAGCCCTGAGAAAGCTGAAATACGAGGAAGAACAAGTAGAAGTTCATGTCAGAAACAGCCCTTGCCAAGTCAAAGTGAAAGAGGAATTGTCAGAGGGAGGTTTAACACATTCCCAAAGTTTGTGTGAAGCTCTTCCTCCTCCTCCTCCTCCTCCTCCTCCAAGTGGAGGGAGGGCAAGCCTGCTCTGATGCAAACCACGTCCAGCTTGGAGCTGTTTGGTGTCAGAAGGATATTGGCAAATTGGAAAGGATTCAGGAAAACATGGATAACAGCTGGAGGGATTGATTTCCAAGGAAAGATTGAAGTATCTGGACATGCAGCTTGGAGGAGCAGGAAGGAAGGTGGACACGACCCCTGTGGACAGTTCCTTGCCAGGCAAGTGCCAGAGAGCAGGGAAGGGTCCAGCATCCCACGGCTCAGGATCACCAAGGGCTGGCACCCAACTACAGAAATCCAGGGCTGTGTGGCCTCCCAACTCCTCAATTCCTAAACAACTTCCAGGATCAGGAATAAAACCCTCTTCTGGGAGAAGCCCAGTGTTACCAGCCCCATGGGGTGACTTCACCCTCTGCCCACTGGAGGGTTTCCTGAGCCCTCCATCACCCCTGGAGCGTTCAGGGTCAGCAGCCACAGGAGCTGAGTGGGAGCTCTGGCTTTAGGGAAATGGGGATGTCAAAGCTGCTCCTTTTCCAAACTGGAATTCAGCTGCTCAGCCCACCTCCCACAATTCTCCTCCGCATTTAAACACTCAAGTTATTCTTGGGCTCTGCTGACAAAACCCCAAGGCAAAAAACATCCAACCAAGGCAGTGGTCGAGATTGCTGCTGGATTCCTGCCTGGTGCTCCAGGGAGAACTACAGAACCCCTTTGGACCATCTCTGGAGGAAGACAGTCCCTGTCCAATAGGCAGAATGAATCAGGATGCTCTCTGCAGTTTGGGGACACTTTTATACTAAGCCAGAATATCCTCAGAGGGGCCTGAGCAGGGAAAGGGGCGACACCTCCAAAGGGATAACGATGGACTCGCACACTGAAGGGTCTCCCACATCCATGGCCTCCCAGGACAACCCCCTCACTGCCCCTCAGCTTCCAAAGTGCCCCCTGCTCTCAACCCCACCTCAGCCTCCCCCAGTGCCTCTGCAGGGATCACCTCCAGGAGCCTCCAGACCCCTCTCCCTTTAAAGCCCCCCCTACATTTGCAAACCTCCCCCCTCTCACTCCCTCCTATTTGCACACCCCAGTGCCGAGCCCCCTGCAGACCCTTCCAGTCCCGCTGACCCCCATCCCGCTCTCCCCCCGTCCCTCAGACCACCATCCCGCTGACCCCCACCCCAGGCTCCCCCCACCCCTCAGACCCCCCCATTCCTCAGATCCTCATCTCACAGACCCCCACCCCAGGCTCCCCCCACCCCTCGGACCCCCTGTCCCTCAGACTCCCATCCCTCTGACCCCCAACCCTCTGAACCCCTGTCCCTCAGACCCCATCCCCAGGCTCCCCCCACCCCTCAGACCCCCTGTCCCTCAGACTCCCATCCCTCTGACCCCCAACCCTCTGACCCCCTGTCCCTCAGACCCCATCCCCAGGCTCCCCCCACCCCTCAGACCCCCTGTCCCTCAGACTCCCATCCCTCTGACCCCCAACCCTCTGACCCCCTGTCCCTCAGATCCCCATCCCAGGCTCCCCCCACCCCTCAGACCCCCTGTCCCTCAGATCCTCATCCCACAGACCTCCACCCCAGGCTCCCCCCACCCCTCAGACCCCACCCCAGGCTCCCCCCACCCCTCAGACCCCAATCCCTCAGACCCCCCGTCCCTCAGACCCCTCCCCAGGCTCCCCCCACCCCTCGGACCCCCCGTCCCTCCCGGGCTCCCCCCGGCCCCACCCGGGCCCCTCGCAGCTCCTCGGCTCCGCCCCCGGGGGCGGGGCTTGGCCGCATAGCGGCGCCCCCTCGCTCCCCATTGGCTGCCGCGCCCGCCGCTCCGGCGCTGCGCGCGATCCCATTGGCCGAGGCGCGCCGTCAATCAGCGCGGGGGCGGGGCGGGCGGAGCCGCTGCCGCACGAAAACTCGGGGAGAGTTGTGGGGGGGAGGGCCCGGCCGGGGGTGCCGCCGCCCCCGGGAGCTCCCGGGGCTCTCCCCGCCCGCCGCCGCCGCGTCCCGGAGCCGCCGGAGCCGCCGTTACCTGCGGGAGCCGCGCCGGGGCCTCGCGCTGGAGCCGCTCGCGCCGCCCCCCCCTCGCCGCCCCGCGCGCGCGCGGCTCTCGCGAGACCCGCGCGGGGCTGGAGGCGCCGCGGCCAATGGGAGGCAGCGGGGGGCGTGGCCTCTGCGCGGAGGGGGCGGGAAGGCTCCGCCCAGTGGGCGTGGCCACATGGAGGCCCCGACCAGGAGCCTCTGCCGGGCTGCGAGAATCGCGACATGTGATGTGGGGATACCCCGAGCCCCGGGCACGGCCGGTACCGGCCCCCCTGGACACCCCGAACCCCTCGGGATACCCCAGCCCCGGGCACGGCCGGTACCGGCCCCCCCGGACACCCCGAGCCCCGGGCACGGCTGGAACCGGCCCCCCTGGACACCCCAGCCCCGGGCACGGCCGGTACCGGCCCCCCTGGACACCCCAGCCCCGGGCACGGCCGGTACCGGCCCCCCCGGACACCCCGAACCCCCCCGGACACCCCGAGCCCCGGGCACGGCCGGTACCGGCCCCCCTGGACACCCCAGCCCCGGGCACGGCCGGTACCGGCCCCCCTGGACACCCCGAACCCCCCCGGACACCCCGAGCCCCGGGCACGGCCGGTACCGGCCCCTTGGGATACCCGAGCCCCGAGCACGGCCGGTACCGGCTCCCCTGGACACCCCGAGCCCCGGGCACGGCCGGTACCGGCCCCTCGGGACACCCGAGCCCCGGGCACGGCGAGTACCAGTTCCCCGGACACCCCGAGCCCCGGGCACGGCCGGTACCGGCTCCCCTGGACACCCCGAGCCCCGGGCACGGCCGGTACCGGCTCCCCTGGACACCCCGAGCCCCGGGCACGGCCGGTACCGGAGCCCCTGGACACCCCAGCCCCGGGCACGGCCGGTACCGGCCCCCCTGGACACCCCAGCCCCGGGCACGGCCGGTACCGGCCCCCCCGGACACCCTGAGCTCCGGGCACGGCCGGTACCGGCCCCCCTGGACACCCCGAGCCCCGGGCACGGCCGGTACCGGCCCCCCCGGACACCCTGAGCTCCGGGCACCGCGACCCCCGGGACACGGGGACAGCCCAGGCACGGTCGCTGCCGGTCCCTCGGGGTCCCCAAATCCCCGACACGGCCGGTTCTGGGACTCTGGCACTCGGGGACACCCCAAACTCTTCTCCTGGCCCCGGGCTGCCAGTCAGCCAGTCCCGGTAGAGGTGACTCCCCAGGGGTGCCGTCCCGACAGGGAGGGCCAGAGGGACAGCCCAGGGCAGCAGGGATGTCCCTGTTCCCTTGGGGACACGGCTGAGGGCTCCGGGTGGCACCCAGTGTCCCCTCCCCACGGTGACCCAGGGGACAAAGCCAGCCCGGGGCAGCACCCGGTGCGAACTGCACCAAGTGACACCTGCCAAGCCCCCAGGGAGACACAAAGAGCCGAGAGACCGTCACCAAACCGTCTTTATTGTCCCTCCAGGTCACGGCGCCCTCAGGGCCACCAGCCCAGCCCGTCACATGGCGAAGAGGATGAGGAAGGCCACCATGAGGCAGAAGAGCCCCATGGCCTCGGAGAGGGCGAAGCCCAGGATGGCGTAGGAGAAGAGCTGCTGTTTGAGCGAGGGGTTCCTGCGGGGGCAGGAGCAGTGGGGGGTCAGGGGGCACGGCTGCCCCCAGCCCTTGGCACCCCCGGCCCCCCCGAGCCCCCTGACCTGGCATAGCCGATGATGAGGCTCCCGAACACGGTGCCGATGCCGGCGCCAGACCCGGCCACGCCCACGGTGGCAGCGCCGGCGCCGATGAACTTGGCGGCCGTGTCGATGTCCCGGTGGGCAGAGCTCGTCCGGAGGGTCCGGGGGGCACCTGCCCACGCCTGGGGGCACAGGGGGGGCTGAACTCACAGCAGCCCCCCCACGGCCCGGGTTTGTCCCCGGGGAGCCCCAGAGCGAGGGGGGGGCACAGTCACTCCCTGTGCCCTTCCCAGGGCACCCCCAGAGCCCACCTGTGCCCCCTGCCCAGGGGTGTTACCTGCTCTGGCCGGGCCTCGGGGCTGCTCAGCACCGCGGCCGGGAGGGGCTGGCACAGCACCCGCGAGCTCCTCCTCACCTGCAGGGCACACACCCCCTCAGTGCTGGGGGGATGCCCACCCTGCGCTCCCCCAGGGCACTGACAGTGCCCCAGGGTCCCCAAAGCCACCACTGCCACCTTTGGTACCCCCTGAACACACTCAGCCCCTCAACAGGACCAGATGGGGGGCCAGGGGAACCCCCAGAGCCCAGCCAGGACATGTCCCTGTGCCAGGGAACCCCCAAAGACCACCCAGGACATGTCCCTGTGCCAAGGGAACCCTCAAAGCCCAACCAGGACATGTCCCTGTGCCAGGGGAACCCTCAAAGCCCAACCAGGACATGTCCCTGTGCCAGGGGACCCCCCAGAGCCCAGCCAGGACATGTCCCTGTGCCAGGGGACCCCCCACAGCCCACCCAGGACATGTCCCTGTGCCAAGGGAACCCTCAAAGCCCAACCAGGACATGTCTCTGTGCCAGGGGAACCCTCAAAGCCCAACCAGGACATGTCCCTGTGCCAGGGGAACCCTCAAAGCCCAACCAGGACATGTCCCTGTGCCAGGGGACCCCCAGAGCCCAGCCAGGTCATGCCCTGTGCCAGGGGAACCCTCAAAGCCCACCCAGGACATGTTCCTGTGCCAGGGGACCCCCAGAGCCCAGCCAGGTCATGTCCCTGTGCCAGGGGACCCCCCAGAGCCCAACCAGGTCATGTCCCTGTGCCAGGGGACCCCTCAGAGCCCAACTAGGACATGTCCCTGTGCCAGGGGAACCCTCAAAGCCCAACCAGGACATGTCCCTGTGCCAGGGGACCCCCCAGAGCCCACCCAGGACATGTCCCTGTGCCAGGGGAACCCTCAAAGCCCACCCAGGACATGTCCCTGTGCCAGGGGAACCCTCAAAGCCCACCCAGGACATGTCCCTGTGCCAGGGGAACCCTCAAAGCCCACCCAGGACATGTCCCTGTGCCAGGGGAACCCTCAAAGCCCACCCAGGACATGTCTCTGTGCCAGGGGACCCCCCAGAGCCCAGAGGGAGGGGCAGGGGGGTCGGGCTGTCACTACTCACGAGCACAGGAGCAGAAAGGAACTTTGCACAGGTGAACATGGCGAGGACGGAGGGGCACACGTGGGGCACGGCCAGAGGGGTGGACACACGTGGGGCACGGCTGGAAGGGGCACAGTGAGGCTGGAGGGGCACAGGAACTGGGGGGCCAGCCCTGGGGGGACCTTGGGCCACGCAAGGCACGTGGAATGGTCAGTGTCACCCAGGTGGCACCTCCTGGCAGTGGCACCACCGCGGCTGTTCGAGGTCAGGGATTTGGAGCCCTGGAGGTGCCACTCCCTGGGGAGGGGGCACAGGAGCTCCTGAGCAGCCCCTGGTGCCCCCCAGCCAGGACGGGTCCTGGGCACAGTCACAGACTGGGCACCCCCTGAGCCTTGGGGAGGCACAGCCTGGGGACCCCCAGCCCTGGCAGGGGCATGGGGAGGGAACACCCCCCAGACAGGGGGGCACCCCAACTCTCAGTGGGTGAGGGGCTGCCCGAGCCGGGTCCGTGCAGGGCGTGGGCTGGTGCTGTGCCCACCCACAGGGCAGGGGGGCTCTGTTTGCCTCCCGCCCCAAAGCGACCCCCTCGCAGCCCCCCCACAATGGGTCTGTCCCCCTCCAAGCCACACTGTCACCCCCGGGGCTCTCCCCGCAAAAAACCCTGTCCCCCTCAGAGCTCTCTGTCCCCCCTCATTGCTCTGTCCCCCTCATTGCTCTGTCCCCCTCATTGCTCTGTCCCCCCCGCTCTGTCCCCCCTCATTGCTCTGTCCCCCTCATTGCTCTGTCCCCCTCATTGCTCTGTCCCCCCCGCTCTGTCCCCCCCATTGCTCTGTCCCCCCTCATTGCTCTGTCCCCCCCCAGCTCTGTCCCCCCCATTGCTCTGTCCCCCCCCATTGCTCTGTCCCCCCAGCCCTGTCCCCCCCCAGCTCTGTCCCCCCTCATTGCTCTGTCCCCCCCCATTGCTCTGTCCCCCTCATTGCTCTGTCCCCCCCCATTGCTCTGTCCCCCCCCATTGCTCTGTCCCCCCCATTGCTCTGTCCCCCCCCATTGCTCTGTCCCCCCTCATTGCTCTGTCCCCCCCCAGCTCTGTCCCCCCTCATTGCTCTGTCCCCCCCCATTGCTCTGTCCCCCCTCATTGCTCTGTCCCCCCCCATTGCTCTGTCCCCCCCCATTGTTCTGTCCCCCCCATTGCTCTGTCCCCCCCCATTGCTCTGTCCCCCCTCATTGCTCTGTCCCCCCAGCTCTGTCCCCCCCATTGCTCTGTCCCCCCAGCTCTGTCCCCCCCCAGCTCTGTCCCCCCAGCTCTGTCCCCCCCCAGCTCTGTCCCCCCCGCTCTGTCCCCCCCATTGCTCTGTCCCCCCCCATTGCTCTGTCCCCCCCATTGCTCTGTCCCCCCCCATTGCTCTGTCCCCCCCCCCAGCTCTGTCCCCCCTCATTGCTCTGTCCCCGCTCTCTCCCCTCACCAGGCTCCGCCGGGCAGGTCGCGGCCGTTCCGAGTGCGCAGGCGCAGCCGGAAGCGCAGCCGGAAGCGCGGCCGAGAGCGCCACCGGGCGCGCCGCAGCGCCCCCTGCTGGCCGGGAGGACACAGCGCGGGGCAGGGGCGGAGCCGCGAGCGCCCCCTGGCGGCGAGAGAGGGACACGTGTGAGTGTGAGTGTGTGTGCTCATGTGTGTGAGTGTGTGTGAGTGTGTGTTCATGTGTGTTCATGTGTGTTCATGTGTGTACATGTGTGTTCATGTGTGTACACGTGTGTTCATGTGTGTTCATGTGTGTACATGTGTGTTCATGTGTGTGCGTGTGTGTTCATGTGTGTACATGTGTGTTCATGTGTGTGTTCGTGTGTGCGTGTGTGTTCATGTGTCTTCGTGTGTGTGTTCGTGTGTGTGCTCGTGTGTGTGAGAGTGTGAGTGTTGATGTGTGTGCTCATGTGTGCTCATGTGTGTGCTCATGTGAGTGTGTGTTCATTTCCCCCCATGTTTTCCCCAATTTCCCAAATTTTTACCCCATTTCCCCCATTTCTTCCCAAATTTCCCCAGTTTTTACCTCATTTCCCCCCATTTTTCCCCAATTTCCCCAAACTTTACCCCATTTTTTCCCAATTTCCCCAATTTTTACCTCATTTTGCCCCATTTTTCCCTCAATTCCCCATTTCCCCCCATTTGCCGGTTTTTCCCCCACATTTTCCCATTTTATTGTTTTATTCCGGTTTCAGCCGCGGCTCCGTTTGTGACTCGAATTAAACCGCAGCTTTGCGGGTCGGAGCGGCCCCCCCGGAGCCCCCGAACCCCCCGACCCTCCCGGAGCCCCCGGACTCCCCCTCGAACCCCCCGGAGCCCCCGGACTCCCCCTCGAACCCCCCGGAGCCCCCGAACCCCCCGACCCTCCCGGAGCCCCCGGACTCCCCCTCGAACCCCCCGGAGCCCCCGAACCCCCCGACCCTCCCGGAGCCCCCGGACTCCCCCTCGAACCCCCCGGAGCCCCCGCGGGCGCCGATGGCTTTAATGTCCCCGTAATGGCTTTGACCTTGGATTGATGGAGGGAGCGGCGAGGCCGCCGCGGCGTGACGGGGGCGCGGGGAAAAGTGCGGGAGAGAGGGAGGAAAGTGCGGGGAGAGAGCGGGGAAAGTGCGGGGAGAGAGTGGGGAAGGTGCGGGGTAGGTGCGGGGAGAGAGCGGGGAAGGTGCGGGGAAAGTGCGGGGAGGGTGCGGGGAAGGTGCGGGGAGAGAGCGGGGAGGGAGCGGGGAAGGTGCGGGGAAGGTGCGGGGAGGCAGCGGGGAAGGCGCGGGGGTCTCGCTTTCCAGGGGTGTTGGAGCGTGGTGGGATTTGGGAAACTGAGGCACGAGTGGGGACCGAACGGTGGGGAGCGGTGCCAGTTCGGGGGTGGCAGGGGCCGTGCCGGGGGTGTTGGGGACTTCAAGGCGGTGACACCCAGCGCGGGTGCGTGTCCGGGGTGGGGGTTACCGCCGAGTGGGGTCTGCTGGTGCCCCACCGGCCCCACTCGCGCTCCCTGCCCGCCCCGGTGCCGATCCCGGTGCCAGTCCCGGTCCCGGTGCCAGTCCCGGTGCCGGATCTGGCGCAGTCGCCGCCCGCGCTGCATCTCAATGAGGGGGCGTCGGGAGGGCAGCGACCCCGCGGACACCCCGGAGAGGGGCTGCGGTGACGCGGGGACGGGACGGGGACAGCGCCAGGTGCCTCCCGCCGCCCCCGCGCCCCGGCGGAGGCCCCCGGAGGGTGTTTCGGGGGTCTCGGGGGGATTCCTCCGCACCAGGGGAAGGAAACAGAATCACACTCCCCCTGCGTCCCCCGGGGTCACGGCGCGGGTGACACCCCGACACGGGGACCAGCCGGTGTCCCCAGGGTGGCACCCGGACAGCGGGACACTGTGGGTGCAGAGCACACCCCGCGCCTGCACTCCCACCCCTCGGGTGCTCCCACCTCCTGCACCCTCGGGGGGCTCCCCTCACCCACATTGGCACCACGGGGCACTGCCAGCTCTGGGTTGGCTGCAGAGACCCCGGGGGTGGCCGCCGGGACCCCCGAGGAGGGGGCAGTGCCCGCGGCCGCGGTGCCACCGCGCGCCCACGCGTGAAATACAGCTCGTAAATCGCTGCCCTGTTGTGTCTCGCGGCTTAATTAGAACACGGAGCGACATGATTCAGCCGAGGGGATGGCGTCATGGGAGGCAGGAAAATGGAGGGAATCAGCGGCTGGTGAGCCAGGCAGGGAGAAAAACCTGCCTTTGGGGGAAAATTCAGGGGGAGTTTGCCCTTGTGATGCCAGTGAAGGGTCGGGATGCGCCAAATTTATCCGTGGGGATTTGGGATGTCAACAAAATCACGCTGCAAAAACACCTTTAACCACCCCCCCCACTGCCAACATGCCCTCTGATCCCGGGAATGGGGCTTTGCAGAGACCTTTCAGGGTGGGAGAGGTGCCCACACCCCCCCCAGCACTGGGAATGGGGGTGGCTGAGCCCCCCCAGCTTCCCTGGCCACGGCCACGCTCAGCTCTGCCCGCCTTGGAGGGGGATTTTCTTCTCTATTTTTTTCTTTTTTAACACGCTCTTTTATGACAAACTTTACTTTACGTTTGACATTTAAAAGCTGATCAGATCTTCCCTCCAGGACAGGGGAAATGGAGATATTTATTGGGGTCTCGGCGATGCTGGAGGAGCTGGGAGATTTACTCCCACAGCGCGGCAGGATTATGGATCTCGTCTGGCCGGTCGGGACGCCAGGGCTGGGCTGTGCCATGGGCAGGGGACAGCAATTTATGGGGGGCTCAGGGCTGGTTTTAGTCCCTCTGAGAAGGGTTGGCAGGAAGGGAATGACAGCCTGGCCGAGCTGATGGGGATTCTCTGGCAGCAGGAGTGAGGCTGAACTGCCTGTGCCACTCTCGGGGGGTTTTGGTGATGAGATCAAGAGGTTTGGGGGTTTTGTGAAGCCCCCACACACCCACTGGCTGCTCTCCTGCCTTCCTGCCCAACTCCTGACTCTCCTGCCTGGGCCATGCCTTGGTGTGGGGACAGAATCTGGGACATGGGGACACATCCAGGGTTGGGGATGGTCTCCTGCACCTGGGACACGACTTGGGGACCATGTCTTGGACTTTGGGGTGGTCTCTCAGGCTGGGGACCAAGTCCCGGCTGGATTGGTGTCTTGGGATGGTGACTTGGAGCTGGAGATACATCTGGGGTGAAGGGACAGTGACTTGGACATGGGGATCTTGGCTTGGCTTGGGGTGGGGATGGTGCCCCAGGCTCGGAACAGTCTCGGCCCTGGGTCGGTGTCTCAGGCTTGGGACACACAGTGGGGAGGGACATTCCTCACAACAGGGACAAGGTCCCACCCCTGGGGACACACCGGGCCCGGCCCAAGTGTCCCTGACTCTTTGGGGACACACGAGAATGAGACCTCACAGCAAGTGTGTGAATGTACAACACGTGTGTGCACATACAACACGTGTGTGTACATACAACACATGTGTGTACATACAACACGTGTGTATACATACAACACATGTGTGTACATACAACATGTGTGCACATACAACACGTGTGTGCACATACAACATGTGTGTGCACATACAACACGTGTGTGCACATACAACACGTGTGCACATACAACATGTGTGTACATACAACACGTGTGTACACATACAACATGTGTGCACATACAACACGTGTGTGCACATACAACATGTGTGTGCACATACAACACGTGTGTATACATACAACACATGTGTGTACATACAACATGTGTGCACATACAACATGTGTGTGCACATACAACATGTGTGTACATACGTGTGTGCACATACAACATGTGTGTACATACGTGTGTGTACATACAACACGTGTGTGCACATACAACACGTGTGTGTGTACATGTACAAACCTGTGGCTGTGCATGTACCAACACGTGACTGTGCACGTGCATCTCCCGACACGTTTGCATGTGCTGACACGTGTGTGCACACACTCCCAGGTGAGTGTGCATGTGTGGAGAGGAGCAGGTTACACGTGTGTTCACACCTGCTGTGCACACACACGGTGCTGCTCTCACGTCTCCCTTGGCCATTTACAATCCTTTCTCCTGCTCCAAACCAAGACCTGGCATTTTTTCCCCCAGATTGTGCCCCTTATTTTTGGGAGGGAGCAGAGACCTGGGCATCTCCTGACTGTTCTGCCCTCGCAGTGGGGGCACGGGGGGCACGGGGGGCACAGGGGGCACGGGGGAGTGGGGGCTCAGCTCTCTTCCCCTCCCCTGCACTGCACCACGATGCTACAGAAAATCAAATCCCTGCAGTGGTGAGCAGGGAAACATAAAAAAAAGGGAATTAAAGCTCAGAGCGAGGCAGAGGGAGAGCGGGAAAGGTCACCTGCTCCGAGCAAAGCCATTTGGGGACAAATGGGGTCCTCGTTGTCACCCCTTTTCCCACTTCCCTCCTCCTGCAGCCCCCCCTCCCCCCAAATCCCACCTTCACAATCCCCCTCCGGGGCCCAGCCCAGGGTTGGGGGGCAGCGGGTGCCCCCCAGGGCCCCCAATTACCGCAATCACAGAGCTGTGATTTATGGGCACAACCCGCTCCCCCCAACCACGAACCTGCAACAAAAGACCCCGTGGAGGGGGGAGAACAACCCCGACCTCTTTTCTCCCAATATTTTCCGCTGTTCCTTTGTTCTCCTGCCGCAGGGACGGCAGCGCCCGCGGCCAAGGCTCTGTCTCTTCCCATCGGTTTAGTGTTCCCCTTTCCTGAAGGGTTTCCAGCTAACCCGGGGGAGGTTTTGCCCCCTTTGCCACCCTCTGCATCCCCATCGCCGGCAGAGGAGAGGAGATGGGGTGGATGAATCCAGGGGTGGAGGGTGGGACATGGCATAGGGTTGGTGTTGCGGAGAGCAGTGGGGTGGGTGGTGGGTCACGGGCTGGGAGAGCGGGGGAAGGGATGGGATGAATGGAGACCAGGGATGGGATGGAGCGGGGCAGGATGGGGTGGGATGCAGCGCTCCAGGATGGGAAGGGGGTCCACAGGCCAGTGCAGGGGCCATGGGCTGCTGATGGGGCACGGGAAGGGGCACGGACACCAGTGGGTGCCCTTTGGGGAAGCGACACAGTTTGGGACCCAGAGCACCCGGGGGAGGCTCAGGTGGCACCCACGGACCCGGCGCGGGGCAGAACCGACGTTCCGTCCCCTGCCCGCGCGGGGGTAAGTTCCCGAGATGGGGCCGGGGGAGGCGGATCCAGCAATTCCCATTTTCGGGACAATTGCTCCACCCTCAGGGCTGGCCCAGGAGCGCAGGAACCCTGGGACCAACCCCCTCCCACTGCCCCCGGGACCCGCCACCCACCCGGGGCGGCCCAAGAGCTCGGCGGGGCTCCCCACATGCCACCAGCCCCCCCAAACCCCGGAGACCCCCGGGCACAGCTCAGCCCTCCCTGCAGAAGGTCTGGACGGGGGAAAAGAGCTCGAGTTTGGGGCGGGGGGTGCGGGGGCTGCGTGGGTCTGACCCCCTGCTGCTGTCACCCCCAGGTCCGTCTTGGAGTACCCCAAAGCCGGGGCAGAGCTTTGCCCCCCCATGGCAGGATTTTGGGGGGGCAGCGAGTCCTGGGGTCCCACGGCCACCCCGGCACTGCCTCTGAAAGCCGCCAGTGCTCAGGGCGAGCTGGGAAATGGGATTCGTTCCACCAGCCTCGGCGACAAAAGGAGCGAAAAAGAGCCGCCAAAGCCGCTGGAAAATGAATATTTAAAAGAGAAGGAAACCCATTAAACCGGCTTCATTTTTATTCCCATTACAGCCCATTAAATCAACGCCGGGGCAGGCAGAGGCAGTGGCTGTGGGAGGGGAGGAGTGGGACAGGTCTGCACTGGGAGGGGGCAGATTCCCCCCCCAGCTCTGCCCTGAGGGGACCTGTGGCACCGCCGCCACCCTCGAGCCTCAGTTTCTCCATGTGCAAGCCCAACTTTCTCCATCTCTCCCTGTTTTCCCACCCCGAGAGGAAAATCAGGTGTAGGGTAATGGAGGTGAAGCTGCCTCAGGGTCAGGGTGGGGCTGGAAGTGGCTTCCAAAATCCCCGAGGTGCCCCCGAACCCAAACCCAATTCCACTGGAGCTCCCCGAGGTGCCCCTGAACCCAAACCCAATTCCACTGGAGCTCCCCGAGGTGCCCCCGAACCCAAACCCAATTCCACTGGAGCTCCCCGAGGTGCCCCCGAACCCAAACCCAATTCCACTGGAGCTCCCCGAGGTGCCCCCGAACCCAAACCCAATTCCACTGGAGCTCCCCGAGCTCTGCCACTGATTTGTGGGGCTGCACAGCAGGATTTGGGTAACTCAGGTCATGAAGGAGCCAAGCTGCAAAATGGCCAGGGAAACCCATTTTGGGTAAAACTGCTGAAAATAGGGACGACCACGCTGCTGCCTCTCCCTTCTGGGCGGGAATGCCCCCTGGGGGGGTTTATCCTCGTGGGATGCTGCAGGAATCCCTTTGCTGCCAACCCCCATTTCTGATCCCTGAGGTGAGGGACACCCAAGGTCACGGTTATCTTGGTGCTCTCTGAGTGTTTGGAGCTGCCCTTGGGTCCCTGTTTGTCCCCCCCGGGGTGTCCTGCCCGTCCCCACCATCCACCCACCCTGTGGGGACCACGGGGACCACTTTCCAGCTGAACGGCCCTGCCACTTTGGCCAGGGATGCTCGGAAAGTTGAAGAGCAGCCGAGGGAAGGTTTCCATGGCAACGGCCAAAAAAAAACCCGTCTCGGCTCCTCCATTTGGGGTAACGGCTCCATTTGTATGCAGGAGCAGGAGCTCGGAGAGTCGAGCAGAAAATCTAAACGGCAAAGGAGCGTCGGGATTATGCGGGAGGTGGGAATGTGGCTGCGGCTGTTCCGAGCCATCCCCGCGGGGAGGACAAGGGTGGGGACAAGGACAGGGACAAGGGTGGGGACAAGGATGGGGACAGGCCAGGGATGGAGACAGAGGTGGGATGGGGAGAGGACAGGGATGGGGACGGGATGGGGATGGGATGGGATAGGATGGGGATGGGATGGGGACGAGATGGGGATGGGAATGGGGATGGGAATGGCAAACAAGACAGAATGAGGACAGAGATGGAGACAGGATGGGGATGGAACAGGATGGTGATGGGAATGGGAATGGGGATGGAATGGGGATGGGAATGGCAAACGAGACAGAATGAGGACAGAGATGGAGACAGGATGGGGATGGGACAGGATGGGGATGGAAATGGGGATGTGACAGAGATGGGAACAGGATGGGGATGGGGATGGCAATGGAGACAGACTGGGAACAGAGATGGAGGTGGGATGGGAATGGGAATGGGAATGGGAATGGGAATGGGAATGGGAATGGGAATGGGAATGGGAATGGGAATGGGGATGGGGACAGGATGGGGATGGGAACAGAGATGTGACAGAGATGGGGACAGGATGGGGATGGGAAGGGATTGGAACAGGGTGGGACAAGATGGGGACAGAATGGGGAAAGGGATGGGGACAGAGATGAGGATGAGAAAGGGGATGGGATTGTAACAGGATGGGGGCAGGATTGGGATGGGGAATGGGGTGGGGACACAGATGTGGACAGGATGGGGATGGGGACAGAGAAAGGGACAAAATGGGGATGGGAACAGGATGAGGATGGAGAAAGTGCAGAGGTGTGACAGGTTTGAGATACTGTGGCCAGGCTGGTGGAGGCCAAGGTGAAGAAGAGGAAGGCCAGGGAGGAAGAGGATACCCGAGGAGAGAGAAATCCATCCTTCCTTCCTTCCTTCCTTCCTTCCTCCCTTCCTTCCTGCCTCCCTCTGTCATTTCTATCCATCTTAAACAATCCCCTTTGCAATTGGCTTTACCTTCCCCAGCATGGAAAAATCAGCAAAAATCCCAAATATTCACCCCACAGTGTGTTTTCTCGGGCCTTTTTCTATTTTACTGGTATTTCTGCTCCTCACAGCGAGAGGAGGTGCAGCCTTTGCCGGTGGGAGCGGTTGGAGGTTGGCTCTGTCCCTCTAATATATCATTTTTATTTCCTGTTGTAACTGACAAATTTTTCCGTATTTTATATCGGATCCCTCCAGGCAAAGGGGCTGCAGGATGTGCTTTCTTCTTCTTTTTTTTTTTTTTTTTTGGTATTACCTAGAAAAAAAAAAAGAGTTGTAAAATCAAATAATAAAATAAAATAAAAAAAAAAAGTCAAACTAGTCCAAAAGCAGAGCCGTGGTGGTAACGAGCACCGCAGAGAGGCTCCATAAACCTCAGCAAGGCTGCAGGGATGGGCGAGGAGGTGGATAAAAAACCACCAAGCAGAATCTCCCCCCTCTCCAAAACCTTTTAGTGCCTCCAAAAATGTTGGGGAAATTTTTTTGCTCACCTCTCTGTGCCCAATTACCGTCAGGTGCAAACACACCCAAACCCCCATTTATTTCCCCACAAAGGGGCTTCACTGCAGCAGCATCTCAGCTGGCAAAGGTAAAACAAAAAAAACCTTCAGAAAAAAAATTGATTTTATTATTTTTTTTCCGTGTAAAGCTTGGATTATTCCCCTTAACCCCCTGTTTCCATCGGGGTTTTAATTGTCTTTGAAAAGGTCACGCGACGCTTCTTCCCGCAGGTTTCATTTTGCTTTATTTATTTGCCCCGGGAGGAACCACTGTTGGCTCAGTCCACTTGGAAATCTGCTGTTTTGTGGAAAATCATGTTAATAAAATTAAAAAGAAGTGAAAAGATCTCTTTTTTTCCTGTTCTTTTTTTTTTTTCCTGCTGAAATCCCCCCGTGGCTCTGGCTGTGCGTTGCTGCCGAGGGCTGGTTGGCTCTGGGCTCCCTGCAATGCTCCATATATTTTTTCCCCTATATCCCCGTGTTTTCCCCCATTTTATGAGACCACCTGGGGTCTTATGCACCTGATTTAATTGCTGGGGGAGTAATCAAAGCCCTCACCCATCCCCATCCCTCCAGTGCCAACCTCGGACACATGGACAGATGGACAGCCCATCCTTTTCCCACCCCTCTGGTCACGAGTGGCCCCAAAATTCCAGGGAATTTCCCCATTTTGCATTCTGGGCTTTTTGGGGGGTGATTCCCACCTTTGGCTCAGTCTCCACATGCTGGGCTGACATTTGGGGGGAAACTTCCCCCTTTTGGGGGTGGGAGGTGGCGAGAAGGGGCATTTTGGTGGCCACTGCTCTGCTTTCAGTGGCCTTGTGGAGACACTCCCATATCCAAGATCCACCAGGATCCTTGGGAGTGTTTTTGGGTGGAAACCCACCATTGTCCAGCCTGAGGAGCCAATTCCCATTTCCCAAAGCCCCGTGACTGGGGGACACTCCACTTTGCTGTGGGTCTTGGGGGGCTTTTCCCCTCCCTTTTGCCAAGTCCACCTTGCAAATCTCCTTATTTTTATGGGTTATTCGATCCATTTCTGGCTTGTTTATAAATATCCCTGTCTATAAATAGCTGTGCAGGGAGAACGGGGCCCTTAGCCCAGGGCTCTTCCATCAGGCCAGGGAGCTGCAGATAAATAAATTCAAGTAGGAAACGAGATGCACCTCTCCAGTGGGACAACGGCATCGTGGCAAACACAGATTCACCAGGAAAAGAGGAGTCTTGTTTAGGATAATGTGGTGGGAAATGTCATCGTTCCACTGGGGATGCCGATGGAGAAGGGAAGGGACAGTGGCCACGTGTGGTGGCAGCGGCAGAGGGAGGTCCCTTTTTTCCCCAGGGCTGCTCCAGGGTGGCCTGTCTAGGTCAAAAAAGCAATTAAATGGTTGCATTGAGGGGGGAAAAAGCAATTAATAATGAAATGCAATGTGTGGAGCAACGTGGATATGGACGCAGGGACCTCACAGTGGAGGAGAAACAGCCCCAAGTCCCCCTCCAGGCACCCCAGAGGGGCTGTCAGTGAATTATTGCCCCTTTTCCAGCCGGGCATCCCCTCCCAGGTCAGAAGCCCCTTCCCTGGGCGAAGCCTCTCCCCAGAGCTTTGTTTCTTGAGAGGGGAAATATCCATGAAAAGGGTCAGAGCCAAAACGCTGAAAATTTGGGGGTGTCAAAGGCTGTGCAGGAGCCTCCAGAGTTCCAGCAGCGTTTTGGCAACTCAGCTTTTTGCACAAGGTTTGGGGCTGGGGCAGAGGGGGGTGTTGGGGGCACAAATCCAGCTCTCCGCGATGGTGACGATGCGGCTCAGGGGCTCAGCCCCTTCCCAGCCCCGGGCGCTCCCGGGGGCACCGAGGGATGCCAGTCCCGACCAGGGCAGGGTTGTGGCCACGCACCCGCAGCCCCGGGGGCACCGAGGGATGCCAGTCTGGACCAGAGCAGGGTTGTGGCGTCCCTGGGGTGCCCCCGGTCCCCCCGCTCCCCCTCCCACCTCCTGCTGCAGAGCCTTTCCTAACACTTTCCGCGAGGATTCTTGCTCATCTCTTGCCAAAATCCAACGGAATTCGACCAGTTCTCAACCACGGTAATAGCGGGAGGAAAAACTCTAAATTATCCTGAATGAGGCAGCTGGGAAAAGAGCAGACACGGCAGCGACGTCCTCTGCAGAGGGAGGAGCAGAACCCTGTGTTAGGCACTAGAGAAGCCAAGCAGGAGGCAACGAGCCCCAGCAAGGCAATCCCAGGGGATGGGATGTTGCAGCCTGGCCAAATCCTGCCTCAGGCTCTTTGCAAAGAGCCAAATCCTGCCCAGTCCTGTTTCCAGGCGCTGCCGGACCTTGCCCTTTTGGGTGGAGAAAAGACAAGAAAGGGGGTGGGAGGAAATAAAAATTAAAAAGATTGAAATCGCTCTGTCGGTGTCTGTGCTGACTGTGGAAAAAAAAAAAGAAAGAGAGAGGAAAAAAATCCAACTAATTATATTTTATTTGCTGATCCAAAGGAAAACGAGCGGCTGCAGGCGAGGAGGGAGCGGGTTTGGGAGGGCGCTCGGTGGAACTGGCGGCGGGGGAGGGTTTGCACAACCCGCAAGGCTTTTACCTCTCCAGGGTGCATTTTCTGGGCAGCCGCCTCCCGTCTGGGCTCTGCTAGTCCCAGCTTGTTGCCTCGCCGGGCTCTGCGGTGGGTTGGGCTCCTTTGTGCACCTTCCAGAGCCGCAGGAGGAGGGAACGGCGCGAGGGCACACAGGGAAAAGTCCCTGCGTGGAAATGCTGGGCAGGAGTTGGCGGGTTCTGGTTGGGTTTGTGCAGGGCTTGGGGGGCAGAGACATCCCAGGGCTGGGGAGGGGCCTCTCTGGGTTTGCCCTTGTCTGGGGGAACATCCCTGTCGCAGTTTTGTTCTTGCATGGGGGGAACATCCCTCTTGGTGTTGCACCACAGGAACTTCCCCATCTTGGTTTGGCTCTTGCACTGCAGGAACATCCCCAGTTCAACCTGATTTTTGTGGTGGGCAACATCCCAGCCTTGGCTTTGCTCTTGTGCCACTGAATCCTCCCCACCTTGGCTTTGCTCTTGCACCAGGACAGCATCTCTGCTTTGCTTTTGCCCTCACACCCCTGGGCATCCCCACCCTGCCTTTGCTCTTGCACCTCAGGAGATCCAACCCACTCAAGCAAAGCTGAGCTGAGACCTCCCCCTGTTCTGCCCCCACTTTGCACCAACCTCTTGACAAGCTCCACTGGGGGATTCTTTGCAAGAATTTCATGGGGATGCCAAAGGGAAATGAAAAATAAAAGAGAGAGAAAAGTCGTGGGGAGAGCAGGTTCTCCTCGTGCTCCATCCTGGGAGGCTTGGCCTGTTGTGGCTTGTTCACTGCATGAGGAGCTTATGGATGTGTCAGGGAGGTTCTGCCTCCCTCTGGGGCTCCAAAAGGCTCCAGAGACTTCACAGCAATTACCCCCTCCTTGCCCCCATGCCAAAAAAGGCCCAAATTGCCCTTCCTGCCCCCAGCTGGGTCCTCCCTCCATCCCATGTCCTGGTGGCAGCTGGGATGGAGCCCTCTTTGCACCAGGCAGGAAGGACAAGACCCGTGGCTGGCTTTTCTCTGCAGTAAAATGGATTAAAACCCTAAAACCAATGAAAACCAACCGGGTGAAGGTGAACACGTGCCCGAGCCTGGCAGTGCCACCACCCCAGTCAGGCTGCAATTAGTGATGAAACTCAAACAGGTTTCACTCTGTGGAAAGTCCATCTTGCCTTCCAGTAAACTCTATCTCGGTTTAATTGTCTCTAATTTGCATGAAAACAATTACTGGCCACGTTTTGCCTCTGGAAAGGTTGGGAAAGTTATGGAAATATCTGGAAAAAAAGGGATTCGTGAATCACCGGCATCAGCAGCTGAATTGAGTCTGGTGAGAGCCAGAACTTTTGTGCCTTGGGGTGTAAAGCTTGAAATGTCCTGTGAGGTTAGAAAGGGAAGGGAGAGGAGGGGTCTGAGGGGGAAAGAGTCAAGGATTGGTTTGGGGGGGAAAATAGATGTCCTGATGCCCAGGTGATGGGCTCTGGCATGGGGAAGCCGGGCCCAAGCATTGCCATAGTGGGTTGGCATCGATCAACCCCGAGCAAAAATGCTCCTTCAAACCCCAAATCATCCTGAAGGGGAAAAATTGGAGTGAAAGAGCCTAAAATCAGAGTTCATCCAGTGCCCAGGTGCCAGCAGGTGCATCCCCAGAGATGCTGCCCTCTCCAGAGACAGAACCAACCTGTAGCAACCCAAAACAACCCAAACCAACCCTCACAAGCAAAGCAAATTTGTTCTTTTTTATTTATTTCTTTCTTTTTTCCTTCCTTGTTTTAAAGCCAAAAAAAAGCACCATGCGTGGTGCAAAAAAAAAAAAACAAACAACAAAACAACACCAAACCCACACACCCTAAAACCAGAACAAAACAGGAAAAAAACCAAACCAAAACAACTATAAAAAAACAAAAAAGAAAAATCCCACAAAAACACAAACAAAACGAATCAAAACCTAAAAAAACCTCCACATCAACAACTCCCCCTCGCACATCCCGTGGGGCTGTGCCGGGATTTCGGGGGCTCGAGGAGGCGCCCACGGGAGTTCGGCCACGTGGCAGCGTTTAGGCGAGAGCCGTAAATCACAGTTTGCTGCTGAGTGGGGAAAGCAGAGGAAAATCCCGCGGCGCTGCGGTCGGAGCCGCCGCTCCCCCCGCGCCTCCCGGGGCGGCGAAGCCTCGAGATGTGCCCAGTCCGGGCACACACAAAGGCTGCGACCACCCCCTCGGGTGGCACATCCGAGCGCCCACCCGAAAATTTGTGATTTCTGAATAGCGAGGTTGTTTTTTTTTTTTGTCTTGGAGCCCTTGTTGCGTCCGGTGTTTCTTCGCCTCCTAAATAATCTGGGAGCATCCCAGGCGGTTGGCGGCGTGGTGCGCCTTGCTATGCTCGCCGCCGTCACTAGATGGGGAGATAACAGCTTCGCACGGAGCCTGCCTGGCTCTCCGCAGCTCCTCCAGCCCGGGAATTCCAGCCGGGAGCCGGACACGCACCTGGCACCCCGCGCTGCCCCAACGGGCACCCAGCGAGCTCCGTCCCAGCGTGGCCATCGCGGTGGGGGTTTGTGGCCGCAGGCAGAGCTGGACGAGCGGCTGGAGCCGAGTGATCCCGGTGCCAGGAGCCTCCTCTCCCTCCCGCCTCCCCAGGCGTGAGTTATAATGTGCAATAAAAAGGGAATCAGTGCAGTGATGCCAGTTAGTGCGACTGATCCAAGACCCGGCCTATTAACTGGTGAGTGGAGCATCCGTCTTGGCTCTCATTAGAAACTCAGCCAAGTACCCAGGGATAAATCTTGCAGCGCGTGTGGCTCGGTGGCCAGAGCATCCAGGTTACCCGGGGCTTGCCCCTGGGGGTGGATTTGGTGCTTGCAAGGAGCCAGAGGGTATGTGGGTTGTTCAGCTGGAGATGAGGGAGGGATGAGGAAGCAGGGAGGGATGAGGAAGCAGGGAGGGCCTCGGGAGCATCCCATGGAGATGGGGGAAGGGAAGGGAAACTCAGGTGTGGAGGAATTAGTGCTCAGACAGTGCAGGATGACAATCTATTGTCAATGGCATCCCCCATCATAAACAGCATCCCATCATCAATGGCATCCCATCACAGTGTATCCCATTGTCTGCAGCTTCCCAGCCCCACAGCCTCCCATCACCACCAGCAGCTTCCCAGCCCCACAGCCTCCCATCACCACCAGCAGCTTCCCAGCCCCACAGCCTCCCATCACCACCAGCAGCTTCCCAGCCCCACAGCCTCCCATCACCACCAGCAGCTTCCCAGCCCCACAGCCTCCCATCACCACCAGCAGCTTCCCAGCCCCACAGCCTCCCATCACCACCAGCAGCTTCCCAGCCCCACAGCCTCCCATCCCAGTGGCCTCACCCGCCCTTCCCTGAAGGACACGGCAGCTCTGCCTCTCCTGCACATGCCTCTATTTGCTTTCTCTCCATCTCTGTCCATTAATCTCAGCGTGATTTACGGGAATGTGTTATTTATCTTTTTCTCCCTCCTTGGCCAGGCTGGACTGGAAGATCCACACCTTTTTATAGAGCAATAAAGCCTGCACAATAAAGAGGGTTTCGTGAGGTTTTCCAGCTACAGGGGAGGAAGAGGATGTTGCAGGAGAGTCAGAGAACTGGGACACTGTGGCCACCTGTGCAAGGAACCAAGGGCTCACAGGTGGAGGCATAACCCATCCAGATCAGCTCCTGGAGGTGTTTGGTGGCTGCACAGAAGGCTGTGGGTGGCCATGAGCCATGTGGGTCCTTGTGCCCCCAGTTTCCCTTCTGGTCCCACTCATTTGGGTGTTGCAGCTTTACCAGCCAGGACATCCCTCCCTGTGCAGGGTGATGTGGTGGGGACACCTCTCAGCCCAGCCATGACCACGGTGGTGTGGCCACTGGTCACCCTCATGGAACTTGGGCTGAACCCCCAGATTCTCTCCTTTAAACTCGAAATCTTCCACAGCCCCTTCTCCCTGTACAACTCCACCTCCAGACCAGACTTCTGTCTTGAATTTGAAATAAAATCCCATTCCATTTGCTTCCAGCCCAGCAGTGGCACAGCCCTGGCTTCCAGATGACCAGCACTTTACGGGAATACCTCCCTGGGAAGCTGTGCCAGGGCTGCCTTGGCTGGGGGTGGTGATTTAAAAGCTCCTTTTGGCTGCTTTAGTGTGACCCCATGGTCTGCAGACTTCAGTCAAATCAATAGAAAGCAGGTTGGAATCAATTTGAAAATCCCCAGATCCAGGGCCTGGTGCCATAAATCAATATTGAAATCAGACATGGAATTAAATAGGGGCAATCTGAGGGGAGATGGGAAGTTGAGATTTCCCAGTGTGTTTCCATGGATAGACAAAGGACTGGCTGAGGAGCAGGGAAGGTCCCACCTTGCTGTGGGGCTGCATCACTCCAGTGTCACCTGAAAACCAGCCACAGGGTTTGAAGGCCAATGCAGGGGAGCAGGAGGTGGGAAGGGACCTCTGGTTCCTCCATGCCCAGTAGGAGACAAATCTGGGCTCTTGTTGAGGCTCTTTGGTGTGTCACAGTGGGACAGGGCTCAGCTGAGGTTACAAGGACCAGAAGTGTTGGCTGGAAGGAGCCCTGGAGGACTCTTGGCCTACGTTGGACCATCGAAGATGACCAAGACTTGAAGATCTCAGGAATGGTGATGCCAAGAATGGAGACAATCCTCTTGCCCCAGGCCTTCCACCCTCCTTATGCCCATCAAGAGCTGGCTACAGTCAATGGGGTGTGTGAGGACCCTCAAGGTGGTTCCTCTGTGCTGGCTTCAATGTCACCCCTCCAAAGGGACAAGCTGGAGGACACCCTTAACCAGAAACCACTGCTGAAGATCAGGAAGGTGAGACTCAGGACACTGGATAATCTCCTCTTCTTTCCAGCCTGGAGCAAATCTCACCTTTGCTCCTGAACTGACCAATTTTGGGAGGTTTCTCAACTCAGCTGCACATTGTGGTGCTCAGGGTGCCAACACCCCACTGCCTCCCACCAGCCCTCCTCCTGGAGGACCCAAATTTCTTTGGAAGAGAGTTGTGAACTCCCAGGCCCGGTGGTGTTTTTCCAGCCCCCCTTCCCCCCGCGGCCGCGGCCGGGGCCGGCCTGGAGCAGCGTCCCCGCGGGGAGCTGGCCCTGCCTCTTGGCTGGGGCTCATCTGGCATCGCCCTGTGTGTGAGTAGTCGCCTTGTCAAGGAGTTGGAGCGTCTCCAACCTGATGTTTTTCATTTTGTTGTCAGCTGCTCGCCAGCTCCAGCCTTGCTGGCTCCCCCGGCAGCCGCTGCCACGGGGGGAACGTCCGTGGGGCGGGAGGGACCTGCCAGAGTGGGTGGGGGGATCATTCTGCCTGCACTGAGCACCCCCCAGCCTGGGCTGCCCCACTGGTTGGTTCCTCCTTTGTGTCCTTTTCTAATTATTTTTGCAGAAATACCCCCTCGAGAGGCTCTGCAGGTTGAGTGTGGTTCTAGATGGACCTGGAACAGCTTTGCCACCACCAAGGGTGCACGTAGCTCTCAGCACGGGGTGGGTGTGGTGGGACCAAGGTGTGTTTGGGGCTGTATCCACGGCACAGGAGTTGCACCACTCCCCCCTGAGGGCTCTCCCAGCACCAAACACAGCGGTGGCATCAGCCCCACGGTGCTGCCTCGGTGGCCACAGCCAAAACCATGGATTTGGTGAGGTGGGTGGAACCCCCTGGGGCTGTGCCAACCCCTCCACGATGGGGACTCAGCTCATCTCCCCAGATCCTCACCCACAGCCAAACAGCAGCCTGGCCGAGCGCCCACATCTCCCACCTCATTAACGTCAGGGGGATTGATGGGGCTTTGGTATCGCCCCAAGTGCCTCGACCTTGGAGAATCAGCCATTTCACATGAGCTTAAGGGATAAAACGATGCTGGAGCATCTCTGGGCTCGGGGTGTGTTGTCACCACGGCAGGAGCAGCGTTTGGGGTCTGACAGTCGCCCAGCACCGCAGTGGCTTTATAAGGATGGATGGTTAGATCGAGATAATAAAGCCCAAGAGCATTAAATCTTTGTGAGACACCGGCCACGCTGCCTCAGCCACCCGGCTCAAAAGGCTATATATGTTTTTCATAATTTGCAATTACTTTTTTACAGTTCTCTCCCATAACTCTGTCCATCATCTGGGTCAAAATATACAATGTGTGTGGGAGTGCGAGCCATAAAAACGTGAAAACAAACAGTTTGTCTTCGGGGAGATTAACGCACAGTTAAAAGCCCCATTTTAACACCCTCTCCACGCCGCAGCCAATTAGCCCAGATAATGGGCTCCACTTGATATTGGAGTTTTATTTCATTTCGCAACGATACCAATGCGTTTAATTGTCAACACATGATCCCTAATTGGCAGAGTCATCTCCGAGGTATGTGGCTGAAGCAAGACAGAGGCGATTTGGGGCTAATCCAGAGGCGACTGGGCAAGGGAACTCTCTCTGAAATTCAGCCATCCTGGGTGGAAAGAGGAGGCTCCTGAACTGCAGAAAGGGCAGTGCTGAGTCTGGGGGAAGAGACTGTGGAGGATGTGCTGTGGTGTGGATTCTCTGACGTGGACAGAGAGTTGTGGGTCCTCCTTTGAGGGTCTTTCCTCTCTGTTGCATCAATGAAATTTTGCAGACCTGGGCATTGCTGCCTAATTCAGTGGGTTTTGGCCTCCATGTTCAAAGTCACTGGGTGACACCCACACCCACATGCAGAGAACAATTCTGTAAATAGCTGTTTTCCACCCCCTCCACCTTTTCCCTTTTTCCTCTTTGCAAATAAATGACACTGGAGATGCCTCTCAAAAAAATCCCGACCACACAGCCCTCCTGCCCCTCCTTCTGCTCTTTGAGAATCCCTCAAAAAAATGGTGACTGGTTTCCAAGCATCCCATTCACTGGAGCTGGAAAGGGGCCATATTTGGCTCCAACGGAGCAGTGTCTTTTCTTGGCTGCAGCTGGAGAGATGTGGGGCAAAATATCATGTGTTTCACTTCTCTGCTGGCTGGAAGAGATGCTGTGATGGAGGGATGGGGGTAGGGAGTGATTTTGCCTCAAGAGAGGAAGCCCAAAGCCATAACTCCTCGTGAAAGAGATATTTTTGGAAAGTTTGCCTTGGTTGGTGGTGCTGGAATGCGGCTCCTCGCGGAGAGTGACAAGGAGGAATTATGCTGGGACAGAAATGGCCTTTTTTCACTCCCCTGCCCAGCTCCCAGCAGAGCTGACACCCAATACTGTTTGTTTTAGGAGAGAAAAGGCTGAGAGGGACCTCTGGGGGATGTTGTGGTCCTGTGGGTTTGCTTGGGGACAACACTGTCCCTCGCAGATGTTCTGCCCCTTGTTGTCCTCCCCCAGCAGCCTCATCTCCAGCCCCACATCCTTGGCCATGGAGAATCATTTGCTTCAGCAGATGGGGCCTTGATGGAGCTTTTCCACCCTTTATTCCCTTCTTGCATTTTTTTTCCTACACAATTCTTTCTTTGCTTTAGATTAATCCATCTGAGCAGAAAAGCAGCCCCTCAGCAGGGCAAATCCAGGCTTTTCCCCTTAGAGAAATCAAAGCTGGTTGCTGGGAGGGGATGGCTCCTGATGTCTCCCCCACCCTGAGCAGCCCAGGGCTCCCTACCCACACTGGGCAAACTGGGGGGCAGAGAAACAGCTGAGAGGGACCTTTGGGGGATGTTTTAGTCCTGTGGGTTTGGGCTCCTGACTTGTTTCTACCCCCCCATGACATTTAAAGATAGATTTTTGAAGCACCTGGGGCAGGGTGGGAGGGAGGTTATCCCTGATGGATCACTGGGGTTATCCCTGTGAGAGAGCAAGACACTTTGTAGCTCAGAAAGAAAAGGAGCTGGGGGGGAAAAGCATCTGGGAAGGGAAGAGGGAGGGGAAAAAATAAAAAAAGAAAAACCCATTAGGCAAATGAAAACAAGTGATGGGTAAATTGCTTTGGTTAAACATCTGCACAGAGTTACAGGCTCTGCCTTCCAACCAGACGCTGCTCCCGGGCCTGGAGCTCTCCCTGCTCAGCTCTGACGAAAGCAGCAGCTTTTATAAAGAGCAGCTGAGAGGGCCTGGGTGGGAATGGCCCAACTCACCAGGCCTCTCTTTGGACCTCAGTTTTGGCAGGTCCTGCAAAGGAGAATGGAGAGGGAGCTGCTGTTCTGGGTGAGCCGAGCCCACCTGTGTGGGCCGTGGGGGACGGTGGGTCAGGGCAGGTGTCGGGTTGGGTTTTCATCTCAACAGCTTGGTGGCACCTCCTGGCCACACAGAGCAGCAACCCAGGGCTCTGTTTCATTGTCTTCAGCATCAGGAGCTCCCCATGAAGGTAGATCTGGGACCAGCTGTTGCCTCCCTTCACCATCTCTCTATAATTTGAGGGGCCAGGGATCAAATAACCATCTCCTCAGACCCGTCCCAGGCTGGTGGGAGTGAAATCCCCCTTGGCCACTCCATATTTTGGTCCATCTCGGTGGCTCTTGGGCTTCTCATTCCCAGCAGGGTCCCCAGCACCCCCCGTGCCCCCCACCCTGGTGGTCACAGCAAACCCCCCTACATCCCACTGGGATTTGGGGAGCAGTGCAAGGAGGCCCAGAGCCATCAGGTGTCCCTGCTGCAGCATGAACCCCACATGAAGGGAGGGCTGCTCAGTGGCCAGGCAGCCAAGCCAAGGAGCTGTTTATTATGCAGCAACCCAAAATTTGGCAACAGCTCTGTCTGCGCAGAACTTTTCTCTTGGCTACCAGGCTGTTTTCCATCCTCGGGTTATTTCTCCAGCTTGGTTCATGTTTAGAGTGGATTAACCTGCTGTGAGAAGCCTAGGTATTATTTATGGCTAATCACTGGCATTTGTCTGGCTGGGAGGACGGCAGGAACACGACACGGTGGTGCTTACGCGGCGTTCGGCTCCTCCGCCCGAGTGCGCCGCGTTTACGATGCCAACTCACGTTATGTTCATTATCCCCTTTCCACTAATAAACTTTTGGTTGAACCAGACTTGAGAAGAGAAAATCCTTTGCAGAAGATGTTTTGGTGTCTTTCCAAAGAGCCATTGTCAAGAAATCAAGGGCGCAGTCCTGCTTGGGGATGTGAGGAGTTCAGCTGCGGTGGATTCGCCACATTTGAATCGTATTAACTCTGGCTGGCGGCTGCCAAGCGGCTCAATCTTTGCATCTGAAAATAATAAGGCTGAGAGGATAATAGTCCTAAAGTGAATTTCTCAAAGCATCTTTTAAAAATACCAAGACCAGGGCTTGTGTTTGCACTCAAGGCTTTCGCTGTGGTTGGGAAACGTCATCTGCTTCAAAGGCAGGGAGAGAAAATGACTCCAGGTCAGAGCTCAACCTGGAGACTTTGTGGAAGGAGATGAGCAAGAGGGGATGTCCTGAAAATCCCACAAAATCACGGGATGCTTTGGGTTGGAAGTGACCTTAAAGCTCACCTTGTTTCACCCCCTGCCATGGGCAGGGACACCTTCCATAGACCAGGTTGCTCCAAGCCCCACCCAACCTGACTTAGACAAGCTGGAAAGGGTTAAATGCAAAATTATCAGTGGCTCAGGAAATTCAGGATGGTCTTGCAGACTGGCAGGCAAACACCATCCCTAAGTGGCATCAGCTTCTACTGCAGGGCTGGGTGCAAAAGTCACCCCTTTTGTCCAAGAGATGCTGATAAAATTATTCACCCCTTGGGCTGGTGGTGCCAGTGCAGCTGCCTCCACCCAAAATCCTCACATTCTGCCCCAAAACACAGAGGGATGCTCTGGAAGAGGCCAGTGCAGTGTTGGGTGATCCAAGGGAAAGAGCAGGGGCAGGGAAGGAGGCTGAGCTTGGGACTGGTTTTGAACTGGTTTTTGAGCACAGTGACTGGGGAGATGTTGCCCATGGGACCACTTGGTGGCAAGAAGCAGCAACATCAAGAGGTTTGTTGGCCACGATCCTTGACTGTGCCCACAACTCCAGCAGGCTGGGTTTCCAAAATTCATTTTGGGTGGCAAAATGCCCTTTTACTGACCCATCTCCCTGGACAGGACCAAAGGAAAAACTGCACAATGCTACAAAGCCATCAGAGAATCCACTCTGGGGAGAGACATTGGGGTGCAGGGACTGAGCAGAGGAGGATCTTTGGGGTGGGGGGACCAGACCACTCCCACAGTTTCTCCATCTCCTGTTCAGTTCAGTGAAGAGACACAAGGTCTAGTGACAGCAGCACTTTCATCCCACCTGGACCAGATGTTCCCATCGCTGTTGGGGACAAGGCTGTCACAGCAGCAACACCTCTAGACTATCTTAGGCACTCTGGGCTGAAATCCAGCCCAAAGACCTTGGTGGAGGAGCTAAACTCTGCACATGATGCCCTTCTCCCAGCCCTGAAGAAGCTCCAGACCCAACCAAGCTCCCTGGAAACTTTTCCCTGTGCTGCTGCCGGACATGGAGGGTGTGGTTTTAGAATTAAACAAAGCAGACTCTTAACTGGTGTCATTATCCTGCCCTAAGTCCTGGCTGCTGCTGGTGCTTCCTCAAGCTCCACTTCCCTGCAGCATCTTCAAAAACATCAGCATTGACCCCTTAAACTGTTCTCAGGGAATGTCTTCCCATGGTGGCCACAAACCAGGGTTTGTTGGGGGTCCAGCACCTGGACATGGCACATCCAAGGGGCATCTCCCACCTTGACAACCTGCACCCACCAGGAGATAATGCTGGAGTGCTCTTGCCAGGTCATCCCACACATTTCTCACTTCTCAGTAGCCTGGAGAAGAACTTTGGGGAAAGGTTTTCCTGAGCTCCAGGCAATCCAGTGACCTCTGAGTCCACACTCCTCTCTGGGAAAAGCCACTTTTTGTTCCCCGTGCATCAGCACAACCAAACACATTATTGCTGCTTCTTGCTGGGCAATTTTTATTTGTTTCTTCAAAATCTTAAATAAACCTGTTTTTTAAAAGTACCCCTGGAACAAGGGAACTGTATTATTATGGTAATTGGCTGGTGCTAATTATACTGATTACTGTAATAACCGTTTTGTTGTCACACAAATAAAGTGGATTACATCATTTGTGAGTGCCAGAGGCAAGCGATGGCTCTGGAGCAGAGAGCAGGAGAGTTATGTGGGTTTTCTCCTTGGAAGAGATGGTGCCCAGCAAAGGCATCCACGATTTGGGGCCCACATGGAGCTGGGAGAGATGTTTGATGGGATGGAGCCTCTGTGGATGCACATCTGTTTGTAGGGACATTGAGAGGTGGGTGATGAAGGCGAGATGAAGGGAACCATCATTCCTCCAACACCACCTTCCCACTGACCTTGGTCTCCTCCCTCATCCTTGGAAGGCCTCTGGTTGCTATCAAGGATGTGATTGCAAAAGCTCCCACTATCTAATCCACTCTGCCTGAGTGGGTGGTGGGTGAGATTCCACCTCCTGTCCCGCTCACTCAGCACTCGGGATTTGGGATCCTGCAGCTCTGGGAAACCCCAGCCAAGGTGTTGGGGCCGTGGGTCCATCTCCTTCTGGCACTTTCCTCAAGCACAGGCAGGAGCTTTGAGCACCTTGGCGTGTTGCAGCAAGTTGGCATCGCCTGCGCTCCCGACGTGACTGTGCCGGGCGGACGCCGCGGCTGTGCCAGGCTGTGCCTGTCCTGCCAACCATGGGATTGTGTCTCCCATGGTCTGGGCATGAATTCCCCCCTCTGCCTTCAGCTCTGCACCCACCCACCCCCTTTCATTTTGCTGCCTTACAGCCTCATTGCCTCCATTAAAACCCACCCCCCCCGACCAACCTGCTCCTCATTTTCCAGGGAATTCAGCAAAAACAGGTGTTTTGCCTTTTTCTGTGTGTGTGTCTCTCGCCTCCTCTCTCTTGTGCTGATGGGCCCCTGGAGCTTATTTTACACGAAAGCAACACAGGTTGATGTATTTTTAAATGGCTTGATTTTATCACCCTGCTTAATGATTTGTCGCGTTATTTATTAGACAGTGTGATATCCAGAGGGATTCATCGCATTAACGTATAAATAATGTGGCAAATAGTTCAATAGAGCCATAAAAAAGGGGATTTAGAAATAAATTGACCTATGTTTGCTACATGTAAACGAAGGTGGTGAATGATAATGTGTGTCATGCCCTTAAGCATGAAAAATGGGGGCCAAGAATAAATCAGAAAGTTTCTTCAGCAGGTGAGGTGGTGAAACAAAAGGAAATATCCCAAGCTCTTGAGGGTTTGACCCATCCTGTGTCCCCAGCTCTGGTGGTTGGATGTGGCCACATGTCCCATGGGGTGGAAGTTGCTGATGGGGTTCTCAGGTGAAGCCACATGAGGGTCCCCACCAGGAGGTTTGCAGGACCCGACACAGAGCTGGAATCTGCTCCCACCTCTGGAATAAATACGACCCCGTGTCCTTATCGATGCCCCACAACGCTGATTAAAGCAATAACCAGCCCCTGGTGTCCCCACACTGACTTACGAGTGCACAATTCCAACTGATGTTGGGCAATAATGATTTTTGAAGAGGTTTTGCCATCCCTGGAAAAAAGCCTGTCCCAGTGGGGCAGAGCCAGGGAGCTTTTCCTTCCCCTCTGGGGGCCAAATCCAGTGCTGGGGTCACCCAAAATGTTGCAGCTTTGCCGGGGCACCGGCCCAGCCCGCGCCCAGCTCTGGCACCGGCGCCTGCCAGGGTGATATCTGATCCCAGCATCGGTGCCAGATGATTTTATTCCGCAGCTGTAAGACAGATCACCCTTTTTTTCTCTTTTACAATGTGCTACAGTTTAATTATTTAACACCGTGGGGGTACACGGGATGACACAGTTGCGAGGGAGAGTGTGCCAAGCTCATTGATGGATGGGCTGGGTGGAGGGTGGATCTCAGCACCAAGCAGGAAAGGAAAAGGGAATTTTCTACTGGGATCACAAGGCATCACCAGGACAGAGGGAGGGAAGAGGTGGACACACCCAGGTGGATCTCAGGCCCCCGAAACATCTTGGGTATTTGCACCAGCTGGACTTGGACCACACACAACAGCCAAAGTCACTGCAAGAGCTGAGCTGGCCCCTTGGAAACGTTGAGGTTTGCAAACTCCAAACTCAATTTCCAAAGTTTTGCAAAACTGAAAAATGAAATAACCCTGCGGATTCCACCCTGGGAGCCTCCAGCGCTGCCCACATGCCCTGGAGCTGCCAGGTTTGGGCATCAGACCCCTGGCTGGAGTCAGGCTCATCTCTGTGCCTGGTGCTGGCTGCAAAGCCACAGCTCGAGCTTTGGCCTCGCTCCCTCTTCTCTTGCCAACGTGGCAGGATCCAGGGCACTGAGCTGGTGAGTCAAACTCACCTCCTCCTCCTCCTCTGCTGCCTCTGCTTTGCACGCATGGAGCTGTCACCGCTCCCAACCACAGCCATGGGAATGGCAGGGAATGTCCCCTGGGCTCCTGCTTGGAATCCCTGGCCTCAGTTTCCCCTGCTCAGCTCCCAGACCCACAACTGGAGGGCACAGCACACTTGGATGAGAAGAGACCATTATTTTTCACACTTCAGAGGAACTCAATAATTGGGCATCCAAATTTGCCTCTTTTTGTTGCCAGCAGCAGCTCAGTGGGGTGTTGCTGTCAACCAACCACATTTCTGGGTCTTGCTGGAGTTCACCCCAGAGCAAACCCCAGCAGCAAAGCCCTTCCTCCCCCACCTTTGGCTCTTGGGCTCCTTGGTGATGTATTTATTAACCTTGTGCACGCAATGGGTTTTCCAGCAGGTAAATGCATCCACTTGGCAAATATTTCTTTCCTTTTCCCCTCCTGGCTGCCTCCGGCTCCATCCAGCTCTCGAGAAAAACAACCCTCCACAGCTAAACCTCCCCAAAACCTGGAGACATCTTGGAGATCCCTTCCCAGAGAAGGAGGACAAGATCTTCCAGCTTCCTTCACAAGGAATAAACGCTCGTTTTAGTAGCCAATTTGATTCACTTTTCAAGGAACAGGTTTTCATGCTTTGTGCATTTATTTCCTAATTTTATTATGCCATTTAATTAGATCATGCACATTGGTTTTATTGTTAAAACATGTCCTTGTTTTCTTTATAACTGGATTTCATGGCACTACAGGGACATTTAGGAAAATATCACATTCCAGCATCGACCGTCGAAATCAGACCTAGATCTGAACGGAGCTGCCGGGTCGTAAATCAAGTCACAGATGGAAAAAGCGGAATATTATTCACAGCATGCGGAGCGCCAGCGGTTCCAGGAAGGGACGCACACCCCCCACGCCCCCCCGAGCCCTTAAATTACAGCCCGGGGAGGGACGCGGCGGAGCAGCAGCTCCCTTGGAAGGACACGGAGAAGTTGTTTGCACGGTCCCTTTTTAATGGGCTGACAACGCTCGGGGCGCGCCCCCCGAGACGCGCCGTTTGGCGGCACCGCCGATGCCACCGAGCTCAGCCTCTCCCCCGAAAAGCTTTTGCTTGCTCTGCGTTTCCTTTGAGCTTCTCTCCTGCCGAGGAGCTCTTTCCCACGTCCCTCGCAAAACCCATGTGCGACCCAACCGGGTTGGATTAACGCGGTTTTTAAGGGGAGGTTGGGAGGAAGGGAGACTTTTCTCGCCGTGGGTCGGAGCAGATGGCTGGAAGGAGTGAGGAATGGCTCTGGGAACTTCCCCGGGGAGGCCTGAGAAAGGGGAAGGGGAAAAAAAAAGGAGGAAAAAAAAGAGAAATCCACACAACTTAAGACACTTGATCAGATGTTTGGAGGTTGACTACAGGAAACTGAGACCCTGGGGCTTTATCTCCGGGTTTCTGAGGGCTGGGGGCTGGCAGGGGGCTGAAAGGGAGCCGGCTGCAAGAAGAAATCAATTAGTGCTGGGGAGAACTTGAGCTGGTTCAGACGGATCCGTTTGGAGAAAGCACGCAGCGAGCTGGGCTGGGCCGAGCTGCAAATCATCGCGGGGCTGAGAGGCACCGGCAGGTCCTCGCTGGACTGGGACTCAGCAGCCCCACAGCTGTAACTCATGGCAGAGCAGGGCCAGGGGCCCATCCTGCTCCCTTTCCTGCCTGTGGATCAGGAGATGCAGGAACTGCAGCCTCAGCTTGCTCCCCGTGGGCACCCAAAGGTCTGGCTGATGGGTACAGGTCGGGGTGGTCCCTTGGGATGGGCGGATGGTCCCCTGTGCAGCTGAAACCAGCCCTGCTCCTGTGGCTGGATCAAGTGAGAGAGGCTTTGGGGAGATGCTGGAGGACAGGAGAGCTCAACTTCTCCCCTTCTTTCTTCCCTTGCCATCACCCAAGGAGACACAACAAAGGCATGAGGGCAGGCAGGGCTGATGGGGACCTGTCACAGACCTGTAGTAGGTGCTGAAGGGATCTGGAGGGGAAAGGAAACCTTGGGGAGGTGAGAGCTCATTGAGAAAACACCCCGAGGGAGTCACAGCCCCTTTCAGACTCAGCTGTGGCTTCTCAGGGAGAGCTCAGCAATGCTCTGACTTGGATCCCTCCATGCCATGCAGGCAGAGAGCAGTGACCAACTAAGGCTTTGGTTTCCCTGCAGATCTGTATCCAAAAGGTTCCCTGCCTCACCTGGGGTACAGAGATCTCTTATTTTTCAGTCTTCAGCCCCATCCTTCTGTCTTTTGCTTCCTGGAGCCTGAAAAAGCAGAGTCTCAGCTCGGGCATCACACGTGGCATCAGCACCTCCAGCCAAGGTGCCCGATCCCTCCTAATGTCCTTCATCCCCCACAACACCCAGAAGGGGTTTCATTGCCTCTCCCTGACATGTTCCAGCCTCACCCTCACCACCACCGTTGCCTCACGCCAAGAACAGGCAGAGAAGGGCCCGCACTGGCCCTGGGGAGCAGCCCCAGCCCCGACTGCCGCATCATTGCGCATCTGCCCAGCCGTGCCTTTTACAACCTGGACCTGGGGACGTGTCAGCCCTGATTTACACCAGCAGAAATGGCAAGAAAGCCCCGCTGAGGGGCAGGTCCTGAGCCCTGGTACCCCAGCAGAGTGCTGGAGGCACCCGCAGCAGCTCCAGTTCAGCTGCAGCCAGGCTGAATTTGGCCCGACTTGTTTAAAATTCCTTTCTCTGCACACGAAACCATTTTCTGCGAAGTTTAGCCTTGGGGAGATTTATTTCCTTGTTAGCTCAAGATTTTCCTATTAGCCCATCTCAAAGAAACATGGCTGCATTTTCCCCAGCGCAGCAGCTGTTGTGCGAGATGCAGGTACATATTACAGCCGTCATTAAACGGGCTGTCATTCCCAGCTCCCTAATTACCGTATGAATAGAGAGCAGCACGAACAGAACGGCCGATTGTTCCACTGCGACTCGCGAGGGGAAGCGAGAATGGAAGAAGCAGCCACAGCACTTGGGATTTTTCCCTTCCCAACCTCATGGAGAGGGACATTCAGGTCGGCTTTGGGTGCAGATGCAGCTCCGTGCCTCGTTTCTCAAGGGGGTTTTGCGAAAGGAAAACCTCTCCGGGTGTTTCCAGTCTCCCCTCTCCCTCCTCTGACTTTGGATGGCTTTAAACATGTAATTTAGCAAAGCAGCACAACCTAAAATGAGGGAGGGCAAACATATGGTAAAGTAGATGCAGGGAATATTCCAATAAGCAGTAATATACTGCGAGGATGTGTCTTGGTTGCAGTCAGCAGGTTTGGTTCGTGTTGGTTTTTTTTTTTTGCAGTAATAGCTCCCTCCTTTGTTGCAGGAAGTCATGGTTTAGTTTTGCAGAGAAATTATCTTTTCCAAGCTCTTTTTTCCCCCCTTTTTGTAACAAAAAGGAGATCAGCATCGCTGTGCTGGGGTCACAGCGAGCCCATTGGCGAGTGGCAGCATCTTTAGCATCCAGACACCCTTGATTTGCAGCACCTATTACAGCCCTTTTATAGACTGGGAAAGAAATAAAAATAAAAATACAGCGAAAGGCGGCACAGAGGTACCAAGGGCTGGTCCTGGGAAAGGGAGGGATGAAGCCTGGCTCAAAATGGGATCCAAAAATGAGGTGAGAGGCAGCCAACAAAGTCTTCGTGGTGCAGGAGATGTGCAGGCAGCTTTCCAAAGGCTTGGGCATCCATTTTGGGAAGATCTGGAGGAAAGGGTTGCTTCAATGTGATTTGGATTCCACCTTTGCTAACCCAGCCCATGACTGGAGATGTCCCATGGTGTCTGTTCTCCTGGAGGAGCCACCTCCATGTGGTGTCCACCTCCATGTGGACTCACTGATGTCTGAGCAAGGTTGGGCACAGCTCTTGGATAAAAGAGAGGGCCACTTTTAGGAACCAAGGGAAGACAAGCAGGGAGACCTCTGGGGAGATGTTCCATCTCTTCCTCTCTCACATTTTGGGCAGAATTTGGCCCCGATGGGGCCACAGCAGGAGCCGCATCTTTGTGGGGAGATGGGGCTGTGCTTGGGTGTGCATCGAGCCAAGGAGCCCCACCATGATGACAAACATCTGGAGGAGCAGCAGCCACCAGGGTGGATTCAGGAGAGCCCAAAGGGGCCAAACTGTCCACTCCAGGCTGCTCAGGTTTTACAGACTGACCCAGTCCCCTTCCCATTGCACCAGGAACCCACCAGCATTCTTGGGGTTAACCATGTCCAGACCTCCCCACCCACCACTGAGGAGGGGAAGGCACAACATCAGCTCTCAGCTGGAAACCTGGCAGGTCTCTGGGAGAACAGGGGTGTAGAGAGTTGGGGAATGGGCCAAGAGACCTGCTGATGGAAGGGTTGTTAGTTCCAGATGAAGTCACAGATATTCTGAGCTGGAAGGGACCCACAAGGTTCACTGAGTTCAGCTCTCAAGTGAATGGGCTCTACAGGGACCAAACCCACGACCTTGGCATTATTAGTGCCATGCTCTGGCCAGCTGAGCTGATCTCAGTTATGTTGCACATCCCAGTGCCCCCAGATGGAGATGCCAAGGGCTGTTCCTGAAGATGCACAAACCCATCTGGGTCTTGGGTCCCCTGGGTGGAACAGGGTGCTCTGGGGTGCAGGTGGAAAACCACCTCACCCTTCTGCCCTTGAGACACTGCCCTCCCCTTCACCTCCCAGCCCTTTCTTTAGGGAGAGCTGAACACTTTGCAGGCACCTTCAGCCCCACTGTTTGTCCTCAGCAATGACCCCCCCAAATTGGCACCTCCCAGTGCTGCACCCCAGCTCTGCCACACGGCTCTGGACCACCGTGGATACACAAAAACGGATTTTTCTTCCCTCCCCTCTTTGTTTCTCAGCAGCTCCATCTGCCTGGCTCCCCACCTGAAGGCAGCAAGGTCCTCTGTGGCATCTCAACATGTTGCCATGGAAACTGTAATGTCACAACCCGAGGATGATGGCTCGGAATGGGAAAGGAACAGCAGGAAACAGTTTCCATGCAAATATCAGTCGCAATAAAAGGCCATAAATAAACAAGCAAAGGAACTGTGGAGAGTCGAGGAGAAATAGGAGGGGGGAAGAAATATAAAATAAAAGAATGGGATGCTGGCTGGCTCCTGAAGAGCTCGTTACCTGGAGCTCACATGCAAATGGGCTCTGCTTTAATTGCAGTTTCAGGAGGCACGTTGGCAGAGCCGCGACACCACGCGGGGGTTAATGAGAGCCCCCCATGCCCATATCGTCTCTGGAAGGCAATTAACAGCAGGCCCTAATAAGCTCAGGTCATATGGGGCAGGAGGGAGGGGAAAAAAGGGGAGGGGAGCTTGTGGGGCACAGGGGAGCCCCTTTTCCTCACATGAGGGGCAGCTTTGGGCACTCTGGGGTAACTTCACTAACCAAAAAACCCCATTTTTGCCCCCCAAAAGAGCAGAGCCTGTGGGGCAGCGGCTGCTGGGGGTTTATATACCCTGGGGAGGGGAGGGGGGCACAGGGGATTGGCTGGGCGTGTGGGGGGGAGCACGGGATTGGCTGGAAGCAGAGCAGGGCAGGAACACGGGATTGGCTGGAAGCAGAGCTTAGGTGGCAGCACGGGATTGGCTGGAAGCGGAGTGAAGTCGCAGCACGGGATTGGTCAGAAGAGGAGGTGGCAGAAGGGAATTGGCTGAGGGGGGGCAGCAGGACCTGGGCAGTGTTGGGAGGGGTGGGGGCATGGGATGGGCATGGATGGGGGGCATGGGATGGGCATGGATGGGGGGCATGGGATGGGCATGGATGGGGGGCATGGGGTGGGCATGGATGGGGGGCATGGGATGGGCATGGATGAGGGGCATGGGGTGGGCATGGATGGGGGCATGGGATGGGCATGGATGGGGGGCATGGGGTGGGCATGGATGGGGGGCATGGGATGGGCATGGATGGGGGGCATGGGGTGGGCATGGATGGGGGGCATGGGATGGGCATGGATGGGGGGCATGGGGTGGGCATGGATGGGGGCATGGGATGGGCATGGGGATACAGGATGGGCATGGATGGGGGACGGGGATACAGGGGGGATGTGGGATGGGAATACAGGGGGGTGTGGGATGGGATTACTGGGGGGATGTGGGATGGGGATACAGGGGGATGTGGGATGGGGATACAGGGGGATGGAGATGCCCTGTGGGAGTGGGGGGCTGGAGTGGGATGCAGCCTCTGGAGCAGGATGGGAACCCCGCAGGACAGCTGCACTATCCTGTTTGCAAACCATTCCCATGCCTGGATGAGTGACCCTGGAGGAGTGACCCCCATGAGTTGACCCCCATGAGTGACCCCTGATGAGCCACCACTCCTCAAGAGCCACCAGGAAGGGCACAAGGAAGGGCTGATGTGTCACCACTGACCCACAAACTCATTGCAGTGGGGCAATGCAGGAAAACACCCCGTCAGCTCCCCTTCCCCTTTGGGACCCCCCCAAGCCCCCATATTTTGGCCCTGGCTGTGGAGGAGACCCACCCTCCCTGGTGGGGATTATCCTGGCTCCAGCATGTCCGAGCCTGCAGCATCCCAAGGGCCCAGGAGCCCTCACTCAGGATCTCTGGCTGCTGAGAGGGAGGAATGTGCAATGCAGGAGCAGCGAGGGGTGAGGCTGCTCCTGGCTGGGACTGGCCTTGAGCAAGGCATGACCCTGGGCCTCAGTTTCCCTACCTGGGACACCATTCCCCAAAAGGGCCATTCACTTAAGAGTTGGTCTCTGATCCTTTTGAGTCCCTTCCAGCTCAGAATGTTCTGGATCAGCAGTGCCAGTGCCTTCTGAAGTAACCGTGGTCTGTTGAGGACTTGTCTCCACACAGACCTTTGGCCCCTCAATGCCATTGTGAGGAGGGTTCTGTGGGGGGGTCTTGGTGTAATATTCATTTGTGGAAGCAGCCACACCTAGGACCAAAATAACTGTGCCCAGACAGAATGTGTGTACTGGACAGGTGTGATGGACCAAAACCAAGATCCCCAAGAGGGAAGGAAATGCCAGAAGAAGAGACCATTGGGCCACTCACTTAAGAGTTGGACTTGAAGATCCTTGTGTGTCCCTTCCAACTCAGAATATTCTGTGTTTCTGGGGTTGTTTTTGTAAAATGGAACCTTTTTGGGGCAAACTTGGTTTGCCCATTGTCACTCATTGTGTTTGTGTGGAGAAAAACCAAAGCATAACCCACTTTTGGTTTCACTGCAGCTTCTCTCAACGCTGTGACAGCCACGGATGCAACACACTCAGTGGGGCTACCAGGTGCCCAGAGGCCACAGTGATGGGTGTCCTTGGAAAAGTCCAATCCAAGGGCTGCTCCCAGGGGGTCACATCCCACCATGGCCCCCCAGCATGGCCTAAATCAGCCCTGCAGTGAGGCTGGGGCTGTTCTCAGTGCCAGGGGCTGTCCTGGGTGGGGATATTTCCATAGTCAGGCTGTTACCTGCTCGTGGTTCCAGGCTCTGATGATGGACAGCAGCACAGTCACCTCTGAGCATCCATGGGCTGGGGATTTCCTAAACCCCAGGTGGTGTCTGCACCTGCAGGTGAAAGTCCTGCATGGCCACTCACTCGTGCATTGGCCCTGGGGGGGGTTGTCCTGAATTAGCATCACTCCTGGCCCCATCTGCCCTCTCTGGTCTTGCACTGCCGAGCAGCAACACTTGGGGTGCTGCCACCCCACTGTCCTGGCCACCAGGTCCTGCTCTGCCACCACGGAAAGTGCCCAGGATGTGGCCTCTGCTCTTCCTCCCCCTGGACTGTGTATGTTTCCAAACCTCTGCTTCTCTAACTTTCCTTTTAAAAAAAACATTTAGAGTTATACAACCACATTAAGTGTCTCCTGACGGACAAGAAAGGACATGAATCCAACCTTTCATCATTCCCCCCCTCAAATAAATCCAGACAAGGTTCCTTTGTAGCAGCTAAGCTGAGACACCTTAACATTTCCCTGCTAGCAAGCTCCAAGTTTCTTTACTCACCATATATTTCCCCTGACAGTTTGTACAGATACTTAAGACACCATATAATTATCATCAGAGCTAAAAGGCAAGGGCTGATTTATTTGTGACAAGCACCACCTTTCCACGATGACGCCATTGACACTTACACCGAGGGATTTTGGCGTGGGGAGGTGTGGGCAAGAGGAGCCAGGCTGCTTTCTCCTCCTTTTTTTTTTAATGCTCATCCTTTTCCCTGGGGCCCTTCACTATGAGACAACCCAACACCCAGTCCCAGGACCGTCCCCACCATCCCCAAGCCTCAGGGCTTTCGGGATTTCACGGCTTGGACCAGCACAGGTCTCTCTGTCTGCACTTCTTGGGCTCTTGGCGTGTGAACAATGCGTGCACTTATCTCAGTACTTATTTAGTGCCCAGCTCCACACCCTGAAATTGCCTGATTATAGCTTTTGGAGGCTGTGTGATGCATTGGGTTAGGCAAACAGATGTGCCAAGGAGTCTTGTTGAAAACCCACATCCAGGCAGCAGCTTTCAGCTCTCCAGGTTGTTCCCTTTTTTTTTTTTAAATTTTTTTTTCCTCTCCTCCCTCCCCCTTTTCCTTTCAGAAGTAGCTCTAATAATTACCCTCACATTGCTCTCAGCGAGGGAAGGGCTGGGGAGAAACTCTCAATGTTTCAGCCATTTGCCAGTAATTTTCTCTCCAAGGAATGGGCCCTCCATAGCCAAGAACTCATGACTCTTTTGCCTGGTTGTCTCCTTGCCTAGAACAAATCCACCCCTTGCCTCCTCCCTGCGTCCTCTGCCAGCTGAACCGCCAAGACGTCTCCTCTCAACCCGTGACCTCTTCAGGTGCACGTCTCCACATGGCAAGAGCTGCTGAGGGAAGGCTGGGCCTTGCTGGAGCCAAGAGTGGCCTTCTCCAACCCATCCTCTGCTTCTCCAGGGCACCTCCTGACCCTCCATCCTTCCTGGAAGGGCTCAAAGGGAAAGGGCCCTGTAAGGAGCCAGGAGATGTTTCACCCAAACCTCATGGAGTGAATTCCCCACCAGGACAAGGAGAGGTTTACAGAAGTCTTTTGGTTGCTCCAGATCTTCCTCCCAAGCCCAGCTCAACTCTAAGCCCTTGTGGTAGGAAACCTCCACACTTGGATCAAGCCCTGTGAGACCCAAACTGCCCAAACCCACACACTGGGACACCACTGTGGCTCTCTGAGCCTCACTTTGCTCTCAAAAGCTGCTCCCAGACGCCCAGAGCTGAGGTCTGACATTGGGTTCTTCCTCCTCCTTGACCTGTTGTGATGCTTTGAGGGGCTGTTTGAGACTTTGGGCAGTGAGGAAGAGGCAAACACTTTGTGTTTGCTCCCAGGCCAGCAGATGCAGAGTCTGAGGTGACAGTGGGACTTGTGGGGATGGTGATTGGGTCACCAACCCCACACACTCCTCCTCCTCCTCCTCCCCTCATGCCACCAGGACCACAGTGAGCAGACCTGCTCTTTCCGAAGCCGATTTCTTTCCTGCCCTGCTCTGCCCCGTCTCTCCTCACCCTGCCTGCCCTCCCTTGCCCACTCTCACGTGCAGTGACGGGCTCAGACAGGCTCCTCTCGCTGCTCAGCTCTCTGAGTCACCCCGACTTTCCCGCGTGCCCCGGAGTAGACGGGATTGCAGCCGCTCAGCCCGGAGCCTTCGCCGCCCTTTTGCATCACAAAGCTCACCTTGGAGTGGCGAATTAAACCCGTAGATCCCAGATTAGCTCCAGAGAGATCTCCCTCTCCCCTGCCCCACCTCCTGCTAATTCCTGAAAGCTATTTAAAAAATGCCCTGGAATTAAACCAACGCTCTGTGGATTAGAATAAAAAAAAAAAAAAGAAAAGAAAAAGGAAAAATCAGGAATACAATTAAAAGTATTAAAAAGAGCAGCCAGATGCTCTTTGCTGCCTGGCAATCCAGGCAGTGCCAGACTGTTGCACATGCTCACACCAGCTCCCTACACTGGTGCATAAATGAGAGGGGCAAAGGGACACCCTCCCCTCCACTTCTTCAATCAGCACAAGGTGCCACCTCACCCCTTGTCATCCCTTGTCCAGGGAGATCATGTGACACCTGAATTTCAGCAGGTGGCACCTGGTTCCTGACACAGGCAGTGGGGAGAAGAACTCCCAGGCAGAGGACGATTCCTCTGAGCTATCTCGGGTACCGATCTCGGGTGATTCACACTCTGCAGGTGCCTCTTCCTCAGCTTTGATTCTAACGGGAGGCTTTGAAATCTCAGCCTTTATCGCAGACAGGTCCTACCTGTGCGGCTGCTTTTGGGCACCTCACCGAGACCAATCTGGGGGATAAATCGGGGGAAATGCTGAGAATGGTCACAAGATTAATAAAACACAACTTGGCTTCTGCAATCTTTGCAAGGACTCTGGAGAAGGGGAAGCAAAAGGAGCAGCAAGAGCTGCTTCATGTCAACAGCTGATGAAAAAGGAAGACTTGATTAAATTCTCTGTCTGCCAGGAATTAGAGAAGGACCCAAAAGCTTGAGCAGCACAGAGAAAGCTGAGTCCAATCACACCATGGAGAAGATTTTGTGCCTTGAAGAGCCCAAAATGGAGGAGGAAGGGAAACCCCAGAATCCCAGTGAGCAGCTGGGGAAAACCCCCAAAACAACAGACCTTGAGGGGTTTTCCACTGATTGTGCTGCTTTAAGGGTCTTGTCGGTGTTAAATCTTTATCAGAGCCCAACACAAACCTCTCTGGGAGGAGTTTGTCATCTGAGGTGTCTTAGAGTTGTGCTACCACAGGAGGTCTAATGACCAAAAATTGCTTGATTTTCCCCCTCTCTGCAAAAATCCTGCACATTCCAGTCACTTTTCATGGAGCACCTCTGGGGAATGATCCCTCTTGGTTCTGTGCAACTTCCTAATTTAGGATTCTAGGCAAGGTCCACCTGAAGAGCTCTGACCTTTTCCCCCAGGGCTTTAGTAGCAGATGAACTATGGGCAAAGTTTGGCCAGTTTTGTGGTGAAGAGGAGCCAAGGTGTCCTGTGGCTTCATGGCAAAGCCTCCCAACTCTTGCATTGGTTTTGACCCAACCCTGGGGCAGCTGCAGGCCCAGGAGGTGCAGGGAACATGGACTGCATTAAATTTGCCATCTCAAACAGACTCTTCAAATAAAGAAAAAGCCCCTAACCCCAGAATGGCAAAGGCAAAAGCCAAGGAGAAAGACCTTGGGTGGCAAAACCACATGTTTATAGCCCTTAGGCTTTGACAGATTGTTGGCTTTAGAGCCTTTCTAGTTCCAGAGAAGCAGGAGGCAGCCAGCTCCCAAAAATATGTCACTGCCAGCATTTTGAGAGACACATTTTTGGCAGGCCAGCTCACAAAGACAGGTCCTCTGTCACCACAAAGTGCTCCTCAGCTTGCCCACATGTTGACAACAGCTTTGAGGCTCCCTTGTTTTCTTGGAGGATTGTCCCAGGGGGAAGGGTGTCAAGCCATGGGTGCACCACAGTTTGTGGGTGGAAAATACTCCCTGAGTGCAGGAGGAATGTGAAAAACCTGAGCCCACAACCATGTTGAGTCACTGGCCATGGCCAAAAACCACAGGCCAAGCTGTGCCTGAGCCTTGAGTCTCTTGCACTGGTGGTTTCCTGACATGTTTTGGTCTCCCTCAACAGCAATCCTTGGTCTGACCCTCTGGTGTCAGGGCACAGTTTGGGCTTTGTCAGGAGAAAAGGGTCTCCAGGAGTCCTTGCATTTTGGGTGACCCAAAGGAAGAGGGATCCCCACCTGGAGACAGGTGCTTTGCATTTTCCACCTCTGTGGGAACCATCTTGAGCCCCACAGACACATCTGCTCCATGCTGGAATGCTCCTGGGAGCAGCTGGAAGCAGGATGGTTGTCACATGGGTCCCATCCCATGCACTGCTGGGACCTGCTGGTTTGGGGTCTGCTCTGAGCACTTTCCCTCCCTTTGTCTGAACCTCCTGCTTTGCTCTCATCTGGTTGCAAAGGAAAATGAAACTCCTGCCAGGAGGAGCTGTGGTGTCTGCAGGGGTCACGTTTGCAAATGTATCAGGGAGGAAAATAGTGCAGATTTGTGTGTAGGCAGCAGGGAAGGATTTGGGACATTAAGAGCCATTGAAGGTGAGGGATGCACCAGGGTGGGATAAAATAATATGGGCAATGAGGGAGAAAGCTGGAGAAAAAGGATGAGTGGATAGGAAGGTGAATGGATGTGCCCTCAGCAACCTTGGCTGACCCCATAGCTGGCCCTACTTCCAGCAGGACCTCCTGAAGTCCCATCCATTCTGAATTACACCACGATCCAACAGGAATTTCGCTGTAATTCCTGCCCACTGTACAACACTATCCCACACCACAGCAGAAATCAAAGCTCCTGCCTCTGTCTGCAGGAGCTGTTGCACAAGCAAAGAGGTTACAGCAGCACAAGAGACACTAAATAAAAGGTGCACATTGTCTGGTTCCCCCCTGCCCCAGGCATTCCAGAGCCATCCCAGCCCCAGAGGCTCAAACACATCCCGGGAAGAGCCTGGAACAGGTCCCTGCCTTGTGGTCGCGATGGGCTGAATCAGCTCGAGGCAGTTCTGATCCTGACATGCCTAATTGATACCTTGGGCCCAAGGTGTCATTAAAACGCTTGGATAATCACTGCAGGTACAGAGAGCTGGACTGTCAGTGGGGGGAGGATGATTAATGCTCCCAAAATCCAGAGTGGGGTGTGGGAGGTGGGCAGGGGAGCAGAGCGGGGAGTTGGGGGATGGAGCAGCCCCTGCAGGGAGGGCCCTGGGGTGGGGGTGTCCCCGGGGCTCCCCCAGCCCTGCCAGGCTGCACACGCTGCGTTGGCACTCGAGGCTCAGAGGGTGATTACAACCTCTCGGTTAATCTGCTTTTATGAGCATCAAACACCCATAGTCTTGTAAGTACATGTGTTCTCCCATTGACGCCAGGGAGCCTTTGATGCTGATTTACAGCAGCGAGGTGCAGCCAATCCATAATTGTACCCTAAAAAAAGGGATGTTAAGGAATTAAAGGCATTTCTGCAGAGCCAAGCGATCTGAGCCCCCTTTCCACCACCATCCTCTGACACTTTGCTGTGTCTCTCCCAAGGAAGAGAGGTTGGACCCAGCAGGGGTGTGCCATGGAGTCAAACCACCACTGGGTCATGAGCATGAGGTGATTCCCAGAAAAACTTGCAAACCCAAGAAAACCTGTGGAAAATGGTGCTTGGGACAGAGAAACTAAATCTAATTAAATCCCACAGTAAAGAAGAAGGAAGGGGGGAGGTTGGGGATGACCCCTTATGCATCATCTTGGGCCATATATGTCCTCCATTTTCTCGTGCCACCACATGGGCTGGAGGCCCTGGCACCACAAGAAACAGGTCATTGCTGTGGCATTGTTGGCAGAGGCAGGTTGGAATATAGGCCACCAAAAGTGGAGCAGATTTAGGTAAAGGCACTTATTTTCTTCTTAGCTCAGAGTTAAACTCTGCAGCAAGTAGGTCACCCCTTCTCTCTCCTGACAGCAGTTGGGACCTGTTGGCTCTCTCCATTCCAGGAGATGTTATTGGCAGTGCCCATCTGCACCTTGGCCCTTCCCCATCAGTTGCAGACACTGGATCTGGTCCCTCAGTGGCTGCCAGTGATGCAGAAGGACAATGTGTCCATTCCCAGTCAGCCCTCTCTGTTCCATCACCCAGAACAGTCGCAGGAATGTGCCCCAGGGATGTGCCCCAGGGATGTGTCCCAGGGATGTGTCCCAGGGATGTGCCCTAGGGATGTGTCCCAGGGATGTGTCCCAGGGATGTGCCCCAGGGATGTGCCCCAGGGATGTGTCCCAGGGATGTGTCCCAGGGATGTGACTGCAGGGATGTGACTGCAGGGATGTGTCCCAGGGATGTGCCCCAGGGATGTGTCCCAGGGATGTGTCCCAGGGATGTGCCCCGGGGATGTGACTGCAGGGATGTGTCCCAGGGATGTGTCCCAGGAATATGCCCCAGGGATGTGACCACAGGGATGTGACTGCAGGGACGTGCCATGGGGATGTGCCACAGGGATGTGACCAAAGGGATGTGCCCCAGGGATGTGTCCCAGGAATGTGCCACAGGGACGGAACCACAGGGATGTGCCCCAGGGATGTGCCCCAGGGAAGTGCCCCAGGGATGTGCCCCAGGGATGTGACTGCAGGGATGTGCCATGGGGATGTGCCCCAGGGATGTGACGGCAGGGATGTGCCCCAGGGATGTGCCCCAAGGATGTGCCCCAGGGAAGTGCCCCAGGGATGTGACCTCAGGGATGTGACCTCAGGGATGTGCCATAGGGATGTGCCATAGGGATGTGCCCTCCCACCCTGCTGTGCCCCACTCACATTGAGGGTGTGTGGGCACCCTGAGGGCAGACTCCGTGGGCTGAGCCTCACCTGGAGCCCCCAGGGCCCAGCTGGCACTGCCCAGCCCCGGCTCACTGCCCACGGCCTCAGCCGGCTGCATCCGCAGGCAGCAGATTTACAACCACCCCACAGTCATTCACTGTCAAATTAACAGCTGAGTCAAAACAGGAGAGAGAGCCAGCATGCTTCCCTAGTCATCCTTCCCTAAATATTCCCACTCTCCCCCTTAAAAATCTCCTGGAGCTGCTTCTTATCTCCTTGGCCTCCAACCAAAGCCTTTGGTGGCAGGAGCATCCCATCCGGGACGGCCCATCCATGCAGAAACCCCCTGCCTGGGCATGCCAGATTTATACCCACTTGGAAACATAAATGTCAGGAGATGGGGCTGTGTAAATTACTTTTAATAAGAATAATGCTGCGTCTCGCTGGCACGTTAATCCCTCTATTCCCCACGCAGAGCACAGAGGGCTCAGCAAGACACTGAGCGCTTAATACACTTGTTCAAAATGCTCAGCAGAGGAAAATCAGTGGCTCCCACTGGCAAACCCCAACGTGAGCAGCTCAAGCGTTGAGTGGTTACTGCTCTCTGGCTGGGGCACAGCCACGAGCCCCCCGAGGCCCCACTGCTGGCACCAAACCTCCCCAGAAAGCCAAAAATGCTGGTTCTCGGCGTGCCAGGGGCTCCCCAGAGGCAATTCCAGCCAGGGGCTGGATTTGAGGCTGGTGCTGGAGGTGGACAGAGGTTGTGATTGGAATCCCAAAGGGACTAAAAAGGAATGAAGCCACGCTAAGACCTGGATTCCCCAAAGCACAAGTGGGATCGGTGCTCCAGCACTAATCCCCTCCACAAACACCCTTAATTCTCCCCTGTCCAAACACCTACAGTTGCCAGGGCCCCCTTGACCTCCCTCCTGGGTCTGTCCCCTCTGAATGAAGGGCTTTGACACTCTCAAGACTTCTTTATATGTTTGGAGAGTGTTTTTCTTGCCAGTGTCTCCCACAGGCTGTGAAGCGTGAGCTCCACCATCGCCTCATTGCACTCATGGGCTGGAGGGCTCGGGAAAAGATTGATTTATGGTTCCCTAAAAGTGATTTATGCTCAGCAGAGTGGGGCAGCAGAGTCCCCCCCGTGCACACACCCCCCTCCTCTGTTGAAAGTTTTAAGATTAATTCACAGACAGACTCCAAAAAAAAAGGGAAAAAAAGGGGCTTCCCCCGGCAGCCCTCCAACCACCAGTGCTGCGACTATAATTACCCAACCCATAATCAAGGTAATTTGCATCCAGCACGACCCAAGGTTGCACATGCCCAGCAGAATTTTCCAGCCCACTGCAATCCTGCAGAGCAGGGCAAAATTTCTTGCAAGGAAAATCCAGCCACGTCATTTTATTCCTTGGGGTCTTGTACAAGTGCCCAGCACTGGGGACAGCAGGAAGGGGGTTCAATCCAGCTGGATTTAAATGTTAACTGGAATTTAGGTGGTGTGGAGCTGTTATTCCTAAATATGGGGCTCCCCTCTAACTCTTCATCCCCATTTTGCCTGAATCTGCCCACAAAAATCCTTACTCAACCTGTCAATGAGTCTTGGCTGGTTTCCTAAAGAAATTATCACTCGTGCTCTGTGTGTGTCTGGGTCAGCCAGTGCATAAATTCCCCCTCTCTGTGTCTTTTCAACCTGTTGGCCAAATTAATTCAGTTCTGAGCTAAAGGTCTCAAAGGTAATTAAAATCCTGCAGCATTGATGTAACCAGGTGAAGGCAAAGGACGGTATTTCTGTCTTGGGGATGTCTGGGTGAGCTCCACACCAGCATAACCTTTGGAGCCTCCCTGCCAGAGAGAGACATTATTGCTGCCCAAAACCCAGCAGAGACTTCACCCAGAGCCCAGAACCTGCTGGGGAATGGAAACCCCATTTCTCAGGTGGTGTTACTGAGACTGTGCTCAGAAAGGTGAGTTGTGAACCACTGGCACTTTTGTGTTCCCTCCATCCCAGGGCTCAGGAACAGCCACTGGCTCAAACAGCACCCAAAAAACAGGTGCCATGGCCTGGAGAGCTTCCACCCACCCTCAGCTCACCTTCAGGGCAGTGTCCCCAGGGGTGGTGTGGGAAGACATTGAGTGCCACGACTCTGCTGGGCATCCCATGGCTGGGAATTCCTGCATGGGACACCCCCTCCCACACCCCCTTCCCAGTAACCTGCTCCCAGTGGGGCCCGGGGTGGGATGGTGATGCAATGCCTGTGCCTGGACGGTGAGGATTGAGCTGCCAACTCCCTCCTGGCTCATAAATCACCGTCTGTCCTGTGGCCTGGCGTTATCCCTCATCTTGGAGTCCCACAAATCACTGAGGGGGATGGCTGCCACCTGCAAAGCACAGCTTTGCTCTGCAGAACGTGGCCCAGGAGCTGGAGGGAGAGGCCATTTTTAAAAGCTGCCAGTAAAGTGTTTTACAGGATGGATGGTAATTTATTTTAAAATAAATAAGTTCGGCGGTGGAGTGACAGGAGGGAAGTGGATGTGCCGGTTCTCGGCTTTCCCTGAATTGAGTTATTTTGCTGCACAATAATTGTGGGTTTCTCCTTTGAACTTGTTTTTCGTGGCATTATGAGCGTTTCTACACCATTCCTGCAGCTGCTGTGCAGGGCTGAGCTCTGAGACTGGATGGGGATTTACACCTCAGGTGATGAGTCCTCAGCGTGTGTGGCTTCCCCAGACGGGAGATGAGAGTTGACACAGGGATTAGCCAAGGGCCAGGCACTCTTGGCCAGAGCTGGCTGGAGAGGAAGAGCCAAAGCATCTACCCAGCTACAAAGAAGGCACAGCCCAGCATTGAGGTCTCAGGCACCCCATGGTACAACCAAAAGCATCTGTAGTTTTGCATCTCCTCCACCTCTTCCTCTTCTTTCCTGATGGAAAGAGTTACAGATGCAGAGTAAAGTTATTGCCATTTCAGATGCACTTTCTGCTGCTGCCTCTCGTGTCCACTCTGCCCTTCCTGTTGCTTTGCCCAGGCTGAGTTTGCCCAGGAGGTGCCAGAGCCCACTGGGGGAGGCTGATGTCTTTGATTTGATGGATGGTTATGAGTGGATACAGCAGGTACCTTTCCCAGCTTTTATCAGACCACCAAAGCATTTCCCAGAAGAGACACCCCTGGCCTCCATTATCTCATCTCTAAGTACAATCCTCCAAGCTTATAAATTTTTCTAATGCAGAATCTCTGGGGATGGGATGAAATACTGCCATGGCTCTTACAAAATCCGGTGCTCTCAGGGAATGTTGACTCTCAGGGGCTGGAAGAGCAGCTCAGACAATTCTCCATCGGGAAGTCTTTCTACTCAAGCCAAGAAAACCAAGTGGGTGACTTGGTCCCATCCCACCTCATTGACTGTAACTTGGAGATAACAACCACTTGGCTCTTGTAGAAGTGAGCCTTGAGGTGAGGACTCTTCTCCTTGTTCATGAGTTTGATTTGCTTTTATGAGGTTAAAACCACCCAGTAAATGCTTGAGAGCCGAGTAATTCCCAGCAACCTCAAATCTACCTGTCAGACAGTGATAAAACCATCCTCAACACACACACACCAGTCATTAGAAAGGGTTTCAACTGAAGTTGTCCAAATGTTTTTTCAGGGAAATCAGAGCCATTATGTCCATTACACAGAATAAGAAATTGAGGGGGAAAACAACGTGGTCGAGATCACCAAATGCTCTTGGTGGAGCCTGGAAAGAGGACAAGGTGCAACAAGATGGTTCAGGGCTCCCAGATGTTCCCAAAGGTGGATGGAGCAGGTGGAGGTGAAAACTCAGAGCTCTCCAGAAGCTGTGGCTTCCTGGAGCCCAGAAAACAAACACCTCACTGGGTATAACCACATCAACTCTGGTCGCTTCAGAAAAGAGGTTGTGAGGTGAGAACCTGCCAAAATAATGGTGAGGGAACTGTAAAATCACAGACTAGGATGGGTTGGATGGGACCTTCAAGATCATCTATCCCAGCCCCTCTGCCATGGCAGGGGCACAGTCAGCCTGCATTTGGGTGAAAGGATGGAGCAATGGTAGGAAACGTGTCCAGATCACTAAGCAGGTCCTCTCCTGTTGACACAACACCTTTGCCACTCCTTGGGTTTGAAATTTGTAGGGCAAAGCAAGGAGAGCAAAAATAATATCACATGGATGAACAATTATTTTGACTTTGCCCTCTGGCAAATGCAGCTGGGTCTGTCCCAGATGTGGGAAGAGATGGATCCAGGGGATGGGTGAGCAGGTCTTGCAGAGGTGAACAGCTCCTGAGTGTTCTTTGAGAAGAAGTGAATGTTCTCGAGGAGGGACAGAAGCAAACAGGGAGGTGGGTGGGTCATTCCTGGTTTCTGGGTTTGTGGAACATGACGGAAATGGCAGTGCAGCCTGGAATGAGCCTCGTCCCTGGTGTCTGCAGCAAAGTGCTCTGGCAGGAAGAAACAAGGTGCGAGCAGGGATGGCTCATCCCCAGAGCTTAGTCATGGAGTTAAAGGGTGGTGTCATCTCACACAAACAGAAAACTCCCTGGTCTGAGTTTTATCCCAGCATGATGACAGGGACAGACTGAACTGGCTTTGCCTCCCCCAAAGGTGTTGAGTGTCCAGAAATCCCATTTTCTGTTCTTCTCCATCCCCCAGGAGTGTTGAGTGTGTGGCAGCAAACTTTGCAGGAGGGAGCTGAGCCCCCTGGGTGCAACTGGGGCTCACTGTGGGGGTGCTGGGCACTCATGGGACCAAAGAGGAGCTGACCATTAAAGAGGGATTCCTCACACCCAATCTCACACCCCCAGCAAGTCTCCACCCTGAGCTGAACGTACAACAGCCCAAATCCTTTGAGTGTGTTCAGAAGTGATGAAGCCAAGAGTGTCCCAAATCCCAGACACCCTCAGCTCAGCTGGGCCGGTGCCATCGGCTGTTTGAAGTGCTGCAGAACTGGTTCATAGTGCTGGGCCAGGCAGCTCCTGCCTCTCCAGGTCCTCAGAGGGTTCTAGTCACCCTAATCCACCATGATGACACCAAGCCATGAGTATTTGGCTCTGAGGAAGGACACCAAGCAACACCTTGATACCCAAGCCCCAAAATCCCAGGGTGGAATCATGACTCCCTGGAGGAGACAACCCCATTGGTGGTGGTGGATTTTAGTCAGGTCCAAAGACCTTCTGGGGGAATGAAGAATGTCCTTGATGGTGGCACTTGGTGTACACAAGGTGTTGAGGATGCTGAAACCACTGCTGGTGCCCAATATGACCATTAGGTGCTTCCTTCCCCTTAAGGGTGTGTCATCACCCCATCCATCTGGACCCCAAAGCCACCACTGGCTTTCACTGAGTCTTTTCCTTCTCCCCCATCCTTCTGCCTTGGTTTGAGCTCCTCAGATGGAGAATGCAGAAGCCAATCTCGTTGCAAACAGGAAGGTGAGCCAGGTTCATCCCGAGAGGCTGCTTGGAGGTGGATTTGCTGAGCGTGGGGATGAGCAGCCACCAGCCCTTGTGAATCACAGAGTTGCAAATGCTGAGTAAATGTCCACTCCCCAGAGCTGAGTGCTGTGATTCAGGGAGCAGGAGTGTACACGAGGCCATACCTGCCCTGGAGATTTAGTGCCTTGCAACCCATTTCCTCCAACCAAACCCTTGGTTTGGGTGGGATCTTCCAACTCAGTGGACATTAATCCCATCAGATCCCAACCAAGTGGTGATGGAGGGTGGGAGATCACCTTTGGTATGGTCCAGCCACTGAGATCTCAGGCACTGGGATGGGCTGGGACCAGGGGAAACCTTGGAAAACTGAGTGGTGAAATCCTGCAGGAACAGGGAACTGGCCTGGGGAGTCATCTCAGGGTTTTGTGGGAGTGGAACCAAGTAGACAAAGAGAGAGAAGAGAAGAGAAGAGAAGAGAAGAGAAGAGAAGAGAAGAGAAGAGAAGAGAAGAGAAGAGAAGAGAAGAGAAGAGAAGAGAAGAGAAGAGAAGAGAAGAGAAGAGAAGGAGAAGAAGGAGAAGGAGAAGGAGAAGGAGGAGGAGGAGGAGGAGGAGGAGGAGGAGAAGGAGAAGGAGAAGGAGGAGAAGGAGAAGGAGAAGGAGAAGGAGAAGGAGAAGGAGAAGGAGAAGGAGAAGGAGAAGGAGAAGGAGAAGGGGAAGGGGAAGGGGAAGAGGAAAAGAGAAAGGAAAAAGGAAGAAAAGAAAAGGAATACTTCCTTTAATGCTAATAAATTGAATGCCCTGGAGGAAAAAATACCCACAAGTTCCCTCCCCAGTGTTTGTTTTTGAAAATATTATTGCTAAACATGAACCATGGGCCAAACCCAACTGGGCGTAAGTTGGCTCTGCCCCAGACACTTCAAAGGAGCCAGGCTTGCCTTACACCACCAACACATTTGGCCCAAGGAAGACTTTTTCTTGGCAGTTGGAGCTGCAGCCACGCCAGGGCTCAGCTCGCCCTGGCCTGACAGGAGCTCTGATGAAAGTTTGGGCGAGCTGGCAAACAACTGCAGCACCCAGGCTGGGCTCCCCTGGCTCCTCACACGCAGCAGGCTGAGCATTTCACTTGTGGAAAGTGATACATTAATTATCCAGAAGTCAGAATAACATGCACAGATCCCAAATGTGCCGTGTGGGGAGATCCTGTCTGGGTTTGGGTGTGCAGGGGCAAACCCTGGCATTTCTGGGTGTCAGTGTGTGCACAAGGGTTGGCTCTTGGCTTAAGAAAACCAGCAGGAATCCTTCTTTCAGCTCTCACATCAACCTGGAGGACCCACATGTGTGTTGGAGAATAAATGGCTTTAAATTATGGGATTATGGAGGGAATTTACCTTTTATTTCTGTAGCGCTCTCGTCGCTGCCCGTCCCAGCTCGTGTAAATCAGAGTCCCTACAGCGAGTTGGGGCTTATCTGGGCAGGTTTTTTCACTGCTCCTGGAACTCAGCAGGAAATGGGGATCAAATGGGAAATGTGATGGCGTGGAGTGACCCCCTTTTGCCCCCACTGTGGGGTTTGGGGTGGTTTCTCCCCAGATTCCTTTTGGACCTTGTTTGAGTCCTGGGGAAACAAACACTCCGTGGGGCAGGAGCAGAGGGGTCACACCCCCCAAAATGTTTAAAGGAAGGAGATAAGGCCAAGGAACAACAGAACAAAGGCTTTTCTCTCTTCTCTGAGCAGCTTTGGTGGCAAATCCCAGGGTGCAGCAAGCAAGAGATCTTTGCCCCAGACTCGTCTCTCCCACTTTCCACCTGTCCCCAAACTCCCCAGGGAGTGATTTTCCAAGAATCCTTCCCAAATTTCATACCCTGAAATACAATGGGATTGAAGGCAAAGGGAGATGACCTTTTTCTGCCCTATATCTAAGGAGTTGAGGGACCAAAGAGTTAATTGTTTCTTGACTTGGGCACTGTTGAAGCTCCTGAAAGGAACAGTCCCTTCTGTTCCCCCTGGCAGTTTTCCAGACCTTTAAAAATGGCATCACCAGGTTTGAAATCCCTTGGCCATTTGCTGCCATTTTTCTCCCTACAGACTCGGAAAGTTTTGTTCTAGTGATGGAAATAAATAAGACTAAAATGTCCAAGAGAATAGGAAAAAACCCACAGTTTTGGGGGAGGGGAGAAAGGCCTGGGAGAGGAATATTTCCAGAGGCTGCAAGTCATGGGAAAAGTCTGTTGTTTGACTGGAAAACAGATTTTTAACCATGTGAGACACGGCAGAGTTGGAAGGTTTCTCAGCTTGGCCAACCAAAGGCATGTTTGGTCACGGAGCTGGGGGTGAGTGGGATTATTTTAGTTTCTGTAATTCAGTTCACACAGCGATGCCCAATCCCGTTATCCACCGTGTCACATCCAACTGAACCTCCCTGGTGGCTCCCGAGGCATTTTCATCCCTTCAACCATCCCCTCAGTCCTTTGTCCTCTCTCTGCTGCTTCCAGTCCTGGAACTCTGATTTTCCAGCTCTCCCCTCATCCTATTTTTTGCCCAAACCACTTTTCTTGCTGCAGATTTTGTTAATAATTTGGTGTCACTTCCAGACAATGAATTTTAATCCTAATCCCAGTCCAGGTCAAAAGGGAACTTCATTTAAACTGAGTAAAATCACCATTTTCCTACCAAGAGGACAATTTCATGGAAGTGTGAGTCATTTCTCTTCCTATTGACATGTTTTATTTTGTTGAATTTCTGCCTGACAAATTTAGGAGGCAAAGAATGAGCCTGAACACCCCATAAGGGTGAGGATTTTTTCCTAAAGGGCTGTTGTGAACTGGAGGCATTTGAGGCAGAATAAATCTCTCTTTGCATAGGGAAACACATGGAGGGGAAAAGGAAAAACCCAACAGTTCTATAAGGTGGTAAATTGTAAAGATGTTGTTTCTTGAAAAATCCTCAAAGTCCCCAAGACTGAGACAATTTTTTGGGAAATCAGATTTTTTTTGGCAGCTGCACAAGAGAAAAAGGGGAATAAGAACAACAACAAAAAGTCAAGTGAAATCTTCCCAGCAAAAATAATTTATCCAAGATTTCATCTGCAGGCACATCCAAAAGCAATTACAGGAGCCTCATTACCATTATTTATTGAACCACCCCCTCTAGCTAGAGGAAAAGCAAAATACAGAACTGAAATGAGAGGAAAAGGCCTCTTATAAAAATAGTTCAAAGTCCATAAAACCTGCTGGACGATGTAAAGGAAAACCACCAAAAATCCTCACTGGGAGGCAAATGAAATCCTTGTGTGGAGCTTCGGAGGCAGCAGAAACCAAGAGGGGCAGGCCCAGTCCCAGGCCCAGGATGTCCTGGAGTGTTCAGAGGCCTCCAGACCTCCTCATCCTCACAGGGAGCAGGAGGAAGGCTCAGCTCAGTCCCAGGAGCTCAGTTCACAGGCAGGGACAAAATATCCTGGAAACATTATAAATAACCTGGGAAATACACAGGAAAAGTGTTCCAGAGGGAAGTTACAGTGGAATCAGGACGTTGCTGTCCCCTTTCTCTCACCATGCACAGGTGGGAGGTGGTGGAGAAGATCAGGAGTGTCCAAGAGTCACATTTGGGAATGTTGGACACCCTGATGGAGGAGGGAGGGATGGAGGGAGGGAGGGAGGGAGGGATGGATGATGGATGGATGGATGGATGGATGGAGGGATGGATGGATGGATGGATGGATGGAGGGATGGAGGGAGGGAGGGAGGGAGGGATGGATGGATGGATGGATTGAGGGATGGATGGATGGATGGATGGATGGATGATGGATGGATGGATGATGGATGGATGGAGGGATGGATGATGGATGGATGGATGGATGATGGATGGATGGAGGGATGGATGATGGATGGATGGATGGATGGATGGATGGATGGATGGATGGATGGATGGAGGGATGGAGGGAGGAATGGATGGAGGGATGGAGTGAGAGAGGGAGGGAAGGAGGGAGGGAGGGAAGGAGGGAAGGAGGGAGGGAGGGAGGGAGGGAAGGAAGGAGGCAAGGATGGAGCAAGGTGAAAGGGGGAAGGGGGAAGGTGGAAGAGGGAAGGTGGAAGTATAAGGGGGAAGGGGGAAGGTGGGAGGATCCCCCACCCGCGCAGCGCCACCAACGCGCAGTTCCCGCACCGGGACGGGGAGGAGGAGGAGAAGATGCGCCTCCCTCGCGCACGGAGTTTCCCAAAAGTGCTGGATTTTTATCCCTGAAAAACCACAGGATTTCCGTGGCAGGGGGTGCAGTCGCTGGAGGTGCCAGGGGGGCACAACCCCCGCTGCCCACGGCTGAGCCTGGGAGGGCTCATGGAATTAGTCACCGGGAAGGCTCCGAGTTAAGACATGCACAAATCATCATGGAAATCTCTTCCCATTCCCACGGGAGCGACCTGGCACCGACCCACGCGCGCGGCGCTGCTTTCCTGCCTTTTTAGTCTTATTATCTTTTTTCCTCCTAATTATTACTATTTTTTCCCTTCTAGGAAAGCCCCAAGTAGATCCATAATCATCCCCCTCTCCTCCGAAAATCGCTCATCGATGGGTTTAAAAGCCCCGTCCCGCCTGGGGAGGCAAAAGGAATGACCTGAGCATTTAAAGGGGAAAAAAAAACCAAACCTCAAGCCCGAAGAAACGATTCCCTTCCTTAAATAAATGATCACAGTTCAAAGCCGGGCGCTGCGGGTTCACGGCTGATAATGATCAAATTTTTCGTGTACCGGCGCTTTGCTGTCTCAAATTAGTTGGTATTTAAATTAAGGGATCTGAGGGAGGTGGGAATTGAGGGAGTAGGAAGTTTGTTCGCTCAGGAATGGACATTTCCAGGGTTGTGTCCTAATCTGAAATTCTCGAAGGAAGAACTTACATAAATATACCCTGGAAAAAACAAATAACGGTTTTTGAGAGTTGTTGCGGGTTGTGCCCTCACGAACATCCACAACTTTCAGCCTTGAGGACTTTTTCAATGACTTATTTTTACTCTTTTTAAAACGGAGTTTCTTATTTTCGGTCCTTTTCCCCTTCTTGCGATATTTGTCCGTCAGGAAACTAATCTGTAACTTTAAGAATCAGCTGCCCGCAAGGAAAAATTGAGAAACTCAACAAAAATCGGGTATTTTCGGACTTGTTCATTTCTACAACGTTCTCTCCGATCGAGTTATTTAAGTCATTATTAATTTCTCGAACACAAACCTGCAGGAAACAGCCACGCAAAGCACCAGGTGAGGAAAAACCGCTCCCGAAACTGCGGGGTTGGACTTTGGAGGTTGATGGTTTCTCATTTTTGCTCATTTTCACCGATTTTCCTGCAATTCCCGAGCCCAAAGTGGCGCTGAGTGTCAGTCCCAGGGAGGTGGTTGGGTTTTTTGGGAGGTTGCCCATGATATTCCTGCATCTCAGAAAACGACGGATTAGGGGGTTTTTTAATATAATAATTTAAACAAAGGAAGAAAAAACAAGGGAAAATAAGGAGGAGGAGAAGGAAATTGCTGAATTAATTCAGTTTAAAAATTGTAAGGAAAAAGCCTAAAAATTTGTGTGGGGATTAAGGCAGTTTTTTCTTCACTTTGTGACCGACAATAAGGAACGAAATGGGGAGAAGAGAAATTAAGTGGAGCCCAAAAATGCCGGAACGATGGGGAAAATTAGGCCTTTGCTAGAAAAAAAATTCGAGGGTGGCTCGAAGGAGTAAAAAAGAAAGAAAAACGAAAAAGAAAACGACCACACCAAAGAAAGCTGAGCTAAAATGAAGTGCTGGAGGAGCGTCGTGGTGGCTCCTCAGGACTCATCAGTTTGGCCGAGTTTGAGCCCAGACACAAAATGCTTCTCTTTTATTTTTCGGTGGGGAGAGGCGGAATGGGGAACACCGGGAATTATCGCTCAAGTCATCAGGAGTGCCCGGCCCAGCGTGATTGTTCTCCAGTTTATTTCTTTGGGCATTTCCGCGTGTCTGGGTTTCGGTGTCAGTTTAAAAGCATCGCCCAGAGCATCTTTCCCATTCATTAAAGTCCAAAAATCTGTGCCAGACATCTGAGATCGAGACTCCCCTCCTGCCCCCTCCCCAGTCCCCACGTCCATTAACCCACCGTAACGATCAATTAACATGTTCATCACACTTCAATTAGAGCCGCGAGGACCCGCTTTGCCTCCTCAGCCTCCTGCCAACTCCCCCGAACCCCGGGGTCCCCCCATGACACCCCTGGGTCCCCTCAAACCCCCACCCATGGGCGCTGCTGAGTCCCAGGAAGGGCTGGATCCACCCAAAGATGCACCAAGGAAATAAAACTCCTGGAAGAAACTCCTCGTTGTCTCAGACTGACCCATCCCGTTGCAGACACCTTTGGAGAACTGTTCCCTCACCCACTGAGGTGGACCAGGTGCTTTTGCACACAGGGGTTTGCAAGTGCAGATTGACCTGCACGGGTGGGCACTGCATGTGGATGTGCTGCAGGTGTGGGGTTTGGGCAGGGGGTGGATGGAGGGAGGGATGGATGGATGGATGGATGGATGGATGGATGGATGGATGGATGGATGGATGGATCCAGGGATGGATGGATGGATGGATGGATGGATGGATGGATGGATGGATGGATTGAGGGATGGATGGATGGATGGATGGATGGATGGATGGATGGATGGATGGATGGATGGATGGATGGATGGATCCAGGGATGGATGGATGGATGGATGGATGGATGGATGGATGGATGGATGGATGGATCCAGGGATGGATGGATGGATGGATGGATGGATGGATGGATGGATGGATGGATGGATGGATCCAGGGATGGATGGATGGATGGATGGATGGATGGATGGATGGATCCAGGGATGGATGGATGGATGGATGGATGGATGGATGGATGGATGGATGGATCCAGGGATGGATGGATGGATTGATGGAAGGATGGATGGATTGATGGAAGGATGGATGGATGGAAGGATGGATGGACAGATGGATGTGCAGATGGAGAGAAGGATGGACACAGACACAAGCAACCTCTGATTACTGTTAAAAATTTAAGATTTGAACCCAGGCTTGAGTGGAGTCTCCCACAAAGAGGCTCCGTGACATGGCCCTGCACCAAGAGGGAGTGGGAGAATGGCTTGCACTAAGATCCATCCCAGAATATCCCCTTGGACAAGTGACAGAGGTCTGTTGTCCCTGGAGGTGATACCTTCTCTCTCCTGGTGCCAGCTGGATCTCACTGAAGGCAGAGAGGGAGAGGGGAAGGCACAGGGAGGGACACCTGGATGGGCTGGAGCAGGGGAGGGAGGAGAAGTCATGGCCGTGGCACAGAAGGGGCAGAGGTTGCCAGGCCCTGACTGCTCCTGCTGCCTTGGGGAGGGTGGAGGTGCCATCATTGTTCTCCTGGGAGGCACGAGGGGACCTCTGTTACTTCTCCACTGGTGTTTCTCCATTGTCTGAGGACCAGGAGTCCCACAGAGAACAGTGGGGGACAACTTCATTGTCCCAGTGGGATTGATGGGATGCTGAAACCTGAGGAACTTTGGGCCTGTAATGGAGAAAGAGAATCATCTGTCCCAGGTATGGGGTTGGGGCAGGGAGGGGAGCAAGAAGAGCCTCTCTGGGGGCTGTGAATTCTGAAGGCCACAGCCCACCCTGGAGGGTGGGAGAGACCCTCATGGAGGGTACAGGGCAGGGAATGGGTGCAGCAACAAGAGACTCCAGAGTTGCTGCTCAAACTCATCCCCATCCAGGCAGAGAAGACCAAAACTGTGGGAGCTGGGAGAGGTTTCCAGGAGCAGGAGAGGTTTTGGGGGGGCACAAGGTGGGAGCTCAGGAGGCAGCACCAGGATGCACTGAACACCCCTTGGGGAGAAACCTTCCCCTTGGCCCTGTCCCACCTTCTTCAGCCCCGGGATTTGCAGGTTCCCTCTGCACATCCCTGGGCAAGATTTGGCTCAATACGGGCAAGTGGCAAAACCTGCCTCAAGGAGGCACAGAACGAGGAGTATCAGAAGCAGCAGCTGCTGATGGGAACAGAAGAGTTGCAATTATCTGAAACTGGAGTTTTGCCAGTAAAATTTTTCCAAGTGTTTCTCTTGGCTTGGCTTGGTCTTAATTGAAAAAAAAATAAAATCAGTTTGTTTTCCCCTTTGCTTCCCTTCTCTTCCCTTTCCTGCTCTTGCCCTTCCCACACTCACTTCCTCCTTCTCCCATTTCTCCCCTTCTCTCTCTCCCTTCGCTCCCCAAAGAGGCCGCGACGTCTCGCACAATTTACCAGGAGATAATCGCGTTGTTGCCCTTTCCGTGCCCTCTGCCGGCCCCCAAAGCCCCATCGGAATCCCCAAATCCGCCTAAAACGCCAGGACGAGTTTCCCCCGAAGTCTCAGGGCTGTTCCAGCACATGCCGAGCAGCCAATGAAACTCTTCATTCATTTCCCGCACCCATTTGTCTCTCTCTCCTTGTGAATGGGATGGACAGACCCGATACCACAGACAGAGCCAGAAGTGTAAATATGAACATAAACCTCTGCATCTCTGCGGGCAAAGGTCCTTTAATCCTTAAATCCCTGGCAGTGCACAGAGGAGCGGGAAAAGAGGAACAAATCGCCTTTAAATTGCTTAATTCCCATCACGGAAATTAGTCCCGCCAGGGAATGAGGAGCAATCAGAGTGATTTGGGCGCTTGCTCCTCATTGAATGGGTGAGAAATGCCGGATTTGGGTGATTTTAGGGTTGGGTTTGTACGTCAGGGGGGATTTGGGGGTAAATAAACCCCCCCAGAGCCACTTCCTCGGGTCTCTGCCCCTCTCGGGGGTTGGAACATCCCGGCCTTGAGTTTGGAGAATCCGAGTGATAAAACCGAGATCTCCAACCTCGGGTTGAGTCCAAACTCTGGATTTTCAGTCTGGTTTGCCCTCAAAGGTGGCAGATTTTATCTCCTCACTGCCAGCGATGTCCCTCCTCTCGCCCACGGGTGGCCTCAGAGCTGGTGGCCACCGTGGGGTGACCGTGGGCCACCAAAGGCAAGGCGGGAAAAATCCCCTTTTAATCTTTGATCTGGGAGCGCTCCAGCACTTGGGAAGTTCCAGCCACTGCGGAACGCGCATTTCTCGGACTAAAACACTTTTACCCCACACTTTTCTTACCTTAATCCAGTCCTTGGATTAAAAATAATCCGTTCGGAAAAAAAAGAATTTGTGCGGAGAAATAAATTGGCGCATTTAGTCTTCTAAGTCTGCGCTTGAGCATAAAACGGGTTTCAATCGTATTTTAGTCTTATTAATATTAAGGGTTCAATTTGCATTCAAAGGGCCAAGAACTCCGAAGGGTTTTTTTCATTTAAAAACCCCAAATTCTCCACAAATCCCGGTGTTTTCCCCAGGTGTTTGGCACATCCTTGGAGCCTTTGCACGAGCAAAAAATCTCTTTGCAAGAAGGAGCGAAGCCTTTGCAACAACCTCGAAGTTTGCAACAACTTCAGAATTTGCAACAACCTCCAAATTTGCAACAACCTCAAAATTTGCAACAACCTCCAAATTTGCAACAACCTCAAAGCGCGGCTGGAAAAACAAAACAGAAACATTTGAGAGAAAAAAAAACCCAAAACACGACAGAAAAAAAAAGGACAATTTTTTAAACGGTAAAAAGTGATTTTAGAGGTCGATATTTGGAGCCAAGGAGACTGACCCAGGCCAGCAAATGGTGCCTTTGGATTTATTTGGCAGCCAGAAATAAATGTCGGTGCCCGCGAGCAGCTAAAAAATGTCCAATTTGATGAAAAAAACGCCCCAAATCCACGAGGAGACTCGTCTGGATCTTTGCCCTGAAGTCGGGGAGGGAGGTGGCTCTGGAAAAACTTTGTGAAATACCAGCGGGAAAGGTTCTTGTCTGTTATTTAAAAAATTCAGATAATAATATTAAAGGCACGTCCTTCCCACCCCTTATTTTTCGCTCTCAATGAGAGAGAGGAAAGAGGGAGATTAAGATGGAATTAACTAAAGGAAGAAGTGACTTTAAGAAGGATTGAAGTAAACAAGATGCCAAAGCAACACCGGGGATGACACCCAAAGGAAAATCACTTTTTTTCCACGAAACTTACGCACGTTTTTATTTGAATACCTCAGGAAGGTTCTTTGGGTTTTTTACATCACGAATGTTTTGATCTGCAGAGATAATGCGATTTATGGGCGGGATTTATACAAAGATCGAGGATTTTTTCCCTCAGTTCTTCAGCTGCTGGAACCTGAGGATGTAGAAATCAAACCAAACTGGTCCCTCAGAGAATTTTCCTCCCCGTAAATGGCTCTGGGAGGTCTCTCAGACGCCCAAAGTGTTTTTGAATATATAAAATATCATTGCGTAAGGGGCATGGGGCAATCGCTGCGGAGCCACCCAACCACTTTCCCTTGGCCAACTCTCTCCCAGGACCTGCCTGAGGTTCCCACCTCCGGCTTCCACCAAATCCATTAAATCCGTCGTTTCTCCCCCAAATTTCTCAGCTGGGGAATGTTTAGGAGCGGGTTTGCTCCAGAATGAAATCCCTCAGAGAGAGCTGAGGATGTTTTGGTTCTTCTCCTGCTCTGCGAGGAGGAACAGAAAATAAATGATGAATTCCCCTCCCGAAGAGCTGAGGAGCCCAAACGAGGAGTCCCCGTGCGAGTCACCGGCGTTAATTAACGGGCATAATTACATATTCCTCACTGGAAAAGCACAACTTGCCATGGGGCTTCTGAAGTTGTGGGAAGACGAAACCTCCGGGGTGTCTCCAGTTATTTTGCAGAAAGATTTGAAAAGTGTCTCTTCTGGGGGGGTTTGATTGTTTGTCAGGTTTGGGTTTTGTTTTTAGCAAATAAAGAAACAAAAAAAAAACCAACAAAAATTTGGAATTGGGAAGTAAATAAAATGTCAGGCACCTCTGAGGGCTTCGGCTCCTTCCCAGGAGACCTGGAAATAGAATTAAATAAAAAATAATGCGAAAATCAAATAATCAAATGGCGTTCGGGAGGTTGGAACTGCCATAACCACAGGAGGGAGGGTGTGATGGAGAAAAGGACCGTGAGGGATTGTCTTGGATGTCTCTGTGGAGGTGTAGAATGGAGTTTGTTTGGGCCATGTGGTGTTTGATCGGTACAGGATCCTCAGGAATCGCACAGAGGGACACACGGAGGGAGGGAGGGAGGGAGGGAGGGACAGGAGGATGTTTGGCAGTTTCTTCACCTCCCCCCGTCCCACCGAGCAGATGAATCCTCACCCCAACACACCGCAGAGGGAAAAAAACCACAATTTCTACGGGTATTTTTAAAGCTAAACCTTCAGCCTCTGCAGCCCCCAGAGCTCCCCAGGAGCAAAATTTTAGCCGTCCCTTAATTTAACTTTCTTTCCTCACCTCCAGCTCCTGCCTCCCCTGCCAGGGTGACTCTGCTTCACTCATTTACTGTCAAAAAACCCCAGAGCGACGACAGAAAACTCCCATTTTTCTTTTTTAACTTCGTAAGTTTTCCTTTTTTTTTTCTCCCCCGGCACATCCTCGGGGAATAGAAAAACCATGAGAAGCTTTTCTTTATACACGAGTTTGAGGAGTGGAAAAGCTGCGTGGTCACCGTGGCACTCCAGAGCCTGAGCAAACCTCGGAGGACAGCGAGGAAATCCACTTTTATTTTGACAATAATGGAGAGAAATCCCTTTTTTTTTCCCCCCACGCTGAATTAAAGCGTATCTTCCTGAATGCCAAAACTTCGCTGATGCTTTGGATGAGCTGGAGCAGCTCAGGGAGGGGGTGGAAGGGCGGCAGTTCTGCCCATCCCTTACCAGCGGTTTTTTTTAGCCCATCTTTAACCCCCGAAATGCATCTTTGCGTGTTACCCCCGAAAAAGGAGAATTTCTTCGGGTTCTTGGCGTTTAGGGCAAACTCTGAGGGTTTAACTGAGGTCAGTTATTAATTGTCACGGAGGATGAGGAGCCACAGCTGAGGGGGAGGCTGAAAATTCAGATTATTCCTCTCCAGGTTATTCCCCTCCAGGTTATTCCTCTCCAGGTTATTCCCCTCCAGGTTATGCCCCTCCAGGTTATTCCCTTCCAAGTTATTCCCCTCCAGGTTATTCCCTTCCAGGTTATGCCCCTCCAGGTTATTCTCCTCCAGGTTATTCCCTTCCAGGTTATGCCCCTCCAGGTTATTCCTCTCCAGGTTATTCCCCTCCAGGTTATTCCCCTCCAGGTTATTCCCCTCCAGGTTATTCCTCTCCAGGTTATTCCCTTCCAGGTTATGCCCCTCCAGGTTATTCCCCTCCAGGTTATTCCCCTCCGGGTTATTCCCCTCCGGGTTATTCCCCTCCAGGTTATTCCCCTCCAGGTTATTCCTCTCCAGGTTATTCCTCTCCAGGTTATTCCCCTCCAGGTTATTCCTCTCCAGGTTATTCCTCTCCAGGTTATTCCCCTCCAGGTTATTCCCTTCCAGGTTATTCCTCTCCAGGTTATTCCCCTCCAGGTTATTCCCTTCCAGGTTATTCCTCTCCAGGTTATTCCCCTCCAGGTTATTCCCTTCCAGGTTATTCCCTTCCAGGTTATTCCCTTCCAGGTTATTCCTCTCCGGGTTATTCCCCTCCAGGTTATTCCTCTCCAGGTTATTCCCTTCCAAGTTATTCCCCTCCAGGTTATTCCTCTCCAGGTTATTCCTCTCCAGGTTATTCCTCTCCGGGTTAATCCCCTCCAGGTTATTCCCCTCCAGGTTATTCCCCTCCAGGTTATTCCTCTCCAGGTTATTCCTCTCCAGGTTATTCCCCTCCAGGTTATTCCTCTCCAGGTTATTCCCCTCCAGGTTATTCCTCTCCAGGTTATTCCTCTCCAGGTTATTCCTCTCCAGGTTATTCCTCTCCAGGTTATTCCCCTCCAGGTTATTCCTCTCCAGGTTATTCCTCTCCAGGTTATTCCCCTCCAGGTTATTCCTCTCCAGGTTATTCCCCTCCAGGTTATTCCTCTCCAGGTTATTCCTCTCCAGGTTATTCCCCTCCAGGTTATTCCCCTCCAGGTTATTCCCTTCCAGGTTATTCCTCTCCAGGTTATTCCCCTCCAGGTTATTTCCTTCCAGGTTATGCCCCTCCAGGTTATTCCTCTCCAGGTTATTCCTCTCCAGGTTATTCCCCTCCGGGTTATTCCCCTCCATGGGATGACGCTCCTGCAAAGCCGCCCCATCCCAAGCGCGTTTTTTGGGGCAAACCCACATTTCAGCCTCTCTCTGCCAAGGGACACTCATGAGACAATTTATTTCCACAAGAGTTTTTTTCTCCTTTAAAATCCGGCCCAGAAGACAATTTTTGTAACATTTGCCTTTTCCAAAAAATGCGTTTTGGAGATAAACATCGGGGGTTTGGTTTTGTTTTTTTTACATTTTCTTGCTTCTTTGCTTCTTGTATTCATATTTTCCCTGGCTAATTCCTAATAAATCCCAGGTTTTCCATGGAGTTTTACCTTTCTGCCATGATGATGTTGCTCGGAAATGGAGGTTGTGTTGCTCTTTTAGCCTCGATGTGAACACGTGGGAGTCGGTTCTGCCTATTCATCATTTATATTGATTTAACACACTCCAATCCCCAGTTTGGCAAATAGAGATCATTGAAGTTCAGATTCTGCCTCTGGAAATGAAATTCTTCAGTGGTTTTGCTTTTGAAAATAGGAATAAACCTGTCAAAGATCTCCCGCTCTTCCCTCTCAACCCCTCCAAGAAATGGAATATTTGGACACCAAGTGGACCAAGAAATGAGTAATTTTGGGGGGAGAAGGGGAGGAACCGCCTCGAACCCGCTGATTTCTCTTAACTGGCTCTGGATAATATTTGGCAAAAGAAAGAAAGTTTCTTACGCTGCCCTGGGCTCAGTCTCGGTCCTTCCAAACGAGCTCGAGTTCATTCGGTACCCGCAGATGGGGGAAAAAACGGCCCCCGATCGTTCCATCCCACGGCCAAAACAACAACAATAAACCCTCTGTGCTTCAGACACTCGCAAATAAAGAAATAAAACGACGTTTAAGGGGGAAATAAAACCTCATCCCAGCGCAAAGGGCTCGAAAGCACCTGAGGGTCCCCTCTGCGCTCCCTCTCCCTGAGAATATGAAGGCAAAAATGATACCAGGCGATAATTACCCTCTGCAAATACCACTTTGTTGACACCAGCCGGACCAAATGGCCCCTTTTCTTTTGTGAATGCTTCAGGCGACCTCCTGTTTTAACTTGGAATTGAACTTGGACTTCCGACCAGACAGGGGCCCTAAATTGAGGCAGATATTTTATTTGTCTGTCTCCGAATCGCTGAGTCAAGAAATACCTTTTTGCACGGGGCCAACGTGGAAATAATAACAATAATTAAGGGTAGGGAATTGCCAAGAGCTGGGACATTCCGCAGAGGCTGTAAAAGAAAGGGAAAAAAGAGGGGAAAAAAGTCCTTATTCTCCTCAAAAGGTGCTGTCGCCGAGAGAAGAGCGATGGGAGGAAGCAAAGGGGCTGCGGGATTTTGGGAGCGCCAAATCCCTGCGTTGTGACCCCTCAGATAAGTGGGACCAAGAGGTATTTATCCCTTTGCTCTTCTCCTTCGCAGCTTCAGTAGAGTTTTTGGAGCGGGGGGAAAGGGTGAAACACGGTCATGAAGCCACGAGGTCGGAGACTGAGAGGTTTGGCTTTGCCAATCCACTTCTGGCCCTTCCTCGGGTCGAGGGATTTTATTTATTTCCATTATATATATTTATATATTAGATTTATAGGCATCTAATCTATGTGTTTGTTTATATATTTACGCACATCTTTGTATTTATGTATTTTATGTATTTCCCCCTTTTCTGGTTAGCGAAATGCAGAGAAACTAAAATAAAACACACCGAAAACGTCCTCCAGATTTAATAAACCCCCTCCAGATTTAATAAACCCCCTCCCTACTTGGGGGGCTGCGGGTTTGGCAGCTTAAAGGGAAAAAAAATCCAGAAAAACGCTGAAAATCAAGCCTGAGGGTGGATCTGCTCCAAACAGGTTGCAGGAATCTGACAGGTTAGGAAGGGGAAGAGCCGGAGCGTCTCGGGTCAGGCTCAGCTCCGCCCGACACTTCCCGAGGTTTGATCCGACCCGGGCGGGGGCTGAGGGTGGGAGAGCCCCGAGGTTGAGTTTCCGTCCTTGGGGCATCTTTCGTGAAGCTCCTTCGCTCTTTCAAAGCATTCCAATTAAAGATTCCGTGCGAGGGGGGGTTAATTTTCTTTTTATTCCCTATAAATATTTTCTCCCTCCAGTGCAAGAATTGGTGATAAACCCAAGCCTGGGACAAACCGATGCAAAATTCTTTTATCCCTTTTTGGGTGTGGATTTTGGGGAGTTTGGGGTAGGGGTTTTTGTCCCTTTTGTGTGCAGCGCATCAAGGCAGAGAACTCTGTATTTAATCTGCTTTTTCTGAGCTGTTCAAGGACGTGGCTCAGCCTTGGCCGCAGCCTCGCTGGTCGCATTAATTCAGCTCGGAGCTGAACCAGGGAGGTTGGAGTCCTTAAAAAAATGAAATAAATAAATGCTGCACGCGAAGTTTGGGAAAAGAAGTCGAGTTTGGCTTTTATTTATCCAAAGCACATTTCGAACGAAGCCTGGGAAAACTTTCCTTGGATTCCCCTACAAGAATATGAGATGTAGTGGAATAGTTTCTTCACTAAATTGGTATTCCAGTGGGAAAATCGTGTGTTGATCTCAGACTTTCTCATACACGGGCTCTAATTTCCCTGAGGGCTCAAAAGCTAAAATTCCCCTCCTTTATTTCCTCTCCCTCCTCCAAAAATATGATGAAAAAGAACCTTTTCTTTCCACATCTAGGTAGGGATTTTTTTTCTCTCCATCGTGTTTTGGAGGCAGCAGCAGCAGCTGGAGCCGATTTGCCTTCAATAAAACTCATACCTTGGCCTTTTTCCTTTGTATGGGAGAGTTCTGGAGGTGGCAATAACCGCAAATACGGTTTTTCCTTCAGAAAACGTTGCATCGAGGAGGTTTTTTTCTTGATCTGTAAGAAAACAATAAAGGGGAAAGAGATCCACGTGCCACGGAATTGCCGGGAATCTCTTTAGAAAGTGTGGATTTGCTTTTTTTCCTTTATTCTCATCCCGACCACCTTTCCCCCCTTCAGGTTATGGAGCTGTTAAAAGGTATTTTTACATAAAATTCCTCAGTGATTCCCTTCACTCGGGGTGAGATTTCCTTGGCCTGGAGAAGCAGCGCTTGGCTTTGAACTCCCTTAGACGAGCCCGAATGTGTTTTCGAGGGGTTTGGCCACGGACACGTCGGGATTTTCAGGGCAACACTTACTCTTGGGGCAGAAATTCCTCTTTTGGAGAGTTTGCCTTGAAAATCTGCGATTTAATTTAGATTTTCCCAAAGGCAGGATATTGATAACCTCAGAATCTCTGGCTGCAAACGCGCGTTCACCTGCAAAAACTGGGCTCGGTCCTAAATTTCTGTGTGGGTTTGTGTTTTTTGTAAGGGGAAAGGGGCAATAAACGCTTAATTTAAAGGAGAGAGTGTAGAAATCTGCCTTAAAAACCGGCAGCTGCATCGCTGAAAATCGAGTCATGAGAAATAACTCCGTAAAGCAAAGGGAGCTCAACACCTCAAGGATATAAATAAATTTTTCCCCCCCGAGGACTGAGAGACGAAACTGTCTCGCTCTTCCTTTCCAGCAGGAATTAAAAGAAAGAAATAAATACAGTGAATTTCTCCCGGGAATTGTCTTCAAGACAGCAGAGAAATGGAAGGAGAAGGAACCAGACCCATCCTTGTCTTCAGAGGATGAAAATTCAGCTTCTTTCTTCTCGGTAGTCGCAAAGGGAACCTCTCCCTGAAGAAAGATCCATATAAAGACCCTTTTCGGAGCGTTCTGCAAGGCAAGAGCCGGCATCGGGAGGCGAAAAAGGGATTTATCAGCCAATATTAGTTGGTATTGATCAATTTTGCGCCCTGATTTCCCTAATTTTAGAAGCGTTCCTGAAAATGTGATGCTGCGGGAATGGTGCAGGAACAGCGCGGGATCTTCCAGCCTTTACTCTGTAAATGCACAAGTAGAGGAAGATTAGATCTTAAAAAGACCTTGCGGGGAGGTTTTTTTGGGGGAAAATGCGATTAAACCCCACTCGATCCAAGGAGTGTCTCTCACATCTGCTCGGATTTGTAATCGCTCCTTCCTCTGCCCGTTTGGTTTCCTGTGGTCACTCCCTCCAGAGCTGTTCCACCTTTGGGGGAATGTGACGAGCCGAGCGCTGCTTTGGGGACTTGAACCCACCCACCAACCTCCTCAAAGCTTCAAAATTAGGAGAAATTCCCCAAAACAAGAGCATTTTTAAAGGAAATCCTCAATTTCGGATCTGAAGGTTGTTTTGTTCACCGACCCTTCTCAACCTCCAACCACGGCTCTAAATGCGACTTTCCTCCTCTGTTACCTCTACATAAAGACCTTTGCCTCTCGTTTTCTTCTAATTTCTCTTGTTATCTTCTATTTTCTGTTGTTTCCTTCTCCCTCTTCCCTTCTTTGTTTTCCTCTATTCCTTCTTCCCCCCTCCTATTTCTTGTCTTTTTCCCTTTTTTTTCCCTCTACCCGAATTTCTCGCCTGCAGCCCCCACTTATCCCACGGAACCACAAACCCCAACGTTCCATGAAACCGATTTTTCCCTGCGATGCCGAGTGGAAATGCCCTTCCCGAACCTGCCCGAGCAATTTGCTGTTATTTGGAACTTCTCTCGCCGTCTCCTTCCTCAGGGCTCCCACCTTCACTCCCGACCCCCAATCCGCCTTTCCCCCCCTCACCATAAATCGTGACATTTTTAACATTTAATCCCCGCGCGGAGCCGACATGTGCGCCCCAATGTTAACTACTTCATAAAAATTAAAGGCGCAAAAAAAGAAAAAAAAACCCTCTGCGGGGGAGGGAAGGGGGTTCGTGTCCAGCTCTGCCCGTTCCCCACCCCCGACGTGGCTTTAATTTAACTCTCATTTCCACCTCGGAATTTCCATCACCCCACGAGGTTCTTGGGATGGCGAAGGATGTTTCTCCTCGAGGATTTCGGGGTCGACTCGCAGCACTTTGGGTTTTTTTTAAAAATTATTTATTATTGTACAGCATTGTATTGGTATTTTCTGTATTAATTTTATTTTATTCCCTTGCACTTTATTTATGGCTTTATTTTAGTAATCATTTTATTTTATTCCACTTCATTCAATTTTCCCCATATTTTATTCCATTCCACGCCGTTCATTTTCCCATTTCATCCCATTCCATGCCATTTTTTTCCCCATTTCTTTCCATTTCCTACCACTTTTATTGTTTTTATTTCCCCCCCACACCTCTGCCCATGGGCAGCCTTTTTCAATTTCGCTTTTACACCCAAGTCGCAGCTCCTGGAAGGTTCTCCGAGGTCGCATCCCCGACGCTCGCGGGACCCGCTTGGGCTCCTTTGCCTTGAACTTGGACTTCGACGGCTCTTTAGAGGCCGAAATTCCCTCCCCGAGAGCTCGGAGGGGGCCGGTGAACTGAGAACTCTCCTCGCCCTTTGGGGGGTTCCTCTGCCCCTTGATCTCCCTCCACCTCCAGAACTTGGGGCGCTTTATGGGGCCTTTTGTTGCCTTTTTCCAGTTGTTTTTGCTCTTGGGATGAACTGGAAGGAGATGAAGGGGGAGCCGAAGCGCTCGGGGGGGGTCTCACCCCCCAAAGCCGCAGCACCGAGGGGTGGTTCAGGATGCCAGACGACACGGGCGGGGGGGGGGAGTGTTCTGAGTGGGTGTGCGCCCCACGGGACACTCGAGGGCCATCTGAGCTCCCGTCGGAGGATTTCCTTCCTTCCTTCCTTCCTTCCCCACGGCCCTCCCCAGGAAATCTGGGGGGAATTCAGCGCAGCCGGAGCTCCCCTCGCTCCTCACAGGCTGAGGATTCAGGTCCTAAAAAATCCATTTCTCCTCATTTTTCCTCTATTTCTATGGGATTTTTGGGGTGCTGGAGGTCTCTGAGCTTCCTCCCTCCCTTAATACTCCTCCCCGGGGGTCCCTGCAGGGCTCCGAGCCCACCTTGAGCCCCCTCCTCACCCCCAGCCCTCCCACCCAGACATCCACCAGTTCTCTCCATTCGCCCCCAATTCTCTCTATCCCCCCCCCAGTTCTCTTTATTCCCCCCCAGTTTCGTGGCTGCTCAGTGAACTAATTCACATTTTAACAATCAACCACAAATGAGGTTGGACCAAGAGACCCCCCCGTGTCCCACCCTGCCCCATCCCTCCCCGACAGCACCACTGAGATTCTCATCAGAGAATTATTAAACATCAATAACCACCCCCAACACTCTCTCCTCGCGTCGTGAATGGAAGAAAATCAAATTATTTCGCAGTCCGGCAGGAAAATTGGGGGTGGGGGCGTTTGGGAAGAGTTTGTGCTTTTTTTTAAATTATTTTTTAGGGGCAGGGGGGAGGGAAGGAAAAATTACTCAACAGGTTCCACCCGCAGCAACAAAAACCGGCGGGGAGGGAAGGGGAGATGCCGCTTTTTGTCTGTCCCCCCCGAAGCATCGAGGGGCGGCTGTTCAGCTTTTGCACTCGAAATATCGCGGGGGAGGGGGGGGATGTCGGGAGGGGGGAGCACAGGGAGAACCTCCCGCCCCGTCACCTGCGATATGTCGCCGATATATGGAGGGGGAAGGGGCTTTCGAGGGAAGCATCTCCGTGTCCCCCCTTGTTGTTTCAGAGGGGGACATGGGGACACGGGGCGGGGGTGGCACCGCACAAAGAGCAGCTTTGCCCCCCCCGACGGGGAGGGCGAGGTGGGGGGGGGCAGGAACGGGCCGGTCCCGTCCAATGAGCGCCGCGGAGGGGTCGGGGGGGCGTGGCCAGGGAGGGGCGGGGGGGCGTGGCCGCCGCGGATTTCTTAATGGAGCGGCGGCGGCGGGGCCGCGGCGCATGCGCGCGGGGCGCCGATATGTTGGGGGGGTCGCGGGGCGCCGGGGCGCGGCGCGGAGCTTCCCCCGACGGCGGCCGAGGAAGAGGAGGACGAGGAGGAAGAGGCGGCGGAGAGAGACAGGGAGGAGGAGGAGGAGGGAGAGGCGGCGGAGGGAGCAGCGCGGCATGACATGACGGCACCCCTCGGGCTCCCCCCGCGCTGGCCCGACGGCCTCGCCTGCCGCTGCGAGGACGCCCCGCGGGAGAAGAACCGCATGGAAGGGCTGGGGCACTGCCGGGAGATGATGCCCCACGCGGGGCTCGCCGTGCCCACCGCGCCGCCGCCGCCGCCGCCGCCGCAGGGAGCCGCGTACGCGGAGCTGGCGGCCGCCGAGCCCCCCCGGCAGTGCCCGTCGGGGGCGGCTTCCAGCGCCGCGCTGGGCTACGGGTACCCCTTCGGGGGGGGCTACTACGGCTGCAGGTTGTCGCACTCCCACGGAGTCAACTTGCAGCAGAAACCCTGCGCGTACCACCCTGGGGAGAAGTACCCCGAGGCCGGCGGACCCCTGGCCGGCGAGGAGCTGCCGTCGAGGGCCAAAGAATTCGCCTTTTATCCCGGTTTTCCCAGTTCCTACCAGGCGGTCCCTGGCTATTTGGACGTGTCGGTGGTCCCGGGGCTCGGGGGTCACCCGGAACCGAGACACGACGCTTTGCTTCCCATGGAAGGTTACCAACACTGGGCTCTTTCTAATGGCTGGGATGGGCAAGTGTACTGCTCCAAAGAGCAATCGCAGTCCGCACACCTCTGGAAATCACCTTTCCCAGGTAGGCTGCTCCGGGAAGTGGCGTGCTCGCCTCTTCCCACCCGCCAGCGCCCAACGCAGGGTGGATGTGAGTGTGTGTGGGGATGAGCGCGCACAGAGATCTCTATATAGACACAGATAGGTCCGTGTGTGCCTGTATATGTAATTAAAGGGAAAGAAATGGCTCTGGAATGCCTCCTGTGCCGGGCAATGTGTATGAACATGTAAGGAAAGAAGGTGAAGCAATCATTTCTGAATCAAAATACACGCAGTGAGCTTGCTTGGGAAGTAACTTCGCCGTTTAATTCTTTAATTCTTCCCTTTCTTCTTCTCCTCCCTCCTCTTGCCTCACCTAAGGAGAGTCTCTGGGTGCCTTCCCTTCATCTTCACCTCTGCTTGCCGCACCTCTACAAGCAGAAAGCTTAAAAAGGGAATAATAATAATAATAGTAAACCCCCATCTCTAATGGTTCGGTCGAATGAGAATTGTCGGGGGCTGGGACAGTAAATCATATCGCAATTACACACAATTATAGGAATAGGTGTCAAGTGACAAATGAATGTGTTTGGAGAGAAGGAGGGAAGCAGAGGGGTGGGGGACCGGCGGGGCATCCTGCGCCCCTGACAGCCCGCAGGCGGTCGGGAAGGCAAAACCTCTGCTTGGAGCACCTTTTAGCCCAGTAAATCCCTCGCTCCTTTCCCCTCCCGGCCCCGCCGGGCCCGGTGGCAGCGGGAGGAGGAAGGTGACGGTGGGCGCTGCCTCCCGGTGTTTGTCCCCAGGCTCCTTCCAGCCCCCCAGGCACAGCCTTGGGTGGGGAAGGTCGCGAAGGGGGGGTGAGAGGAAGAACCGCAGCAAAAGGGGGGACACGACCCAACATCCTCTTGGATGGAGAGAAGGGACAGGTCGCGTTAGTTTTGGTGGGGGACGATGTGGGGGGGACACATGGGTTTATTTATCTTCATTCATCGGGACAAAGAAAGGCGCAGAATGAGCTTTCCCGAGAGCTTTTTGGGGACATGGAGGGGGAATTTGGCAATGCATTGTTGGCTGCATGATGATGGGGAGGGGGCTTGGGGGGGATCCTCGCGTTCTCGCTGTGTTTGGGGAACCTGCCACCCCGAGCGCGTTATGTCCCTGTCACCCGCGGCTCTGGTGAACCCCCTGAAGGAGAATCCTGCCTGTCACCACTGGCCTTTGCGGCACCCCCAATAAGTCCCCAAAGCTCCCCAATTAGCGCCTGTCAGCCATAATTGGGACTGCGCTGCCTGCGAGCAGAGCTCGCCTCCATCTTCCTGCTGGGTCACACCTTTGCGACGCGGAGCTTCGAAGCCCAGGTCACCCAGCCCAGCCTGGCAGGGGGCTGGGAAGGGGCCAAGGCTGCCAGAAAGCTTAGGGGGGAGCTTGGCCCCCCACCCAGCAGCGGCAGAGCCGAGGTGAAGCTGCTCGCTGAGTCCCTGCTCAACCCATTCCCCAAAGCCCCACCAAGCAAAGAGCATCTCCTCTTCCCCACCCCCCGCAGAACCTACTGGAGGGAGGCGCTGGGAATTTTTTTTGCTGGATTTGCCCCCTCCGAGGGGCTTTCTGGGCTTCACTTGGCAGGTGGGGGGGCTTGGGGAGCAGGGGAGGCACTAATCTTTGCACCAGGCTCGGTATTGGGGCTGTTGCTGCTGGGGGCAAAAAAAGGGGAGAGAGAGGAGGAAAAGGAAGAAGGAGATGGTGGAGAAGCTCCAGATATTGTCCAAAATCTGTCGGTTTGGAAGGTCCCTTTGATTGCCCGCACACCTCTGCGTGTTGTTTTGATGCTCCTTGTTTATCAGCGTGGAGAGTGTAGCCGAGAAAAACAGGCTTTCACGCCGTGAATTATTACTCTTATGTTATTATTCCTATTATTGTGGTGTTATCCACCTTCGCTGGATGCATTTTCTCTCTCTCTCTGGCCTCTTTGCCTTCTCTTTCTCTCCCCTTCTCTTCGCCCACATTGCTTCGCATTCCCCCTTTCCTTTCTCTCCCCGACTCTCAGAAATTCTCCCCTCCAAGGCCCGGGATGCAGTAACGCTCCTTCTTCCCCTCTTCCTTATTTATTTTATTTTTTTTTACATCCAGACGTGGTCCCCTTACAACCCGAAGTCAGCAGCTATAGGAGGGGACGAAAAAAAAGGGTCCCTTACACCAAAATCCAGCTGAAGGAGCTGGAAAAGGAGTACGCGGCCAGCAAATTCATCACCAAAGAGAAGAGGAGGAGGATTTCGGCCACCACCAACCTGTCTGAGCGCCAAGTGACTATCTGGTTCCAGAACCGGAGAGTCAAGGAGAAGAAAGTGGTCAACAAATCCAAGACAGCACATCTCCACGCCACCTGACAGAGGATGCCTTTGGAGGAGAAAGGGGCAAAGAAAAGGAAGCAAGAAGCATAAATATTTATCTGGTAGTTTGTATGATCGCATCATCGGGATCCTACTGATTCCAGTTCATTATTTAAAAATAATAGTAATTAAAAAAATCGACATTCACAAGTGCAGACGCGCGTGTTTCCCCCCCCCCCAAAAAAACCAGAGCGCACCTTTGATTTATCCCTTCGCCCAGCTCTGACTGTGAAACCCCAATTTTGCTCTGAGAAAAAGTCCGTCGATATGGTTAAACTGTGTATATTTTTAAAAGAAAAAAAAATAATAAGCTAAGAGTGTAGTTAAAGGAGAGATGTCGCCTTGTAATGCTGTATAGTCCGACCCCCTGCCAGTCTTCCGTATCTCACGCCATTTATTTCACCCACCGATGTGTAAATGTGTGGAGAACCTCTGGCAAAGTTGCATCAGCTTCGTATTTTCTCGGCACTAGGGACCGAAAATAAGGAATAAAGCTGCTACTGTGGGGAGAACAAACCTGGCTCGGGGTCGCTTCGACATCCCAGCCGTTGGGTTTGGGTCCTGGGTGAGAGCGAGTTGCTGTGCGAGACTTTTCGGGTATGTTCTCATGAGGGTTTCTGTATCTCTGGCAGAAAACTGGAATGTCTGTTCTCCTCTGACAAACCGGGAAATGCACAATGTTGTCTTTGGGGCTTGGTTCTTTCCCTCTCTCAACCGGCTCATTATCCACAGTGTTCTTTGGATATGTAAAAGCATTTTTTTTTAATGTCTTGTATATGTATATAAATTGTGGTGTCCAGATGACTTGTACCGACTGCAGATGACATTTCTTAGAAATAAATATCTTTTTTGTTGTTGTTTTGCCTTGAGGAAAGGCTCTCTGTGCACCTCTTTGTAGCCCAGTTCCTCTCCCATCCCTCCCTCCAGCCGCTTCCTTTCCCCACCACTGCAAGGGTCGCCCGGGCAGGAGCCTCTGTAGAGAAAGGATGGGGAAAAAAGGGGATAAATTTGGCAATTTTGGGTGGAAATCCTTTAATACGGAGTTTGCTGAAAGCAGGCGAAGGTTGCGAGGGGCAGATCGTGACCCCAGGGCGTGTTGTTGCCAGAGGACTAAAAAGCGGAGAAAATAAATCCGGCGAGATTGGCCCAACCAAGCGCTTTTAAATGTAATTTTTATTTAATTTTTTTTCTCTCTTTCCCCCTCTTCCTTATTTTCCTCCTACCCCTGCAATTACCCCCAAAACGCAGTGACTTTCCAGGGACGCTTCTAATCTCTTTGAATCTGCCTCCCAAAGGACGCGTTTCGCTAAACCTGTTTGGCCTCGGATAAGGATCTCCCGACGCCGCTCAATCCGCGGCTCTCCCGACTCCGCACCCGCGGAGCGTCCGCGGCCCCGAACCGGGACAGAAATACCGGAGGGGAAATTGTTTCCATAGGCATCACAATCTGCCTTAATATCTGCGGGATTTAATCACCTCGTTAAACGATCCGAAGGGGAGGGGAAGGGGGAGAAAAGGCTTTTAAAGGGATGTGACCTAAAACAATGTTATTGGGGGGGTAAATTTGCATCGAGCACATATTGGTGTGAGGGGAGGACTGAGCAGGACAAACTGGGTGAAGCTACAGGGGAAAAACATTCGGGTGGGTGTGCACAGAAATGCGCATGTTGGTGCTCTGGGTGCTCGAATTGATGTGCTTATTGCGTGTATATTATATATATATATATATATTTACTTATTTATACCAAGGTATATAATGGCATGTGAATATAACCACGCATATCCACTTCTTTTTATAGTCTGGGCGTCGATATATATATATATATATATTATATATAAGCTCCATGTAGGTGTGCAGGGCTTGGCAGTGGGAATGGAATTCACAGCTCAGAGTATTGAGACGATCTGTGCGTTTTTGTCTCCGGGTTTGTCCCCTCTGGGAAACCGCAAATCACAACCTATCTAAGCTATAAGATAAATTTATAAATATATGTGCAAGTGCAACCCTCTACATCAGTCTGTGGGATGGTGGGTAAATAACACGCATGTTATAGATATAAATTTATAGAGATATAACATATAGATGCAGCAACCCGCTGTATTGTCATGGGGAGAAGTGGGTAAATCTCATTTGAGGTCTCTCCCGTTGTGTGCATGGGGAGTGTGTGGCTGGACCTGCACATGCAGAGCCCGAAATATTCCATATATTTGGGTTTATGCAAACAGCGACTCTCCGAGGGGTCCAACGCGCTGCCAGAATGAGCCCTATGAAGTTCCTACCGCCCCCAGAAACGCACCTTATGGATTCGGGCGCTTCCCGGCGTGATCCCAAATCTTTGTCTAATATCGGGATTGCCGCTTCCAAGGGCTGGATCCCCCCTGTCTCCCCATTCCTTCGTGGGGAGGAAAATGGGGGGTCCTCGATTTCTCTGAGTAGGGAAACTCAGAGGTTGAACTGAAGGCGTTTCCCGTATTTATTTCGGGGAACTTTAGTGGTTTGGAAGCACTCTCAGACCTTGAATCCTTCACATTTTAGGGATTTCTAAAAGACGCTCAGCTGGGAAATGTCGCAGTTCCTCGAGACACCCATTGCTGGTGCTCCAGCGGGATTATTTGGAGGGTAAAACCTGCCCTAACCCACGAGAGTCAAGAAAAAATGTCTTTTAGGTGTAAAAAAAAGGCTCTTCCTCTTAAAAAAAAAAAAAAAAAGAAAGGGAAAAACCAAACAACCCCCCCAGCTTGTGTGTGCAGTGACTGCAGTGCCCGAGAGCAGCTCCAGACAAGCCCAAATCCGACACTCCGACAGCGGGGCTGGTCTTTGCTATGACTGTTCTTCCTCATTGTACCTAAATTGCACTGGTTCTGGGGTAAAAAATTACATATATAAAGAAAGAAGTGATTGAAAGTGAGGTTGGAAAGAGGGAATTGGAGGGAATGAGAGGACAGGGGCAGATACTCAATTATTTTCTTCACCAGTGTGGGTGATTGAGCCCAGGTTATTCACGGAGTTTCAAATTCTGCAAGTTTTTTGCCACTTGTGGTTTTATTTTGTGGGAGGGGGAGAGAGTTGGTTGTGTGTCTGTTGCCCTCTCAACTCAAGTGAGAGGACTTAAAAGGGATGGGGGGAAAGGACCCAAAAAGGAAAAAAAAAAAAAGCAAAACCAGAGAAGAAACAAGAAATTCATTCATTCCACTTCAGGGCACCAAGGGGTTTTGATGATCCCGCTTGGCAGAGACCATGAAACCAGAGGACCTGCTGCCATCGCCCACAGTTCCCACAATATTTTACATTATCCTTATTTCCCATGTGTCACTGGAACCTCCGTCCTCGCCCTGGGGTTGCCCCAGAGCCCGGCAGGGATTGGGTGCGGGCGGTGCTGAGGTCCCCGCTGGGGTTTTGGGGGTTATAGACCCCAGGTCATCCCCGACACACTCAGAACTTCGGGGTTCAGCCCTCGCCAAGTGGGGCTGAGTCTTTCCGCGCCGCCAGGGCTGGACTGGACCCTCCAGGGCAGAGACGGGACACGGACGGGCAAACCTTCCCCCTCCCATCCCACAAATCCCCGGACTCTTTGTCCTCCCTTTAATCCCGGCCGTTTAAGGGGGAAAAAATTGTTCTCGGGATGGTAGGATAAAAATAATACCCACTTTTTTTTTTTTTTGTGATAACTCCTTCCTGCCGATCCCACATATGAGTGATTTGGGTTTTTTGGTGCTTTGTTTTGTTTTGGTTTTGTTTTTTTTTCGCAGAAGAAGCGCGAAATACAATCTACAACTCAAGTTATTTGGTCATCCTCTTCCAGGAACGTTGGAGGAGGCAACTTACCTAAAGGAGAGGAAATTAAAACAAAAATTAGCAGAAAGTTCAAATTCAAGTAAAAATTGTGCAGACACACACACGGAGAACACAAGACCCGAGGAACAACTCGTTATGTCCCTTCCGAAGTTCCGCGGGCGCAGATGCAAATTTCCCTCCGACTTGACCCATCAGAAACACAAACTCCAGTAATTCTCCCTTTCCCCACCTATTTCTCCACACCCGCTTTAGGAACTGGGATTGGGAATCTCTTGCCTTTCCTGATTTATCCACGATTTCCCCGCACGGAGCTCGCTGGGGATCCGGGCAGCGGTGACGTCACGCCTGTACTACCCTTGACCGTGACTGGGCGTTGTTTGACCTTGACATCACGAGCTGCGATAATCGGCGAGGGGACCCTCACCCTTGATCTTCTGCTCTGCAGCAGCCCCGGGCAGCTCCCGCTCCTGTTTACAGATAAACAAGGTGTTATTTGAAGTCTAGACAGGAGGGCTAATGGCCAACAATAAAGCCCTGAAAAGGAAGTTTCCCAAGTTTAGCCTTTTCTTTCCTTTGTATCAAGGACTTTGAATAACTTCCCAACCGCAGCCTTTTATGGCAAAATGCCGGACAAGGGATTTCCCTCGCCATTTTTTCCCTACCATTTAATTTTCCAATTTTTTCCATTTTCCATTTTTTTCCATTTTCCATTTTTTTCCATTTTCCATTTTCCTTTCCTTTCCTTTCCTTTCCTTTCCTTTCCTTTCCTTTCCTTTCCTTTCCTTTCCTTTCCTTTCCTTTCCTTTCCTTTCCTTTCCTTTCCTTCTCCTCATCTCCTCTTCTCCTCCTCTTCTTTCCCTCTTCTTTTCTCATTTTCCCTCTCTCACCTTTGCCTCTTTTTCTTTTCTCTTTCCCCCTAACATGTTTTTTCAAGAGTAACTCCCTGATCAGGAGGGGGAATTCTGCCCTCGCCAGCCTGTGCTCAGTGCAGAGGTGAGTAGAACTCTTTACTAGTTATTTTTCTATACATTATGGAAGGGCTTAAAAAAAAAGACGATTTTTTTTTGTTAGCAGCAGAAGAGAAGAGACTTCCCAAGTCTTTGCCAAGCAATTATTCCTTAAGACACTGACAGCCAACACGGTGTGTGCACATCCCACACACCCCCCAGCTCTGCTGGTTCCTTGCTTGGGAACCGCCTTTGCCTACGTGGTTCGGCAGTTTGGGGCAAACCTCTTGTTTATGGGTATTTAGGAATTATATCCAGCAAAATCTCGTGTCTCCTGTCGCCTCCGCTTCGGGGGAAGCTGCAGCCTGGCAGGGAGCTCAGCTGGCTCAGCCCACGGTTGGACCAGCCGTGCCTTTAATAAACTCCCTTTCCTCTCCACCACTTTCTCTTCCTTTACAAGGAACATTAAAGAAGTGAGATCACGCTTTTCGGGCTCTCCAGTTGCGATTTGCTCCAGTCTCGTGAATTCTAGACCATTAACTGGCTTGTTGTTACAGTTGTTGGGGGTTTTCAGCTCTCCAAGGGAATTACAGTATCAAACGCCAACTTCTCACCCCAAACAAGAGCTGGAGGACAAAACAAACTCGCCTGAAGTTGGGGACAAACCCTTTGCCTTACAGAGGATGCAGGAGGCAGTTTTTATTAAGCTGATGGGAGGAGAAAATCCTCTGCTGGCAAAGCTGAGGAAAAATATAACAATATTACAGACATTTCACTATTCCCTGCACCGAGGCTGGGACCTTAAAACCGAAAATGCCCCAGATCATTTGGAATTTGGGTGAGCTCAAGTGTAGTAGACATTTTTATTCGCATCCATTTACCATTTTCCATCCTAGTGTATTATTTTACTCGCCCAGCTCCTCCTCACTCCATTTCCCTGCATCTTAAACAGAGATCCAGGATGTGTTTTGAGCACTTCAAGACCTGTGAGGTGTCTGTAGATGTAGATGTGCATTTTGCATGGCAGAAAAAGCAGCCGGGGCAGGTTCCAGTGATAAACGGCTGCCCCGAAACAACAGCCCTGTGCGCTTCCCAAAGCCTGTCCGTATTTTATTCCCCGTGTCATGTATCTCTATATTTATTCTAAATACTTCCTTTTTGACCCTGGCAGGAAACCTCTTGGTCGAGTCATCTCAGCTCCTTCCAACTCCCAACCAACTTGGGGTGAAATTCGGCTGAGGAAAAAAGCTGAGCCATGACGGGATCTGTTTTTCCAACCTGCAGACACACAAGGAGACCTTTTAATCTGCCTTTTTCCCCACATTTTTTTTTTGTTTGGTTTGTTTGTTGTTTGTTTCTTTCCCCCAGGCAAGAAAATGCAATATCCATGATGTAGACTATTTTTGCTTTATGAGCGTTAAATTTCCTGGTCTTTTCTAGGAGATGACAGAAAGTGGGGTTAAGTCCTTCCCGTCTAAGATACAAATAGATATTTGGGGCCATTTTAATTGGGTTTTGTATTTCTAATTTTGATTTCTTGAAAAGCTGAGGCTGGAGGGGTGGGGAGAAGGAGCCTCTTCCAGTGGGAGCCGCGGGCCGAGCTCACCCCGAGGGCTGCGCTGGGGGAAGAGGAGACGCGGGAAGGGAAAAATGTTATTTCTCGCAGAGGGGTCGCGATGGTGTAAAACGGGAAAGAGAGAAGGGAGGAGCGCCGGAATAAATTTCCCAATCAGGAGGGGGAAAGGGCAAAGCAGAGAAAAGTTAACCCAAAACTTGAGGCTGTTGTTTTCCCCGCGCAGCGAGTGATGCTCATCCGAGACAGTCATTAGCATGGGCTGCCGATCCTCTTCCCTACACTAGACAGTGACCTTGAACTGAGCGTTGCAATCTCGCTTTTTCCAGCCTCTTTTCCTCTCCCTCTTTTTTTCATGACTCCTTTTTTTTTTTTCGCGGCTTCCACAGCAAAGATCTTCTTTCCATCAGCATTTCCCCAAAGCTGCCTGTGTGGAGGTGGTAAAAAAACAAACTCCCACCGAGGATTATGAGATAATGGTCTTGGAAAAGGTCTCTGTCTGAAAACTGGGATTACTGCAAAGGGGGGAAAGCTCAGAGAATTTTTTTATTTGGGCTTGGGAACTGCCTTTTTTAAGGAACAACCCAAAAATAATAAAAAAAAAAAAATTAAAATCCAAACCCGGAGGGGTTGCTCCAAGCAGTGCGAGTGGAATTTGCGATATTTTCGGTGGGTTGTGCAGGGGAAGCTCCTCAGCCCGTGCCCCAGGCAGGAGGGCTCGGCTCAGCCTTTCGTTTTCAAACAGCGCTCAGCCAAACTGCGCATTACAAAAGCCCAAGCGCTCAACCTGAACTGGGAAATGAGTTTTTAATGGGCAAGAAATTCCGGGGAAAACGCTGTAGCTTTTCTTAGGAGTCCTTAGAATTTTTGTTTGTTTGTTTTTTTCGCCTTTTCTCGGACCTGCAGCAACGCTGAGATGGGAGCGCTGCTCGAGGCCACCAAGAGCAGGGAGTTCCTCTCCACGCTTAATATATTTCTGAGCACGGCTGTGGCATTTCCCAGCTTAAAAAAAAAATAGTGAACCGGGGGTGCTTTTCTGCCTCTCCCTTGCTGAGATGCCCAGACTGACATTGTCCCTCCACTCACAGTTTGAGGTTCGCTTGCTCTGCACATCAACCCTGCAGATGCCTCCCCAAATGTAAACGTTTCTTTAAATTTTTGGTTTCATCCTGAAACAAAAAATATTACATGAAGAGGAAAAGCCTCAAATCCGCGGAGGTTGGCGCAGAAATGCACTTTGCCAAGGTCCTGTGGAGAACAAAGCCCTGCAACTCCCGGGCACGTCTTACAGGGGGAATTTTGCAAAGGAAAAGAGGAAGGTAGAGGAAGGGTTTTCTTAAAAAACAGAGCGGCAAACAAAGCCAATTCAGATGGCAACCTCGGGGGATCACGTGCTCGTTTTTATATAAACTATTCCTCCCCACTCTTGCCCAGCGTCGAGAGCAGCTTCTACTGCAGAGGGAAGACACTCCTGGAGAAATTGCGAGCAGCTTTTTCGCTTATACCTGCAGGGAGAAAAATTCCTTGGCAAGGTTTAAAAAAAAAAGAGAGAGAGATAAAAAAAAAGAAAAAAAAACGCCAAAGTTTCATTCTAGCAAAATATTCCTAGTGCTCGTATTTCTTCCTTCGCAGGCAAAGCGTGTGGGAAGGTGTGCACGTACCTCTCAAGGTATGTACGGAGCTCATCCATAGGCGTGCCAGGGAGAAAGAGCGGTAGGAAAAGGTGGGATAGAGGTTTTCCACCTTCAGGAGCTGTCCATGGAAGCACCTCCAGGATTTATTTTATTGCCACCTGATTTTTTTTTCAGGGTTGGGAGGGGGTTTACCTGAAGCCTCACCAGGGAAAAAATGACTTTATGTTTGAGGAATAGAAAAATTAGCGGTGAGGGAGGTTGGTTGTTGTCTGGAAAGGCGCAGTTGGAGAGATTGGGCTGCACCCGCTCGGCGGAGCCTCCGCGGAGGGGTTTTACCTCTACAGGAATATTTACGGTACTTTACAGAGTCAACCTGGCAAGGGGAAGGCTTGGGAGTTGCTTAAGGCAGGCGAAGAATGCAAAGCCACGCAAAAATCCAGCAAACGGGGGGGCACTTCGGATCCTTAAATCAAACAGGAATGGGGGAATAGGAGAGAAAAACATAAGGAGGCAAAAAATCCAACCCAAACCACCCTCAAATGGTTCCCGCTTTGCACACAATGCTCCTCTTCCAGTATTTTTTCCCCTTCCAGTATTTTTCCCCTTCCAGTATTTTTTCCCCTTCCAGTGTTTTTCCCCTTCCAGTGTTTTTCCCCTTCCAGTATCTTTTTCTTCCCACCACATTATCTATTTTGCACTGAAAGGAGCCAGTATTGATTTTTTTTTTCCCTTCATCCCTCGTATTCCTTTGCAGCAGCTCTTTTCAGTACGACCACGAGAAGAGGATGGATGGGAGGGAAGAGCTCTCTGGTGTTACGAGGGCAGAATATATTGCTATAATGTGGCGAGGAACCAGCTCTGTGTGTGTGCGCACCTCTGTTTTCCCGGGCTGGCGACCAAAGAAAATGGGAATTTTTATTCATTCCCAGAAAGGAAGCAAAAAGATTTAGATTTAAACACTTACTCTGCTCGTGTGTGCGCCTTTGGTGCATATGGAATATATACGGGGTAAATGAAGGCTGCACACGGTCGTGTTCTCCTGGCTGCCGTATTCGACACACACCATTAATAAAAGCAATTGAGGATTGTTAAAAAAAATCTTCCATCCCTTTTGGAGAGACTGGCAAGAGCCTGTCAAGAGGCTGCATTCTGCCAGCCCGCGCCAAGCCACCTAGTCCGAGAGGAGAGGGGGAAACCATGATAACAATAATAATAATAATAAAAAAAATAGTAGGAAAGGTCGCAAACAGCCTCCAACTCTCCCACCCCACGGCGCGTCAATATGAGCCTGTTGCGGGCACCGTCATTCGTCTCCTTAAAAAGCCCGTAAACTTTATATGACACAATATCTAATAGTAATTTATTGGGGAGATACTGTAAATTCGAACTGGTTTAGTTAGTAAAGGAGCTAATTAATAAGAGCCGGCCTCGCTTTTGCAGAGAGTGGAGGGCCCCGAATTGTTGCCAAGGGAGGGGCGCGCGGTGGTTTGGGGGCAAAACCTTTGCTTATCAATTGTTTTACTCTAAATATGACATTTTAGGGCTCCTGGCCGTTCTTACGCCCGTGTTGGGAGTAGCTTAAAAAAAAAAAAAGCTTTATGGGATTTTATTAATGATTTTTTTATTATGGGGGGCAGGTCGGGTGGGGAGGGGGCAAGAAAAGGCGTAAAAAGGCGGAACTTGCTGTTGTGTTTTGTCTCGGCTGCCAGAGAGGGGAGGGACCCCCCCCCTGAAGCGCAATTTGGGGCTCACGTGACCCCCCTGGACCAATGGGCACGAGCCGTCGGTTTAACTATGTTTAATGTCAGATAGCAATAAAGTAGAAGCTTTCGGTCAGGCCCGCGGAAATGGGCGAGCACAACCTCCTTAATCCCGGCTTTGTGGGACCTCTGGTGAACATCCACACGGGAGACACCTTCTACTTCCCCAATTTCCGCGCCTCCGGAGGGCAACTGCCCGGTCTGCCGTCCCTCTCCTACCCCCGACGGGAGAACGTCTGCTCCCTGCCCTGGGCATCCTCGGAACCCTGCAACGGGTACCCTCAACCCTACCTGGGCAGCCCCGTCTCCATTAACCCTTCCTTCGGCAGAGCCTGCGACCTCGCCCGGGTGGAGGAGAGCAAATGTTATTACCGGGAGACCTGCTCAGACAGCAGCGGGCTGAAGAGGGAGGAGAGGGGCAGGGACAGTGCCTTGCTGCCCCTCGAATCCAGCCTCCCCACTGGCATGGGGGGCACCTTCAGCAAATATGACTATCCGAGCAGCGAGGCGGTGCCCCACGACCCTCCGTCCTGCCAGTCCTTGGAGTCAGACTCCAGCTCTTCCTTGCTCAATGAAGGGAATAAAGGCACGCCCGGAGAAGCGGGGGGCTTGGTGTCCCCCCTGAACCAAGGCAGCACTTTAGGCAACGGTGGTAAGACCCGGGAAGGACGGGCTCGGCACTGGATCTGCTCGTGCTGGTGCAGGGGGGGCTTTGCCTGGAAACTTGCCGGCTCGGGGCTTCTCGGGGGTGTAATTCCCGGGCTCAGCGGTGGGAAGCGACGTGTCTATGTGTGCTGAGACCACTAGGGGTAGCACCGAAATCCCTAATGTTTTATTAGGTGGTGCTTCTTTTAAAAGAAAAGGCTATAAACATGTAAATATCCCATAAAAAAAAAAGAGAGGGAGAGAGGGAGAAGCGGAACGGGGCAGTGGCTGCGCAGCCCCGAGAGGCGCCGAGGCTGCCGGAGGGTCTGGCGCTTGGGGGGCATCGCAGAGGTGTGTCCGCCCGAGGGAAGGGGGGAAAAGAGGGCGATGCTTTAAAATAACCCCACGACCTTCAAAGGTGTCATTGGAGACGGGAGGTTTCTCCCTGTTCCCTTCCGGGGGGTTCCAGGCTTGTCGCCCGCTCTCTGCCCGTCCTTTCCGCCGTGCCCCGCTTATAACACTTCCCACCTTCTCCTTCCTCTGCCTCCAGTGCCCTTCCCACGCACCCCGCGTGGCCCTGGGAGGCAGCTGGGAGCATCCCTAAGCACCCACGGCCCGAACAGGGAGGCCCTGGGGGGACACCAGGGAAAAGGATGCTGGGGGTGCTGTTTGTTTGTTAGAAAAAGGTGCTTTTTGTTCCTTGCCAAGTGCTCAATTCTCGCTCCCTCTTCCCCAGGTGCTCCTTGGTACCCGATGCACACACGGTCCCGGAAAAAGAGAAAACCCTATTCCAAGCTGCAGCTGGCAGAGCTGGAAGGGGAGTTTATGGTCAATGAATTCATTACTCGCCAAAGAAGGAGGGAGCTCTCAGACCGATTAAACCTGAGCGACCAGCAGGTGAAGATCTGGTTCCAGAACCGGCGCATGAAAAAGAAAAGACTTCTCCTGAGAGAGCAAGCCCTTTCTTTTTTTTAAAGTTTTAAAAACGTCTGTGTCGGGTGTTATAAAAAAAATAGGAAAAAAAAAACAAAAACCAAACCCAACCAAACCCCACATAGACTCTCTAAGCGTTCACCCGAACTCCCAGGACTTTACCTGATCATTCTTAATCCCCCCCATCCCTCCCTAAGAAATCGATGAATAAAGAAATGGTATGAATAAATAACCAGTTTCCCTTAGAATATGAAACCCGACAGCGAGAAAAATTATTAAGAATAAGAATATTGCATCTTCTCCGCCGGGACGGCTTCCAGAGATGCTCGTCGGGATGAAGGGAAGGTTTTAGGAGCGACTTTAGGCGCTTGTCCTTTCCCAGGAGCACAGGTAGGGTTTCCGTGCAGCGCCGGGCACCGTCGGGACCGTCGGGGGTCCCGCTCCTCCCCCGGCCTTTCACCCCCGACTGGCGGCGAGTCCGGGTCTGAGAGTGAGGAGGGATCCTGGAGCACCTCCCGAGCTCCGTGCGGGGTTTAGGGTTGATTTGATGTTCAGTGGGAAAGCGGGAGGGAAAAAGCCAAAATGAAATAATAGGGGCAAAAATAAAGAGGACGGGGAGTGGGTGGGTTGTCTTGAAGGACCGACCCCACATCCTTATGGGAGATGCTTTTTTGGAAGTGCACGGTGGGACCCAGGATGTGGTTTTCTCGGACTAAATTGAGGGTTTGCGACTAATCAGTATGTCAAGGCTTAATCAGGATCTCCAGGCATAGACGCGAGACAAAGACTGTGTATATATCCGGTGTATATGGTATATATCTATATAATATATGAGGTACGTGTATCACACTATGTCCCTATAGATGTGAGGCTTTGATGCCGGCGCTGGGATTGTCCTCAACGCCAGAATGTCACAAGGAGAAGGAAAACGCTCCCCCACCCCCTGAAAACTCTCCTAGGAAAAAAAAAAAAGGAGTCTAAATTTCCCTGAATTTCCTTCCAAGTAAACTGAGCCTTTTGGAGATTTTTTAAAAAATTCTCTCCTAATTCCCGGCTTTTCTCCGCACTACCCTAAAATTACGTCCTCCTTCTTTAAAGAAAAATGATGTTTCTTTGCAGCAGCTCTGCTAAAGGAGCGTGAATGTTGATGTGCTGTGGGGTTTGATGACAGCGTAGGAAATTAGGTTAAAAAACCCTTCTCTTTGGTACCCTGCGGTTCCAGGAGCCTTTTGGAGCCGGAGCTCGACGTATCCCCCCTTGGTGGGATAACTCGAGCTGCGTTTTGTCTCCTATAGGCGCTTTTTCCTCAATTAAACGCAACAACAACAAAAGGAGAATGCGAGAGAGGTTGGAAGGAAATAGAGCTCAGACAGATCAGCTGTGAATCACCCTGCAGGTTTCTAGCAAGGATGATTCTTTCTTTTCCCTCCCTAAAAAGTCCAGCTCATGGAGACAGCCCCGTCTTCAAGAAGAGGTTTCGGCCTTTGGGAGACAAGGAGGGGGGATCCCTAAAGCCCCTGCTTGGCTTTTCTCCTTTCAGGGCATTAGAAAGGGGCCTGGAAGGATGCGACGAGTTTTCTTTGTGCTTGTACTCGCGTTTCCTGGAGGAAAACACACCAATTTTCCATATTCGCAATCAGGTCTGTGTTCAAGGCACTTCTGGGTTGGGGGGAAGCGACACAGACGGGGTTGGGATAGAGGAGCGGCAGTTTAGGGCCCAGGGAAGCTTTACCTGCTTGGAAATTGTAATTTAGGACAAAAAGGGAAAAATAAGAGGAATTTTTATTTCAGGCCGAAGGGGGAGAAGGGGCCGTCGGTGCTGCGGCCGCGCCGCGCTTGGTCCATTCGTTTTATATCGGAGGGGGGATTAATTTTATGGCAAAGCAGCGTTTTCTGGGAAGTCTGGATGCTCACCACGTGCTCCCGCTTCCCCGCGTTCATGGTCATGACCAGCAGCGCCGAGGAATGCTTTTATTTACGAGCTGCAAAGGATGGAGCAGACTCCTTAAAAAAAATCCCTCCCTGGGCTGGAAGGAGCCTTTTCCTTCAGCTTTATTTCTGCAGGAGCACCCGGCCGACCCTCCTCCCTTCATCCCTGACTCCTTCTCCCCTTTTTTTCTTTAAATTCCCAACCGGGAAATGTCACGTCTTTATTTTCTTCCAGTTGCTTTGCAAAGAAAGAATCCCCCCCCCCCCCCCCCCCGGCGCCAGTTTCTGGGTGAGGGTCCCCTTTTGCCCCCTCCTCCCACAAAAAAAGAGCCTCTGCAGAGGGTCTCGCCTGTGCAATAAAGCCCTGGATGTGTTAAAACACATAAATAGAATTATCCCTCTGGATGCTCCAACCCAACCTTGTGCAATGTGGAGGAATTCAGTGTCTTGGGGACATTCAGGTTTTGGGGTAGGGGGTGGTCGCGAGGGGCGATAGGGACGTTTTTGGGGGTGGTCGTGGCTTTGGGTGCTCTCAGAGCATCGTCTCGTCGTGACGAGGGGCTGAGTTGACTCCTCAGGGGGTGACTTGGGGGTGTGAGGGGTCGTGGGGTCCCGGGGGAGGGTGGAATTCCACGGAAAAATGAAAATAAAGCGCCGAACCCAGGGAGGTTTTGCTGATCTGAGCTCCCCAACCCCCCCCGGCAATGAGGCAGAGGAGGGGATGGAGACGGGGGTGAGGAAGGGAGGAACGAGGGTGAGTTACGGGGAGATGTCAGAAATGCTGTGTTGGATTTCAATCCCACCATCGCCAAAAACAAATCAATCCGTTTCGTTATTCTTCACCCACCGAGGGGCTCTTGTATCCCCCGGAAAAAAAAAAAACCAACAAAAACCCACCGCCCTCCCCAACACAAAAGCCGAGGCACCAGCAACAACCCCCGGGGAAAATGCCGAAGGAAATAAAAATATATGCAATATTCTCTTTCAGATTGCTTTAAAAAGGCGGCTCGGTGGGATTTCTGTTCGGTCTGTGTTTGTTCTCCGTGTACGTGGCATTGTTTTCCTGCTTGTATCGCCTAGTTTAGGTCCTTGCCGTTGTTAATCTGCATCCCTGGCAGTAGAGTCCATATGTAAAGGTTCTTACCTCAAGCTGTTCTATGTAGGGTCTATGCAAATGTCTGTTATAGCACGTTCCGGCTTTATAGAGTCATGTACAAAGTTGCTTCACAATAATAATAATAAAAAAATAACGTATTATTATGTGATTTCTTGATAATAAATAAAATTTGCCCAAACATCTCCGTGGTGATTTACTGTTTGCTGTTTAAAATTAGTATTAAGTTAGAAGGTTAATAAAAGAGCAACAAAAAAATAATATATTGGCCAGCGTTGCCTTCTGTGCCTTGTAGATCATATTTTTTTGGGGAAAAAAAGAAAAGTAATTAAATGAATGTGTAAAAGGAATTGTAAAAGGAAAAATATCGCTTGCTATGTCACTCTAAATATAATTAGAAAAATCCCGGGGAAACAAGAAGCATAAGGTGATCTCCAAATTGCTGCTTTAATGAGTCAGGCTCGTGCACGGAGCATTAATTGGAAGCAAAACTCCACCAAGACGCTATTTTGGGGGGCAAAGAAGCCTAAAAATGGGCTGTTTGGGATTCTTTTGTCTGGGGTGGAGCGGGCTGGGGGTTTGCACCTCTCCTGGAAGCAGCTCCCTCCCCTCCGTGTGCCATGGGTGGGCTCCTCACGGATCCGCAACCAGAGGAACGTCCAAAACATCCCGGGGATGACTTTAAGATGGGAATGATTCGTGAAAGAGAAGCTCTTAAACTGGAAATATATTAGATCGGGTTTGGATTCGGGCATGTTGATGCTTATGGTTATGGTTATGGTTATGAGGATCAGCATTACGGCGTTTCTTCGACGTAAATTCGCAGCAAATTCATTTAACAAGAGGAAAAAAACCGAACCCCGTCAGGCCAATTTAAATAAATTAGATTATGATGTCCTCGATCTCTCTCTAAGTGGGTATTTACACGTAATGGCTTCTCTGGATTTTCCTTTTGGGGGAGATGCCACACACTCCCCGGGGAGGGCAAAAAGCTTTTAGGAGATCGATAAGGGATTTTTATGAAAGAAATACCGAAGGAACCCACGGTGGGATCTGTGGAGAGTCTTCCCCAAGTCCTGGCCGTGTCCAGGCCCAGGAAATCCCAGCTCAGCTCTCAGTCCAGGCTGGACACACCGGATGTCACCGCCCTCAACCTGAGGGGCTTCAGCTCAATTTTTCTGCAAAACCCCACAAGGTTCACAGAAATTAAAGTTATTTTTTCCCCTGTTTCCTCAGGTAGGATCCTCCAACACCAAAGTTATGAGGATTCATCCAGTCCTGAGCGGTTTCCTACAGTTTTTTTCTTCTTCCCCCCTCCCCCCCAGGAGGTGCTTGGTTCGAACAGAGGAGGAGGAAGAAGAAAAGCAAATATTTCTATAGGAATGGGCCCCATCTCTGCCCCTTCCAGCAGCAAAACCCAACGACCCTCGAGCGAGATTTAAGTTGGGGGATATGGAGCAACAGGAGTTGGGGAAATAGGAAGACTTTAGGTATTCTACAGAGTGAAAATCCACATTTTTCATGTAACTGTTACTTTTAAAACTTTTTCTTTAGTGTATTTTTCCTACACGTGTTCACCCACCCTCCCTCTGGTTCTTCTGCTCCGCATTTATTGTCCAGGCAAACCCAAATTTGACTTGTATCTACTTTTATTTCCTTATTTCCATGTCCCTGCACCAATCTGGGAGGAAAATGGGCAGGAGGAGGAATTATACCTACCAGGGCCGAGTGCTGTGGAGTGACATAAATTGTAGATATTGTGAGTCGGTTCACCTTGACCAGGAATAGTTGGATTTCAAAGACATTCAAACACTCAGGAAAACAGATAAAACTTATTTATTACCAGCGAGCGGAGAGAACAAATTGTTGCTTCGCCATAAAATCTGTATTATTTCTGGGCCGGTTTCTTTTATTCAGCAGCGGATTTCATTGCCGCGGCTTCCAAATGGGTTCGTTAGCGAGGGGAGGAAACCTCCACTCTTTAATTGCAAGGAATATTTCTCCCGCTAACGACAAAGACATTTCACAGCTCCTGCAACAACCGTAGAAAATATTCACGTGCGAGGGTCGATTTTAGGGATTTATTCCCATTTCGGTGCTTTCGAGGGATACACAAAAATGGGAAATATAATGAGCAAAGTAGGATTTTTTTCCCCTAGGCCATGAGGGCTGTTCTTGACACCTTTGTGCAGAAGAAATGTCTGATTTCTTTGAACTCCCTCTACAAAACCCGACCCGACTCAGCCCTGAGCCCATTTCAAAGCAATTAGGAGCCACTTTTAGCCGAGGTTAATCAGGTAGTCTGCGAGACGCACCGAAAATCAAGGCAGAAAGTCTAAATTCTCTTCTCCCCCTCCTCATTTTCTCACAACTCTCTTTTTTCTGACCCAAACTGGGCGATTTTAGATTCAAATCCAGGCGGGCCCAGTGGTGGATTAACAGAAGACAAAACAGAAAGACTTAAAATTGGAGGGGAGAATGAGAAGAATTAAAAGTTGTGGAGCGGATTAGGAAGAATTAAAATGGAATGCGAAAATTAGCAAAATTAAAATTGGAGGAAAGAGGAACAATTAGAAGTGGAGGAGAAAATAAATCTGGCCACGCTGTTGTAACTCCAGGTCGGTGCTTTGGCCCAGAGGGGGGGGAGATGGAAACTCTGATTTTCTCCTGCTCTACACCCCCAAATTAAGGAGGTGACGCAGCTCGGAGGGGTCTGGGCTGTGGGTGCCTGTGGGTGTCCCGCGTGTCCGTGGGCTCTGTGCCCTTCGGACCCTTCCTGTGGAGAGGGCGACATGAAAGGGGTGAGGGTGGAGGGGATGGGAGGGTGGGATGCCAGGGAAGGGGGTGAGGGATGGCAGGGAAGGGGATGGGATGCCAGGGAGGGGGGTGTGATGCCAGAGAAGGGGGTGCGGGAGGGTGGGATGCCAGGGAAGGGGGTGTGGGATTCCAGGAAAGAGGGATTTGGGAGGGTGGGTTGGCAGGGAAGGGGGTGTGGGGGGTTGGGATGCCAGGGAAAGGGGTGAGGGATGCCAGGGAGAGGGGTGTGATGCCAGGGAAGGGGGTGCAGGAGCGTAGGATGGCAGGGAAGGGGCTGTGGGGGGTGGGATGGCAGGGAAGGGAGTGGGATGCCAGGGAGAGGGGTGTGGTGCCAGGGAAGGGGGCGCGGGAGGGTGGGATGGCAGGGAAGGGAGTGTGGGATGGCAGGGAAGGGGATGGGATGCCAGGGAAGGGGGCGCGGGAGGGTGGGATGGCAGGGAAGGGAGTGTGGGATGGCAGGGAAGGGGATGGGGTGCCAGGGAAGGGGGTGCGAGAGGGTGGGATGGCAGGGAAGGGGGCGGGGGATGCCAGGGAAGGGGGTGGGCGATGCCAGGGAGGGGGATTTCAAGCCAGGGAAGGGGGTGTGGAAAGGTGTGATACCAGGAAAGGGGGTGGGGGATGCCAGGGTGTGGGGGATGCCAGGGAAGGGGGTGTGGAAAGGTGTGATACCAGGGAAGGGGGTGGGGGATGCCAGGGAGGGGGGTTTCATGCCAGGGAAGGGGGTGTGGAAAGGTGTGATGCCAGGGAAGGGGGTGGGGGATGCCAGGGAGGGGGGTTTCATGCCAGGGAAGGGGGTGTGGAAGGGTGTGATGCCAGGGAAGGGGGTGTGGGAGGGTGGGGGGCACCCCACCTTGCTGGGCTGCCCCGGGGGTGCCCCGGGGGGTGCTGGAGGTTCGGACGATCTGTGAAAAACCGCTACGAGAAATGTGACTTGTGTTTCACGGCACGAGCCCAGGGGTGCCCGTGGCCACGCGTGGAAATATTTTGCCCCCTGAACACACCCCTGCAAGTCCTCAAAAGCGAACAAAAGCAAAGCACCTCCTGGCTGCCACATTTTAGATCTTAAAGGACGACAGCAACTAACAATAAGTATAATAATTCCCATTCAAGTGAAAAGAGTGACTGGATTCCCCTTTCCAGGGTTGTGTGTGGCTCAAGCTCCGTCCTTTGGCTAATTCCGTGACACATTCACTGTTTTCTCTGCTCCCCCAATCCTTTTTTTCCGGATATTTGCAGGCACAAGCCCCCCCTTGTCCTTCCCCAGCCGGTGCCTGCCCGAGAATGCCTCAGTTTGGTTCCGAGTGGGGGTTCATAAACATAAAATAAACACAGAGTGGGAATAATTAGCAGCATTTATCAGCATATGGCCACCCACCCCACTCTGAAACCTTCCAGACCCTGGGAGAGGAAAATGAAGTACATTGCAAGTAATTAGTTTTAAGCAAATCATTTCAAATAGAAACTTGTAGGTAAAACCTAATGAAGTGCAGAGAGCGGGGGGAAAAAGCCTCTTTTTTATTGCTCGGTAGGTAGCAAGTAGACACAGCAATATTTTACTGTTGAGAGAATAAATTAATTAATATCTCTGTAGCTTGCAACTACAATGGCTCCATGGATGGCTGCATTTAAAGGAGATATATGTATCCAGTCTCATTGGTGTTGTTAACAAGAGTGATAATAAAGATGAAAAGGATAAGAAAGATAAAAAGATCGGCCGGGTTGTGCTTCTTACTGTGGGTAAATTACGCGAATTTTCTAATGGCTGCATCTTGTTGACTCTATAAACTCTTTTTTTTCTTTTTTTTTCTTTTTCTTTTCTCTCTCTCTCTCTTTTTTTTTTTTTTTTGAGTCAGACTTCATTAAGTGGCTTTATTTCCATGTTCCTCGAATAGGAAATGAAGATCTGCGCCCCGAGCTCCCCAATAAATCTCTTATTAACTATCCTTCTCTGCAGCTTAAGGGGAGGGGAGATCTCCCTTCTCCCTATTTCAGACCAAAAATTGAAAATTCAGTATTTTTCCTGCTTTTGCCAGTGAGGAAATGTAACCATTTGCCTCTTGTGCTTTTCTTGTCCCGCAGAAATGAAGGAATCTTGTATGTCCCTCAGTCAAAATAAACCCCATTTATTCCCTGTTTCGGTCGAGCTGCAACATGAGCCCTTGTGCCTCAAATCCGTGGTAAAAATCTACCTGTAATTTTTAAAGGGAGTTTGTGCTTGAATTTTCGGCTCGGGTTAGTCAAGTGCTGCCACAGAGAACACATAAACCATCAGGATATCTCATTATAAAACCCTTTGCCAAAATTACTCCATTTCAAAGGGAAAGTGTATTAATATTCAGTTTTGCAGCCACAAGACTCCTGCGATTCCCAAACCTACACGTTGGGTGCAGAAATGTCGGTAATTACAGAGTGTGGAAATTCATTTTATTTTTATGATTAACCAGTAAACTATTATGAGGTGAGACGAGAAGCTGCTAAAGGAGAAAGCATTTAAAAAATTAGGGATGGAAAAGTACAGTGCGAGACCCGAGGCAGCAATGAGGGAAGGCGGGAGGCTTTGGGACCAGTAAATCGAGGAATAAAAGGCAAAAAATAAAGCCACATACACTTCAAATTAAAATATCTTCAGGTAGAAATAATAGCAAAAAAATATTTTAATAGATGGTGTAGACCGGGGTGGGTTTTTTTGGTAAAAATTAAACCCGGTGGAGTTTGGGGAGGATCTGCAGGAGCAAATGCGAGGGGTGGGGAGTGTGAACACAGAGTGGAGTGGAAATGTGTGTGCAAAGCTCGGTGGGGAACGGTGGGGTGAGGTCCGAGATGGGCAAAGCTCGGTGGGGAACGGTGGGGTGAGATCCGAGATGGGCACAGGTCGGTGGGGAACGGTGGAGTGAGATCCGAGATGGGCTCAGCTTGATGGGAACGGTGGGGTGAGGTCCGAGATGGGCACAGCTCGGTGGGAACGGTGGGGTGAGGTCCGAGATGGGCACAGCTCGGTGGGGAACGGTGGAGTGAGATCCGAGATGGGCACAGGTCGGTGGGAACGATGGGGTGAGATTCGAGCAGGGCTGAGCTCGGTGGGGAACAGTGGGGTGAGGTCCGAGATGGGCTCAGCTTGATGGGAACGGTGGGGTGAGGTCCGAGATGGGCTCAGCTTGATGGGAACGGTGGGGTGAGGTCCGAGATGGGCTCAGCTCGGTGGGAACGGTGGGGTGAGGTCCGAGCAGGGCACAGGTCGGTGGGGAACGGTGGGGTGAGGTCCGAGATGGGCAAAGCTCGGTGGGAACGGTGGGGTGAGGTCCGAGATGGGCAAAGCTCGGTGGGGGACGGTGGGGTGAGGTCCGAGATGGGCAAAGCTCGGTGGGGAACGGTGGGGTGAGATCCGAGATGGGCACAGCTCGGTGGGGAACGGTGGGGTGAGGTCCGAGATGGGCACAGCTCGGTGGGGAACGGTGGGGTGAGGTCCGAGATGGGCAAAGCTCGGTGGGGGACGGTGGGGTGAGGTCCGAGATGGGCTCAGCTTGGTGGGAACGGTGGGGTGAGATTCGAGCAGGGCTGAGCTCGGTGGGGAACAGTGGGGTGAGGTCCGAGATGGGCACAGGTCGGTGGGGAACGGTGGGGTGAGGTCCGAGATGGGCACAGATCGGTGGGGAACGGTGGGGTGAGATCCGAGATGGGCACAGGTCGGTGGGGAACGGTGGGGTGAGGTCCGAGCAGGGCTCAGCTCGGTGGGGGACGGTGGGGTGAGGTCCGAGCAGGGCTCAGCTCACCCTTCTCACCCCAGTCCTGCCACGGACCAGCCAATTCCTCGCACCCACTTTCGGGTTTGGGGGCTGCGGGAACCGGGGGGAGTTTCCCTTTGGATCTGCCCCCGAACTCGCTCTTTCCACCTCATTCCACCCCGAAAAATCCCCGCATTTCCAACTTGCAGGCAGAGCCCAAACACTGACTTTATGGGTATTTAAACCAACCATCTTCATCTGTAATTGTGGATGAAGAGTATTTATTGCTCCGGTGGAGAACTAGAGTTATAATTATCTCTTTATAGAGAGTCTGTGAAATAAAGCATCTGTCTCCCCCCCAGACACACACAAAGGCGGCTCAAACTTTCACATCTGCACAAGCACTTCTTTTATTATTTTTTCCCTTTTTCCACCCAAAATGCGTTTATCAAAGTCCGGGAATCCTCTTCTCAAAGTTTTAAGAAATGCTCCCAACGCCATGGAATGACTTGGCCAAGGATTTCTCTTTTTCTTTAATTTTTTTTTAAGGGGCTAAAGAAAATACCTCTCGGCCTAAAGGAGCCGCGGTGGCTGCAGCCGTTCCGTGTTGTCCTTTTATTTACAGGGCAAAAGAGATTTGGAGGAGAATCTTGGGGAGTGGGGGTAGAGTCGAGAGTCAAGATATTGAGGAAAAATATGTTTCAGGATATTTCGGTGTCTGTTTGGAGGCCGAGAGGCATCGAGGCCAAGGGGATGTGTTGGGATAAGAGGGATATTTCTCGGGGAGGACAGAGTGAGACAGAAGGGTCTGACTACAACCTAGACTTTTTAATTTTTCTTTTTGGCAGTGGATAAATTTGCTTTCACCCCTTCTCCCCAACTCCCTCCAAAACTGCAAATAAATTTTGGAATTTTTGGGAAGCTTTGGGATAGAAGCTGCCCAGCATTAACCTCCACCCCTTAGTTTAATTTTATTTTTTTATTCTTTATTTTTGAATTCTCTATTCTTTTTTTTTTCTTTTGCTTTCTCTCCCTTCCCCTGGCCTTCCTGCGCTGCCGCGGGAGGAGCCGTCTGGGCTGCCCGTCTGGGTGGGCGGGGGCCGCCCTCGCAAAGTGAAGGTCAAGTTAAGCCTCCAGGCTCCGCTCCGCGCCCGTCCGCGCTGCTCCGCCGAAGGCAAAGCCATTGCCGGCGACCTCCGCTCAATGCCGCAACCTTTATTTTAATTAACCCCCTTCTCCCCCTCTCCGGTCTTCAAGGGGCAAAGAGAGGAGCCAAACGCCGAAATTGCAAAGGGATAGGCCGATTCTATGGAAGCTTTTCCTCCAAATCCTGATTTTTTTCATCCTTTCTCCCCCACCAAGCCGGACTTCAGACTTCAAACAAGGTCTTTCCCCCTCCTTTCTCCCTTTTTTTTTTTTTCCTTCATTTTTGCCCCCTTTCTCCTCTTTTCCCAGCAAGATGCAAACCTGTCTGCCGCGGAGGAAATGAAACATCATAAAGAAAAGCCCAATTAAGGTTTAATGTCTGAACATTTTCCATTTCCTCCAGAAAACAATGAAGTTCACTCGGTAAGGAGAGAGGCAGAAGGAAAAGGGGGTGGAGGGAGAGGGGCAGAATATTTTGTCTCAAAGAGGGAGAAATCAGCCATAGAGGGGTAACCCTGAAATGAAAGGGGGGTGTGGTTAGGTGGGTGTAGGGGATGTTTGGGGTTAAGCTGAACTGCTCTGCTGGTGGTGCTCGGAGATGGGGAACAACTAAATAAAGTGATGTGGGTTTTAATGCCGAGTTACAGCTGATTTCTGCTCATATTTGACTTGGGGTAAAGGCCTGAGCAAGGACTGAGCGCGGGGGAAAGAGGCAGGGGAAGGGGTTAATATTTAATAATTAATAACGCGGGGATTGGGGGCAAAAGGGAGGGTCGGGTGAAAGAGTAGGGGATAAAACCCCGAGTGCCTTTACCTTGCACCAAGTCCCGTCCTTGCCTTCCTCCCTTTCTCCTCATCCCACACGGCGCTGGTTTCACGCCGGACCTTTGAACACCAGGGGGGGAAAAAATAATGCGAAAGGGGGAAGTGGGACCTAAAATACCCCCGAAAATAGAGAGGAGAAAACCCAGTCCAAAGCCCCCGAAATTGTTACCCAAACGCTTTGGACGGTGGGAAAAAGGCAGGACGGGGACAAAGCTCAGCCAGGAGGGTCTTTGGCCGGGTCTGGGTTTGTGTCTTTGCATCCACATCCAGCCCCGAACCCCGAATTGTTCCCCCCCGCCCCGAGCCGAGCCCGCAGTGGGGACCCCACCCGTGCCACTCAGTGGGGACAGCCCCGCTTTGGGGAGGGTTTGCTCTTTGTTTCTCTTCGAGGGGGCAGCTCGTGGGTGGGGGGCACGGAGGGCACAGCCCAAGGGGCAGCCCATGGGTGAGGGGATGTGGGGGCACAGCCCAAGGGGCAGCTTGTGGGTGGGGGGCACTGGGGCACATCCCGAGGGGCAGCCCATGGGTGGGGGGCAGTGAGGGCGCACCCCAAGTGGCAGCCCGTGGGTTGGGGGCCCTGAGGGGACACCACGGGCACCAAGAGGGTACAACGAGGCCGCGCATCACCCGTTGGTGCGACCCCAAACCCTTGGGGTCCACCATCTCCCCACTGCCCCCAAACACCAGGGGAGCATTAAAGGCTCCACTTCTCCTCATTTCCCGCTCCTGAGAGAACATCCCAACAAACATCCCCCTGGTTTTCAGCCTTAGAGCTCATTCAAAGGTTAAAACACTCGAGTGAGTGTGGAAGGAGATGGGTGCGACTGAGAAGCCGATTTTGCAGATATTTGCAAACGATGTCATTATTTTGGTCAAATCGGATAGAGATCCACAGAGATACTCAACCAGAAGGCAGGAATGCAAGGTAGCAATGAGTAAAGATGCACAATTATGGGGTGAGAGGAAATAACCAAACGCTTCTGCACAACTGCCCGAGCTATAGACACCCAATTTTATAATAGGTATGGAAAGAGAGGAAGAAAAGGAGAGAGAGAGAGGCAGAAGGGAAGAAAGAAAGAAAGAAGAAAAATGAGAAAAAACCCACACAGGGAGGGACCAGGAGAGATTAGAGAAGGGTACGATCATTGGACCGATTTTTAATTCATAATTTATCTGCTTTCAATACATGAAGTTTTTAAAGCCAGTACCTTATTAAATGAGAGCTCCGGCTGCATTAATTTAAGTCTATATTAATTTCAACTGACTCAGGCACCAAAAAAAAAATCTGCCCTCGCCCCCAAGGAAGAAAAAGAGGCGAATATAATTTTTTTATTCTGCAGAGGGATGAAGGAGCAGCGCTGCCTGTTCGGGGCGCCGAGTAAAATAAAACTTATCTAAGAGATTTCCGTGCCCGAATCCCTGTGCTTCTCCAACTGGAAATCAGAGCTGGATTTGCAGGAAAGGGCAGATTTTACAGGCGAAGGGCCGCGGTGAGCAGGACAGGACAGGTAAATCCATTGGCTCCATAGGGAGGTGCAGAGGGATGGATGGATGGATGGATGGAGGGATGGATGGAGGTTCTCCCTTCCCTCCTTCGCCGGCGCATTTGTCTTCTCCGAGGCTGGATACACGTTTGGAAAATGTCACCCCGTGAAGCAGCTGAAGGATTTTGTTTCATTTTATTCTGATTAATGCGGGGATGGACGAGGGAGCCCAGCGCCGTCGCGCTCTTGATGGCGAATTATTGAAGTTTATCCCCATAAACTGTTGAGATCCGGCTTTGATCAATGGTTGTCTGAGGGAAATACATCTCTGTGTTGGCTGCTGCGGAAAAAAAATAACAGAAAAAATAATAAAAAAGAGGGTTGCGGGAGCCAAAGCATTAAAGTGGAAATGATTTCCTGAGTATTTAAGGATTAAGCACCACGCATGTGAACGTGTGTGCGGTTTGAGCCAGGCTGGGCGAGGATTAAACGCCCAATTCTATTCTGAACTTTGCATTTCGGGGCTCTTTCGCTAATAAATGGGCTGCCCAAGAGAAAACACGTTTTCCCTGCCACAATTTCCGACTTTTTATGCAGTTTTGCACGTTTTAGTGGCGCTGCTAAAGTTATCAAGAGGGAATGTCTGGCGAATAAAGGATTATTTTATTTAAAAGGTTTGAGGGTGTTTTATATGTATTCCTTTGTGTTTAAATCAGTGTTTTCAGAGGTCTGGAGGAGGGGAGAAGAGGGGTGAATAGAAATAGGTGTTGCTTAACGAGCTCTCTGTGTTTCCTGTCTCCTCCAAGCCGAATTTCGCAGCGGTTCCCTGTGAAGTTCTGCTCGAATTCCCCAAACGTCGCCGCTTCAGAGGCTTCGGCAGCTCCCGCAACTGAGCTGAGCAGGGGGGAAAAAACCTAAATAAATAGCTGGGAACACACAGACATTGCTATTTCCTCGGTCTCAGCCGCGGAGAAGGTGGGCAAGGCCCCGCGGCCGGTGGGGGAACACAAAGAATCGGGAAGGCCACGGCGAAGTGTGACTTATATTGGTTATTACTGAGCCCGACTCCTCTTAACGCCTCTGCGCCATCACTTCCATTCTCATCCAGCCCCCGCCGCACATTTTTATCCCAGACAGTCCCAGCCTTGCCTGCGGTTGGGAAGCATAGTTCAATCTGCTTTTATCTTGATTAAGTCCACATGATTTTGAACTTGCAGCTCAGGTCTAGAGAGATCTAAGTAAAGTTTTTTTCCTTTCCCTTTGAATTGTTCACAGCTTATATAGTTTTCTTTCGCAGCCTGGCACCCAGCCAGTTAAATTTATCTCTGCCATTTGGGGACAATAATATTTTCCAAGCGCTTCCCACTTGTAGCTATTGTCTCTCCCTTCAGATTTCCTGGACACAAACGTGTCTTGTAATCTGTTTACTGGCCTGACTTTCCTCTCTCCCTTTTTTTTTTTTTTTTTTTTGAAGTCCATCTGAGGGAGTCATTGTAGCACCGTCGTGGAAGGGAGGGAAAAATGACTTTGAGAACATCTGATAGGCCAAAGTCATTAGACATGAGAAGTTGGAGCCTCTTTAGCAGAAGCGAAGCACATCCCTGGGGCTGAGGGAGATGCAGCTGCTACAGAAATGCCTCTCGCACCCTCTCGCAACGCATTTGCGGCTTTTTGCCCTCCCCAAAATAGCCTTTTTTTCCCTAAAAGCAAACTCTGATCAACTGGCTGAAACAGGGAAAGATTCAGGGCCCAAATTAGGCAGCAGATATCTTGAGAGCACAGCAAGTAGCGATGAGTAACGTGCTAAGCCAGGTTGGTGTCCATCTATTATCTTCTTTTTTTTCCCTTCTCTTTTCCTTTATTTCTGTCATTCTTTCCTTTTTTTTTATGTTTTTGCCCCCTTCCAGTCAGTGGTTTTTCTACTGTACCAGCTCGGACAAAGATTTCTTTATGGCAACGCTTACAAAAAAGTTTTTGACCGAAGCTGGGAAGTTGGTAACGAATTTACAGCGAGTTCAGATAACAGGAATTTAGAGGTGGGAAGGAAAAAAAATCACAGATTCTCACCCCAATGGGAGGGGAACCAAAAAAAAAAGGAAAATAGGAATGATTTATTGAGAAGAGTTCAAGTACAGGATTAACCTAAATCAAAATATAACTTCAGATGTTTACACAGCTCAGCCAAAGCCAATTTTCACCGCCCCGATTTTTGATTTTGGTACAGTCGCTACAATGTTTTTTTGGTCACGAAACGCCTCGAACATCCCCTTAAAATTCCTGTTAGTAACGCAAAACACAACTCCGAAGCCTTGAGCCGATTTGCCTGCTGAAAACGCTGTTAAATGTGTTAAGTGTTCGCATTATATCAGGCAAACGAGAGCAGACTCCGAGCAAGGGGGGATTGGCTGGGACGGGGGCTGGAAATGCTTTTTCCTTTTGCTTTTTCTGCCGGGGCACTTTGGGTGGGGAGAAACCTCCGGTGGAGATGCCAGGACGAATGTGGGTATTTCGAGATGTATTTGCGGAATAGGCACAAGGAGCTCGGGGTTGCCCCTTCCCCTTCCCCCTGCCTGAGAAATAACCAAATAAAGGGGAGGAAAAGTCCTCTACATTCATCTTATACACGCAGTCGTCTCAAAATCAACAAAATCAGACCTTTCCTCCCCCTTCTCGAGTTCCCCTGGATGTTTTTTTCCCTTTAAAGAACACAAATGCAGCTTTTCTTCATTTCCCCCCACCACGCTCTAACCTTTCCCATTCTGTAGGAAATGAAGGGGGTTTAAAAAAAAAAAGAAGGGATTGAAACGCTCTGGATGTTTTAAGGCTATGCCTGGAGTTATTTGTCCTTTTTTTCCCCCCCCTTTTCCTCTTTTTTTAAGGGCAACCAAAAGGAATGCAGCCGCCAACCTCATTCCGTTTTATGGTGGTCACTTTGGTGGTCAAATTCAAGTGCTGTGACTCCACAGCTGCCTCTTCTTTGCTTCCTCGCAGGAAACAGCCAAATCCTACCCTTTAAACTGGGTTTAAAACCCAAAGCGACACCAGGGTTTGGTTTAGATGTATTTACCTACAAAGGGCAATAAATTATTCACGCACCTAGAGGAGAGACGGCGGGTTGGTGCCACACGGGGGTTTGTTGGGCGCTCCTGGGTGGGGGTTTTGGGGGGTTCTCTGAGCATTGTTTGGGCTTCAGGAGCTGCTTGGGTGTTGTTTTTATCAAGGACACGCTCCAGTTCCTCTTCTGGATGCAAAGCTTCCCGCCCAGAGCCTTCTGCGGAATCTGGACTGGAATAAACAATAACAAAAAGATGCGTGTTTTAGAGCCTTTCCCCTTCCAAGCGGAGGCAGAAGATGCTCCACGCAGGTCGCAAACAGGAGGGAATTGGGAAAAAAATAATTACACTCATAAACAATCGCTTAACATTATTAGTTTGTAGTTAGTATTAATACTGGTCCATAAAAAGCCAAGTTTAAAAGATCACTGACACTTTAATTAAAAGTTTTGCCCAAAACGACATCCAAGTAATAAAAAAGGCGGATTACAAACCTGAAGAAATCCATCTCTACCGCCAGAGTTCTTGCCCCTATTTTTATATATATATTTATATATATATTCAGCAGCCAAACGGTGCATTAGAGAGGAAAACAGGTCTCATTTCGCAATTACAGACATATTTATATGTGCGTTCATCTCTCTCTCGCCACTCAGACTCATTCAGAGACACTCACACGCCCCGATCTCTTATAAAAAGGGTTTTATGGGAACGGCTCTTTAAATAGAAAATACAAAGCCAGAGAAGGGGGGGGAGGAAATCCAGAAATTAATGAGAATAAATGGTCAGGAGCGCGTTGTTCTCCTCGGGAGTGAGGAAGGCTCCAAGTGAGGAAGAGCAAAGAACCTGAGCATGGGAAGGGAATCCGCCATGTTTCCCTCCAAGAATTCCCAATAAATGCCTCAAAATCCAGGCGCGCCGCCCGATTCCCACTCCACTTTGGGAAGCTCTGCTGAAACACCACTGTAGTTTTTGCTCAGCAATCCTGAAATCTCTGCTCGCCCCCAAGGTACGGACTGGCGGGGCCGTTCTGGTACATGGAAATCAACTTTCGCCCCCTCCTTTCCCTGCATTGCGAGAGAATTTCAGGATATTTATAATTTTAGCCAGGCTGGAACCTCCGCCCCGTTCCTCGAGGTGCGTTTTCCTTCCCATTTCTCTACAACCGCCTGGGAATTAGGAAACCTCCTTGGATTAAAAAAGGGAATTACAGTTTGGATGATAGAGAATTAAATAAAACTGATTAGAAAAAAGCGAAGAGGTGGAGGAGCTGCCAGGGATGCCCAGCACCAAGAGGGACACCCCCGAGCAGGACTGGCATCCTCTGGGGCTCCTTTTTGGTGAATTGGTTATTTTCGGGTGTGTTCATATCTTATTTTTGTTCTCAGGGAGGAAAGCGAACACGCGGCAGCCGTCGAGGCTTTTTCTGCTCCTGAAATACAGGGCTCAAAAGCTGAGATTTGCCTTTCCCCCCTTCTTGTTCTTTGAATTTACTGCGACTCGATTTGACAAGATCCCCTATAAAAGCACCTCGCTCGCTCCTGGCGTGTTGGTTTTATTCGGAGTATTCAGACCACCACCAAAATTCCGGGTCACGGTTTAGTTCGGGTTTGCGTGTGGACAATTCAGTATTTTTATTTAATCTCTCCTTTTTTTCTCGGCGTTTTAAAATGGAGAATAAAGGAGGAAAATGCCGAGGTGATATCCTCTGAAAATAAGAGAGGATTAAAAAGGGGATGCGCTGCAATATTTCCATGTGTAGGTGAAATCAGCCACCTCTGCCCGGCAGGGAAACCTTTCCCACCTCAGACAAACGATTCCTAATCCAGGTGAAAACCCAATTAGCGCCCAATTGTTGCGGACAATGTTGTTCCTTCAGGGCTATTTGAAGGCGCCGGGGACAACCCGCGTCCTTCAGGTGCACCTTTGCAGTGGATCCACAGAAAGGAACCTTTTTGCTTCCCCAAATTCTATTTCTGCCGAGTGATTCTTTGCAAAACTCTGAAAATATCTGGCAACGCTTCGTTATCTCTGGTTTTTCGTCTCAAAATGCAGCAGGACTGAGAAAGAGGAGGCTCTCGGGGCGCGGAATAGAAGACAAATGACTTTAATAAGAATATCTTTTTTAATTCAGCTGGCAGAATAAATGATGAGAGTATTGCTGAAAGTACATTCATTGATTGACAATAAACAATTGCATTAAATATTCAATATGCCACTCTTACGTAATAAATATTTAACCAAACATTAAAGTGGGGTTTCGAATATTTATTAGGCATCGACTTAATTCATTTGTTCTATTCCTTGATATATCACTAATTCGATATCAAAAGTCATTAAGCCAGGCCTGCTTTAACTTTAAAGTTGGAAACTTCACGCGGTCCCTGTCACTGCCTGACTGGAATATTCTCCATAAAGCACGTCAGGCCGGTGATGGAGAGTTGATGTGCACATTGAGATCAACATAATTAGCGTATGTTAGAAGCTTGTTAATTAGCACCAGCCCCCTCGCTCCCGGATAGAGAGATGGATAGAGATTGACTTGTAATTTAGCAGCTCGGAATTGCTGCGGATTCCCGTTTATTGGGAAATGTTGGAAAACTTATTTCTGCACCTCCAGCGATTTTATTGAGCTACCTACAGCCTATCCAGGAACACGTCTGAGGATAGAAACAGCCAGAATAATAAATTATAATAATCAGCGTAATTAAAATATTTTTTTAAAAGGGTGGAAAAACACTGTTCGAGCTCCCTTAGACCCTCCCTCTCCCCCTCCTCCTCCCCAGCCCAAATCGCCCCCACCCCATCTCCAAACCCTGCTGAAAGCAGCGAGCGGAATCCAAATAGGAAGGAGAGGAGGGAAAGGGGGGGAAGGCAAGGGGAAAAAAAAAAGGGAAAAAAAAAGCAAAGGGAGGAAAAAAAAAAAAAAGCAGCAAGTTCCCAAGCCAGCCCTTGTACTTGTTCTGCTGTGGATGCTCGGAGGGGTGTGCCTTCGGGAAAATGAATACAAATCTGCAATTGATTTTCATAATGTTTCTGCGGTGTTTGCAAACCAATCGTTTGAACCTCTGAGATCTTACCTAAGTGAACCACTCCTACGCATCTAAGTGCTCCAAACTGATATATGACAATATCTACTTTGGATCACGTGTCCTCGGGAGCGACTAAGACGGATCGCGCGTCATCTCTCGCCTTCCCAAATTTTCTCCCCTCCGCACTTCGGATCCAAAACATCAAGCTATAGGAGCAAGAAAAGGAGAAAGATGTTTAACTCGGTGAACCTGGGCAACTTCTGCTCCCAGTCGCGCAAGGAGCGCAGCGCCGAGTTTGGAGAGAGGGCAGGTTGCGCTTCCAATCTCTACCTCCCCAGCTGTACCTATTACGTCCCTGAATTTTCAACTGTGTCATCTTTCTTGCCACAGGCCCCCTCTCGCCAAATCTCCTACCCTTACTCCACCAACCTCTCGCAAGTGCAGCCCGTGCGAGAGGTCTCCTATGGTCTAGACCCCTCAAGTAAATGGCACCACCGAAGCAATTACGCCTCGTGTTATTCTGCAGAAGATCTGATGCATAGAGAGTGCATCCCGCCTTCCACCATGACCGAAATGCTAATGAAAAACGAGAGCGTGTACAGCCACCACCACCCCAGCTCCAACCACCCGGCATCGACGGGATTCTACACCAGCATGAACAAAAACACTGTCCTGCCCCAAGGCTTCGACCGTTTCTTCGAAAATGCCTATTGCGGGGCGGAAAATCCGACTGAGAGCTGCCTGCAGAAGGGTGAGGGCAAAGTGGAGGCAGAGTCCCAACCCCACGCACTGTCATCCCGCGGAGAGCAAGGGATAGACCCGGAAGATGAGGAGGAAAACACAAACCCAGGGTCTTCAGCCTCGTCCTCTTCTGTCACCAAGGAAGGAAGCAAAAGCAGCAATTCGAGTAGGTAGAGCAGTAAATGGAAAGGTTAAGGGACTAGCCCGTGTGTTTTGTCGGTCAAATTTTATGTGGAGTTTTATAAGCATTCAAAGGATTTTATTATAACCTACAAAGCTCTTTCTTCCAACGAGAAGAATTTTTACGATGGGAAAAGCTCTTTGAAAAAAATGGAGATGTTAGACGCAGACACAGTATCTTAGAGTCTGTGAAATTTTAAAAGCACACCATCGTGACAAATATTAACTTTGATCATGAACTTACATGGGCATTTTAAAAGGATTTGGTCCCGGGTTGCTGAGGGTAAAAGGCAATTGGGCAGAACACCACTTTAGCTGCCTGTGCTTTTTTCAGGCATTAAGATGCATGCGAAGTGTTTGGGGCAGCTTTGGGGTGGTTTGTTGTGTTGTTTGGGTGTTGTTTTTTTAAATATATAATTAAAACTGTATGTTGAGTCCTCTCTCTCGGGGGAGATGAAGGGCTAGGGGGAGAAATCTGCCGAATTCGCAGGCAAAGCGGAGCATTTTCTTCCTCTTTTCTGTTTAAAGTGGCGTTTATTCTCCTCCAGGACCGGTGGAGCGTTTCGCTTTTGTCAGGAGGGGATTTTACTTACGTGGTGGTTTGTTTGGTTCTTCTGGGGCATTTTTTGCATGCACTCCCGTTTTCTAGGCAGTCTTGGAGCTGTTTTGAACGCTGAATCCAGGAACACTTTGCAAGTTCGTGTTCAGCGTGGGGCTCTGTTGGGAAGAGGGGAGGGTTGTTTTGTTTCCCTATTTGTTTTCGTGATGCAAGTGCCCCTTTTGCAGCTCAGATGCGAAGTTCTCTTTTACTTTGATTCCTTTTTGCGTGTGTGGCGAGGACTGGAGTTAATCAGAAACTTCTGCTGAACATAATATCTAGTTCCTCTAATTCCAACCTTGCTCATGCTGTTTCTGTCCAGATAACAGATTTGCAGCTGAGCGTGGGTTGTTTCCCCCCTTCCAACCTCCCTAAACTCTGCTCCAGCAGCTCCTGCCTCCCCTCCCAGGCTGGGTTTTATTTCAAAAAATGCCCGATCTGCCCCCAAAATGTCTGCATGTGAAATGTCTACGTTGGGCTGGGAGCAGTGGGAAAATAGTTACCCCACGGTCCTTAAGACCCTGTGTAACCTCACCTCTGCTGCCCCTAACAATAGGCTGAGGGTATCTCCCCCCTGCATTAATAATTGGAGTTCTGAAGCTGCTCCTGTCTCTCTGGTGTCCTGCATTTCCTTGGGATATTTACCCTGCCTTCTGGTTCTTTTAAGGTGCTCCCAGAACGAGGAAGAAGAGATGCCCCTATTCGAAATTCCAGATCAGAGAGCTAGAGAGAGAATTTTTCTTCAATGTCTATATAAACAAAGAAAAAAGGCTCCAGTTGTCCAGGATGTTAAATCTCACTGACCGACAGGTTAAAATTTGGTTTCAGAACAGAAGAATGAAAGAAAAAAAATTAAGCAGAGACCGCCTGCAGTATTTCTCTGGAAATCCCTTGTTGTGAACATCTTTTGAAATCCCCTCTGCTGGTGAAGTGTTTGTGTCTCGAGGAGGAACAGTTGCGAGCGTGGGTTTGCCCTTTGCGTCGACAAAGCAACCTCAAAGTTTAAGCCTTTTCATATTTGTATGTCTGGGGCAGTGCTGAGTAACAAAAGGAGAGAGATTTCCTTTCAGTTCCCGATTCAAGGACTTGAATTCCATGAACATTTTATTTAAGTCTTCTATTTTTCCTTTTTTTTTTCCCCTCCTGAACAGGTTGGGATTCCCTTTTTTTATATTATTATATTATTATTATTATTTTTATTGTTATTATTCTTTAGGCACCCTGTCCATTTGAATAAATCGCAGTGCTGTGTTACTACCCCGGTGATTTCAGTCTGCAGCTGTGTTATCACAAGAGCGGCCAAAGTCTCCCTGTAGGATCAAATCACTTCATCTGGGGTGAGTGTGTGTCTGTGTGTGTGTGAGGGAGCACACGGACATGTGTGCCCTCCTGCGTGTGTGTGTGTGTGCACATTCTCACCCAACCTTCTCCTCTGTGTTCTCAGAAGGATCATTATTTCCACCTCCTCCATCCACCCTTTCCATCTAAAAAAATACATATTTACAGAGATATGGAAGTGTGTGCGTGTAAATCCATTTCTGTCCATCTCTGTGTTCTCTCCAGTCTCATTTCTACATTTGGAGTCGGGAGTGGGGGGAAAATCCAGGCAAAAATACATTTGCTACAACTGCCTCTGAAGTGGTTTGTATATAAATTTTGTAGTGCTTTTATTTTATTTTATTTTTTTCTGGAAAAGGGGAGGCGAAGAACAAGAGGGAAAAAAATTCCTGAAGAAGACTAATAATTTTTAAAAAATTTCTTTGTGTATGTAAAGTGAGTCCCCGAGACACTCTGTGAAACTCTGTGGCAAATAAAGACATTGCAAGCTGTTCTACATTATGATTTTATTTGACCATTTTATTAGAATTTCCCCTCTTAAAAGCCTCTTTGCGGTCATTGTGGTGTGGGTTCCTTCCATAGGAGTTTAAATACCTGAATGCATATCAGAAATATCATCATCCATATTCATGGGACTCGCTGCAATCTGCTCTAATAGCGCCGGTATTAATCTGAAACCTGCACCTTGGAGCCCACGTTTGTGGGGAATTCATTGTATTCATCAGCGAACTGAAATTTATAGGATTTTTCTTGGCCCAGTAATCCTGCTCTGAATTTGGCTCCAGATGTCTTGCGCTGTTTTCCGGTTGTAGTTAATCTTTTTGCATTTTCACCAGAACAAGATATTAGTCTCCATTAAAAAAAAAAAAAAACCAACATAGAAATGAATGAAACTCGAATTCCACCGAGAAAGGAGCTGCATTTCCATGAGTCAAGGATACCTTATACCTACAAAGCACAAATGCAAAGTCAAGTCCTTAAATTCCTGCTTAAGGAAAACAAGTTCAACTCCCAGGGCACAAAGTGATTTTTCCCCCCCTCTTTTGCACAATGACTTTTTCTCGCAGTGGCCGAAAGCGACAACAACGTTGTGGAGGACAAAGGAACCCCCGACGATGCCGTTGGTGATGCTGTGCATGAATTTGGTGTAAATACAGCAAGTCGAGGGTTGTTTTTTTTTTGCGGGAAGGGAGGGTTTTTGTGTTCGAGGTTTGGATTCTCTGCCGTTTTCTGGTGCGATTGTGCACATGGAAGAGGGAGGGGTGGGATACGAGGGGTGAGGATAAACCCCCGGCAGCCAAGAAACAGCACATCACATTCCCATCCATGACCGTGTTCTTGTAAAATTCTCATCCTTGCTTTTAAATACAACCCTGTTGAATGAAAGAAACCCCTTTGATGGTGTCTTCTGATTTTATTTGACAACGGTAGGGGGAAAAAAAATTGATAAAGCCACAAAAAGGCTCTTCGTTTGCACCATCCCAACGCCCCTACGCACCCCCCGAGCAATTAAATCCAAAGCAACTTCGAGCTTTCGTGATAGACCCGTCCCGCTTACGCCACGATATGATCTTGAAAGGATGTTAAGAGGGATGTTTCTCATTAAAAGAATGGGAAAGGAAAGGGAAAAAAAAAAAAAAAAGCTGAGCGGATGGCAAAACGCTCCTTTATTTTCTTCTATTTATTTTTGCAAAGACCGAGGGCTGAAAGGACTCTTGTCCCGGGTCTAAAACCTCGCCCGAGATTTCTATTCAATAAACCAGGCATGAAGAGGGGGATTTTTTTTCCGGCTAAAAAGTAAAACAGCCGAGATGAAGGTCGGAGCCATCTTCCTGGCAGATGTAGCAGCGCGGCCAGACCCGCCCGAGGAGGGGCTTCTCCTCCGAAAAAGAACCCCCAAAACCCACAAGAAAAGCACCTTTCTTTAATGAGTGTTTGCCAAACCTTCCCAAGGTTAGGAAAACTGAAGAGAGGTGCAATAAGGTGAATATCGGGAGGTCAGAAGAGGCAGTTAATGCTCCGTAACAGCAGCGGCTGTCCGGACAAAAGCGGCTAGTCTAGACATTGTAATAAAGACTGCAGCACTAAACAGCTTAATTTTTCTTAATTACCCCGTCTGGCTAAAAGGAAAAGACTTCCGCAGTAAATAGTAAACAAATAAGAGAGTCTTGCCCAGGGATTTTTTCCCTCCTCCCTCTCCTCTCTCTCCCTCCTTCCCTTTCTCTCCCCCCCTCCTTTTCCAAGGCTCCAGTTCAACTGCAGCACAATGAAACTGTAGGCCTAGTTCAAAGTTTTCGCGAGCTAAAATGGAATGCCAGTTGTAAAATCCAAGTTTATAGACCATGTGGGAGTTTACAGCAGCATTAAGCATCAGTGCCATGTAGGAAAAGGGCTGTTAATGTTCTGGGGAGGGAGGGGGGAGCTCGGGGGGCACTGAGGATGCTTTGGGTACCACAATGGGGGAGCGGACAAGCAGAACAGAGTCGCGACATGTGTATCGCGCCAGCGAGCACCTCCACGGAGTGTTGATACGCGGCGAGGGCCAGGGGAGGGTCCGGCTCCCATTTCAGCGCCAAAAAAAAAGCCAAAAATTGTCCTTTTCCGAGGTGGGCCGAGGGATGCAGGGGTGGGAGTGAGACCCACAGGAAGAAAAATGTGAATATATGATGTCTTTGAACTTCAATAAAGTCAAGTCCATCACCTTTAACCCTTTTGTAATAAAGCGGAATCAGAGAGGGTCGCGGCTGCGCGGCCGCCCCGCCCCTGGGGAGCCGGAGGGGTCGGGCCTGGGGGGGCCCCACATTTTTCCCCTGGAAAAAAAAAAGCCACCCCACACCGTAGTTCTGAACCCCGCGTGGCGTTTATGACGTTTAATATTTAACTCGGGCGCGCAGCATTTAATGCATCTCGGAGCAGGTTTAACACACACGGCGCACACTCTTTATTATTGGTATAAAGCTCTTGATATCTCAACGCATGAAGAGTTTTTATAACTTTGTTTGGCGTAAAAGTTTTACAAGTTTTTCCCCCCTTTTATTTATTTTTTTTTTACCTTTCCTAATTCCCACCAAGCATTTTGGGGTTTCCATCAGCTTTATCCTCAGCCTGGGATGTCCATCACAACAAAGCCTCCCTCATAGGCTGGGATCTCGCTCTGGGTTCGACGTTAATGACACCCAGACTAATTACAAAAGCCCTCTCCATGTGACGTACAAACACACCAACCCAACCTGTTTCCTATTGCTCCCTGGATTTCATACACAACATATTGGAAGCAGCTCTGGGTGACTTTGTGGTGAAATATTGCGGAGTGAGAAGGAGGAGAGGGCCCGGCTCCTAATTGGCTTCTTGCGGGATACTAATGCTCACTTGCCTTGGCTTCTAGTCAAAGAAAATGAATTCTTAAAAAAAAAAAAAAAGAGAAAAAAAGAAGAAAAAAAAAGAAGAAAAAAAAAGGAAAGGAAAAAGAAAAAAAAAGGAAAGGAAAAAGAAAAAAAAAGGAAGGAAAAAGAAAAAAGGAAAGGATAAAAAAAGGAAAGGAAAAAGGAAAAAAGGAAAGAAAAAGGAAAAAAGAAAGAAAAAAGAAAAAGAAAAAAGGAAAGGAAAAAGAAAAAAGAAAAGAAAAAGTGAAAAGGAAAAAGTAAAAAGGAAAAAGAAAGAAGGAAAAAGAAAGAAGGAAAGGAAAAAGAAAATAGAAGAAAGAAAAAGAAACAAGGGAAGAAAATAAAAAAGCAATAAAGGAAAAGAAATTAAAAGAAAATTAAGGAAGAAAAAGGAAATGAGACAGAAAGGAAGGAAAGAGAAAAGGAAGGAAAGAGAAAAGGAAGGAAAGAGAAAAGAAAGGAAAGAGAAAAGGAAGGGGGGAAATAAAGGGAGGGGGGGAAAGTAAAGAGAAGAACAAAAAGAAGCCTCTCTGGGGTGAGGGATCTCTGGATGCTGCAAACGTTGGATTTTTGTGCCCAGAGGTTCTGGCTGTGTTGGACGGGGCTGCTCCAGCCCCCACCGCACCCACCGCACCCACCCGCGGCCCCGCTCGGCCTCTCCCGAAGGTGCCGCGCTGGGAAGGATAACCTTGACTGTGGGAGAAGGCGAAAGCTCCTCGGGGGCGCAAAGAACCCTCCGCAGCCTCAAACTGCGCCCGAGCCGCACACAAAGGCCACGGGAATTCCGCCTTTTGGCCACTGCCACTTTTCCTCTCGGCTTTGGCGTTTGCGGCTTGGCCAGAGCTGCGATTCGGCACAAGGAGGAGGAAAACCGGAGGGTTTGGCGAGGAGAGTGGGATCCACCACCGGCTGAGCGGATCCTCCCTGCGGGGCCCGGAGCGGATTCAGCGCGTTGGGGACGAGGAAGTTTTTGGGAGCCGTCGCTGCTCCCGGAGGGAATCGGGGCAAGGAGCAAACCCCGAGCCCGGAACCCTCTCCAGGGCACTCTGGGGGCGCAAAACCTGGGCCAAAAGGTTCTCCTGAAGCACCGAGAGGGGAACCGGAGGCAAATTTGCTGCTGGAATATTGCAAAGCCCCCGGCAAAAGGAGGGAGGGGAACAGAGGGAGCGGGGGGCAGAGGGAGAGAACTTTGGGGAAGGAATTGGGGATTTGAGGCGAAGCTTTTGCCAACTCGCAGTTCGGTTTTTAAACCTTTCTCCCACCAAATATAAAGAGATTCCTAAAAATTACTCGAGCCCCCAAAGAAATGGACGTCCAGAAATAAATAGAACTCCTCAGATAGAAAACAAATAAATAAAAAATAACTTCCCCAAATAAATACACCCCAAAACCAAATAACTCCCAGGATAAGGAGACTCTTAAAGATGCTTCGAATCGCCCGAAACAGCAGCATAAAAATAAATAACCGCCCCCAGACCCAAACGAAGGGCCAGAAAAATAAATAGTATCCCCAAAAAGAGACATGGAGGGGAGGGGGGAGCTCAGGGTGGAACTGCCCCTCCGCCCTTCAGGAATATATTAAAAATAGGAGGTTTTATGATTTTGCCCCAAAATGGCGCCTCATTTAGGCCTGGCTTATCCGCCTTTGCCTCAGGTCGGGGGCTCGAGGGATGCTCAGCACATGTGAGATGGAAGCACGTTCCTCTGCTTTTGATAACTTCTAAATTACAACATGAAACCACGAGAATGTGGTTTGCAACCTCATAAGGCTCTTTTTTTTTTTTTTTTTTAATCTTGAGTGGTGGAATTAGGCTGGAACATTTGGCTGAGGGAGCCCATAAAAAACTTCATTTTGGGGGGAAAAAAAAAAAGAGAAGGGGAGGAAGACTTAATGTAAACATTACAATTGTTTATGTGCTACAAGTAGCAAAGTAAATTCGTTCGTTTTAATTGTTAAAAAGGGGCCTAATTCCTCCCTTTGAATTAAGTGATACAAAATCCGCAGCCTCTGCTCTAAAGATGTGCTTGATCTAAACCGTATGTGAGGGTGAAAATAACTGCAACTCTTCGGGGTTTGCGAGGAGCGAGTGAGTAAGAACTCAGGAGATACTCGAGGTTATCTCAGGGCTGTATGGAAAAGGCTTTTAAAAAGTTTAAGAAGATTACATTAAAAATAAAATTAAATTATACCTTGCAGATCCGTCTCTCACTATTCTCCACCTCCGCGTTGTTGTGTTCGGAAGGTGGAGATCCTTAAGTTGAGGCAAATAGAGCAAAATAAACCCCTCAGGCTTTATTTGCACCATCTCCAAGCTGTAGGTGAGAAATCCCTATTTATTCGGAATTCTTTTTTCCCCTCCAATCGCTCCTTTTTCTTTCTGCAGGAGAAACGGGAGTGATATCGGCGGGTCGTCGCCGCGCTCTCCGGATTCTGTTCCAATTGTCACTGAAAGAATAATGTTTATTTTGAGGCGCTCAGCACCCCTCGCTCCCTCTTCAAAGGCGCCTGGTAAATTATCAGCGTTTTAACCAAGTTCCAAGGAAATCATTTTCCCATCATCATAAGTGAAAAATAGGAATTCTTTGAGGTTTGCTCTTAACTCGCGGGGCAGACCCACATTTTAGCACGTCCTTCATTGTTTTCAATTTTTACCTTTCATCGTTACTCTTCACCTCTTTCAACTCCACTTTTATTTTTAAAAAAACAACTTTATAAAATAGAGACTCTCCAGAATCCACATTTTGCCATCAACCCCTCAGTTATTTTGCAGCTGAAAACTCGTAACTTGAAAAAAAATATATAATAAAATAACAAACCAACTTCAATTTTGCAATAACCCACATTCCCAGAGCTCCCACCCGGAATTCTCCATCCCTGGTAGAAAAAAAAAATTAAAAAATCTCCTTTTTATTTCTTTTTTTTTCTTTCTCTTTTCTTTCTTTCTCTCTCTCTTTTTTTTTTTTTTGAGGGGGGCGTGTGTGTGATATTGAAGTTTGTTAACGCCGTTGGAAAATTAAAGGAAACGTTTCAGCACTGAATAAACTCCTCCAAAATCCCCGTGTCACTTGGCCGTGCTCTGTCACCCTCCCTGCTCTTGCTTATGTATGAATTACACTTTACAAATTTCGCCTCCCTGATCAAAGACAAAGGCTCCAAACTCCATCCAGGACGAGGGTGCGACGTTGGGGGTAAAAAAAAAAACCTCGCCCACCGTTTTCAATCCCACCTCAAGGAACATAATATCATTCCATAATTCTTTGACTTAAGTTACTCAGAAAGAAGGAAGCGGAGTAAGAGGGATTGTAAAGTTTGATAGATTTCTTGTGGTGATAGTTTACAGTTTCTAAGCCAACATATAAAGGCGTGGGTTTTATTTTTGCATCGCTGTTATTGTACTCCAGTGTACTTTGTCATAAATCAGAATTATTTCCGCTACAACATGGGGCATAATACCGGGCAGAAATACAAATTTAAGGTAATCATTAAAATGTTGCTACCAAATACTTCCTCCAAGCGAAAATGAATGTTTGTCATAAAAACGTACGAAAACTTGGTAAAAAATACAATGGGCATAAGAAGCACTTTCTCCACATAACTCACGGTTAAATAATTAGATTGAAAAGGGGACAGGTAAAATATTCCGGGGAAGTCCGAGAGATGCTTTGTCTTGGAAATCGTAGACATTTATATACTCCTCGGGGTGATGGGCAGCAGGGGGGGGTCCCAGCCCTTCTGCCCCTCTCCATCCCCTCCGGTCCGAGCTCCGGCCTCGCTCGGCGCTGCTTTGGGGACCTTTTGGGGCCATCGCTGTGTCTGTGGCTTTGGGGACAATGGGAGGACGTGGGGACACCCCGGACAGGGGGACAGGAAGGGAACCCCCAGATTCCGTCTGTGTGTTCAGAGTCCATTGGATCAAACCCCCTGAACTGACCCAGAAAGGCCCATTTTGGAGCAGCCCTCGGGCCCCGCGTGGGTTGAACATCCCACGGACGGACACGGATCCCTCCAAGTGTGTAAAATTCCAAGTGGGTTATTAAAGTTCCCACCACGGGCAGACTCCCTCCTTTTAAGTTTTAATAGCATTTGTTCGTATTTATTTTCTGTAATTAGAGGAAAGCATTTTTCCCAACGGGGGTTCCACTTAGGCTGATGAATTTTATTTCTCTTTCCATTAATGACCCATGTTTATCATACTTCTAATTATTTTTAACTTTAAACAATATTCGGTCTCCTGGAGATGCTGCTCTGCAGCTTCCTAACACCAACTTTTCCCTTTTTCCATGGCCCAAAAGCCACACCCCGCTGAACTTTCGGGATATATTCAGGTCATATTTAATGAACAATCTGATTTTATATTTGCTTGTGCCTTTGGTCCCCAAGATGCTGATCAGCAACTGGCGACAGAGGCTTGAAACCCTTCAAACATTTGCACCGGGAGCCTGTGCTGGCAAAAACTGGGCAACAAAACGCCCGCGAACGGCGTAAATCTTTATTTTACACTCCCAGCGTTTACACATTCATAAAAGATGAGGTTTCCAGCACCGTTTTTTCCCCCTCTCTCCACCAACCTGGATCAGGAGTTTCGCTCGAGATGCTCTTGCAAAGTGCCTGGTTCTGTGGAGAAGCAAATTCAAATTATTTGAAACGTCACGTTTGAAGCTCTCCGGGAGATTCCTTCATATCTCCTCCGGCAACAGCAACACCAGAATAAGGGGGGAAAGAAATCAAGAAAAACCCATTTAATCTTCGGGCAGACAATACAGGAAACTCCGAGGTCAAATTTTGGTGTCCCAAAAAAACGCACATGTGAAACTGTTTGAGTGAGCAGCATAAATTATTGGGCGGCCACATCAGCTGCAAAAATAAAGCAGAAAATGGGGAGGAAAAAAAATCAAACCGGGTGGGGGGGGACAAAAAGCGCAATATAATAAAAAATTGCACTGGTCTTTAATTTCATCACCTATAAATGAGAAAATATTGGCTCCCATACTAAAGTTTTATTCTTTGCTTATAAATATTATGTGGAATTTTCGTTGGATATCATAAAACTGAACGATTTCTATCAAACTGGTTTAAAAAGACCTATGCAGATAACACAAATAGAGGCAATAAAGTCGCAAATAGCTTTCCAGGGGAACCAAATGGCGTCTGAAGGCTCTGAAAGCTGTTCCCGGGCTGGGCACGGGGACACACGAATTAGGATTAGGCGCTTTTAGGCTTTTTCGGCCTAAGAGATAGAAATTTGTCCCACTTGATGCGGAGAGAAGACCCGCAAGGCTGAGGAAAGTTAAGTCGAGGGGAATTTTACAGCCCTGCCTTTGAAAATCTTTGGGAAAACAGGTTTGCAGACGTGAGAATATTTAAGTAGGACTTTACTCTAAACCGTTACAAATCACCCCAAACGGTCAAGTTCCACTTTCTCTGGCCCAATGGATTTTTTTTTCCCCCCGCGATTTTGCACCCTTTCTTTTTTTTCTTCTTCTTCTTCCTTCCTCCACCCCCTTCCATTTCCCCCCTTTTTCTTTTTTTTCCCTTTCTTTTTCTTTTCTCACTTCTTTTTCTTTCTTCTTATTCTCCTCCCGCCTTTTTTTTTTTTTTTTTTAATGAAAGGTGGCGTTTTCTTTTTGTTTCCCTTGAAAGTGACTCTGAACCCGTCTCTTTCTCACCGTCATGATCTTGAAATTCCGGACTATCTCCCATTTTATTTATTTATTCACCCTTGTCCCGAGCCAACGCTTCACCTAAAACCAGAGTTCGCCTCCAACCCCTGCAACGCGCTGGTGGAAAATGATGGAAAAACCCCATCGGTCTTCATTAAGACACGATTTAGAAACAATAAAGAAAATAAAGTTGCGGGGAGGGCACGATAACCACGAAGGTGCAAGTTCCGTCCTCTTTAAGGCATCAAATCTTGCTCGGAGCTTTAAAATTGAAAAGAAAACAACAACTTGAGCTGCCATCGCAGCCAATTGCGCCATGAAATAGGAGAGAGGAAATATTGGAGAGAAAAGTAACTTTACTCGGGAAATCACTCCAGGAAAAATGAAAATCAAATAAACCACCAGCAAAATCCTGAAAGTTTCACTTTGCAAAGGTATTTATGGGCTTGATATTAGTGAGTCCCCGGTCGGATATTTTTTCCCCCAGTAGATAATTCCCGAAGAGAAAGAGGGAGCAAAGAGAGACAGAGAGACGGGAGCGAACCCACCACACCAGCCCTCCCGAGCAGTTCCCCGCCTGAAAGTTGCTCTTTTTTCCCCAAATCCGACCCCTTTTTTCCCCCTCCACGAGGATTTTTTTCCTCTCCGTACACACCACACATGCCATTTTAGCCCAGAAACTTAAGACAGTTCGGGAATGAAAGTGGATAATTAAAAAAAGCTGTTTTCGCAGAGACAGGGAAGGCGAAGCTGCTTTGCTGCGGGTAAAGGAGGAGGGGGAGAAACAAAAAGGAAAATAAAGGAAAAATAGGATTTCGCCGGTTTTTTCTTCATTTAAAACGCTGCTTGGTAAATATCCAACCTGCTCCAAGGAGCTTCGGGGTTTCGGGCAAAGCCTGGTTGAAGGGTCTTTGAATTATTCCCCAATTTTCTCCCCCCCTCCACCCTCGCCCTCCTTCTCTTCTCGCATCTTTTTCGAAACAGCAAAAGCGAAGGGCATCACCCAAACCCCATCCGGCCCCTTCCGATCAGCCAAATCATTTTAATAAGAATAAAAATACGGCCAAGGAGCAGCCGCGCCGCAACCGGCTCAGCCCGAGCTCGCCCGTGCCCAGCCTGGCTCGGGAGGGGAGGAAGGAGCGGGGGAAGGACAAGGGCAGGAGGAGGAGGAGGGAGGGGGTCGCTGCTTGGGAAGTGATAATTAAAAATCCTCAATCGTATTTGGGGCAGAAAAAGACGAGTTTGAATCGGCAGTGGAAGAGGGAGGAAAAAAGGGTCTGGGGGTATTCATTTCTTTTCATTTAAATGTTACCCGTTTCTCATTGAATTTTTTAACAACACGGATTTGATTTTTTTGTTTTCCTTTAAATTGTCTTTATTTTGCCCCTTCCTTTGCCCCTTCCCACGCGTGGCTCCGTTGGTAAACAAACGGGCGGGAGGGGAGTGGGGCGCCGGGGCTTTGCCTTTGTTCAACGTGAAGGTCCCGGCCCGGCGCGGGCAGATGTCGCTGTTGCTCCACGATGCCGCTCCCGGTCGCGACAACTTGACCCCCGTGACGTCGTCGCCGTCTGAATCATCAAGGCCATTTTCAATCCTCATTGGCCTGGGCATCACGTGGGGGGGTGGAGGGGGGGAGAGCGATGCGTGGATAATTATGGTGCTTGATATTTTTTCCCCCTAAAAAAAAGATGTCAGCCCCTGGCTGGAGTATTCCTCCTTAAAAACCCTCTCTGAAAATGTCATGTCCCAACAATGTGACTTCTAACTCGTTTTTGATGGACTCGTTGGCCGGTACCTGTAGAGGGGAGAATTATTCCTCCAGCCAAGGGATGTACATGCAGCCTGGGAGCGATTTCAGCTGCGGAGTCATGAGGAACTGTGGAATTATCCCATCTCTTTCCAAAAGGGACGAGGTGAATAGCGCTGCCTTGTCTCTCAGCACTTATCCATCTTACCTTTCTCAGCTAGACACTTGGTGTGACCCCAAAAATACGTACAGGATCGAGCAACCTGTTGCAAGACAGCTCCCCTCCTGCTCCTTCCCAACCAATGTCAAGGAAGAGAATGTTTGCTGTATGTATAACGCTGAGAAAAGGGCAAAAAATGCCACAGAGACAGCCCTCTACCCCAACCAAATGCCTGAGTCTTGCCTAAATGACCATGAAGTCCCCGTTCCCAGCTACTACCGAGCGAGCCAAGGTTACCCCTCCATGGAGAAGACGTCAAACTGCAGCAATCCAAATGAGTTTGAGGCAAGTTTTGAATCCAGGGCGAGCCTGAACCCAAGGAATGAGCATCTGGAACCAGCACCAGCACCTCCTCCACCTCCTCCGCCGCCCCCGGTGGCTAAAGTGAGTTTCCCCGAAAACACAAAAACAGATAATACTCAGAACACATCCACGAACGAAATTAAAACAGAAAAAAGCGCCCCCGCACCCAAAATAAGTCCTTCGGAAGCAGAGAAAGAGCTGAATAAAAGCACTGACACCAGCACTGACAATTCTGACAATGAAGCAAAAGGTAAGGGAATCATTCATTATCGGGAGCTAATTTCAGCAATTAGTAATCATCCATAGCTAATAAGAGCAGGAGTAATGTGAATATGCAGCTCTGTGCTCTCTGCCCTGCCAACTTCTCCTGCAGAAATTGGCATTAAAATGCTCCGTATTGTTGCTGTGTTTCGGGAAAAAAATATTCTTCCTAAAATGTGGGGTGGGTTTAAATACATCTATTTATATTAAGGGTGAGAAAGGGAGCAGAGAGCTGTGTGAGAACTCGTCCTCTCGATGTTTATATGGAGAAAATCTGCTGTACTTATGCAAAAAGAAAAAAAAAAAGAGAGAAAGAATTGGTCTTTGCAAAAACGTCTGAAGAACGCAAAGAGATGAAGTGGTTTTGCTTTCCAGCCGCAGAGACTTGGGGTTTGTTTGCTGGAGGGGTTGTTGGCGAGGGGGTGTTGTGTTTTTTAAGGCAGATGAACCCTTATTTTCCCCCTCTTTCATATCGTTTTCTATACAAATGTTTCATTTCCGTGTGTGAAGGGGATTTGTCATCTCTGGCTTTGCTCGGTGTTAAAAGTGCTGTAAAAAAATGAAAATGAAAATGCGTAGGGTGGAATTTGCTGCTCCCAAGCTCCAGGCGGGAGCTGCGGCTCCTCTCGGCGCTTGGAACTCGTGGGGAGACTCGGAGAGCAAAAAGCCTTTTTATTTTTTATTTTTTTTTATCCTGGCGAATTGAGGTCTTGTTTGCGGAGGCAAAAATGTTTCTGTGTGTTGAGCAGATGTTTTAAGTTTGGGCTTTTCTGAACCGAGGCTTTCATTGAACGCGTTTTATTTTCACTGTGGAGATGGCGTGTGGCTTGAAATCTGCGAATATTCGGGTTTGCTCCTCTCCTCATTCGAAGCTTGGTGGCTTCAGAGGCTTCTCTCAGGTCAAGAAGTGAGAATCATGTGAAGGGACGGATTGAATCTCCCGAAAAAAAAAAAAAAAGAGTTGGTAGAAAACGCTGCTCGGGTGATGGAAGCAGCGCGTTGCATGGTTTGCCTGTGGTATGTGGATTAAAATATCCGCCGTGTGGCAGAGCCTGGGCTATAATTAGGGCTCGGGAGCAGCAGCCTCGCTGGGGGCTGTTGCTGGTGGATGTTCACGCGTGGGGGTTGTGTGTGGACCCCTTTGCACAAACCTCGGGGCTGGGGCACCACCCAAACCTGTCCTTCGGCGTTGCTCCCCCTAAAATTGGCCTTGATGAAAGCAGGACCCAGAAACACTTTCCCCCCAACAATTAGGATTTTTTAATCATTATTTTCCTTTCGGTTTTTTTGCAACCCCCTCCCTCTGTCAAAGGGAAATGATATTTTCTGACAGCTGAGCTGCAACTGCACACGCACAAAGGAAAAAGCAAAGTCAAGGTTATCAAAACCCCCGCAAACTTAATCTGCACAAAGTGCCTTCAATGCCCACGCCAAGAGAGGTTTTGGTGGGAGTTAACACGAAGGAAAGGTTATTTTAGGTTGGATTTGCGGTATGGGCGGAAATAAAGGAAAAAAATAAATAAAGATAAAGGGTTTCTTTCCCTTCAGATGTTAAATTTAAAATGGATGAGTGGAGAAAGACGGCACTTTCTAGATTTGGGAAATTATTTTTTGCGTTTTAAAAGGTATTTCGTGTTGTTCGTGGTGTTTTCACATGGTCGGAGTCAATTTGGGGCGGATTTTGTTCTTTTCTGTTTCTGTTGCTTCATTTAAAAACGTTTGTACCTTCGATTTTCGTTTATGTTGAACCCGAATTTTTTGTTCTGCAGAAGGTAAAAGATCTTTCTCGTGTCACTGAAGCATTTGGGGGAGGGCGAGACCGTTTCAAGGGGATTTCCAAGGTTTAATGGCATTCAAGGTTTTCTGCAAACGCCAAAATGGGTCTATTTGGGGCAAATTTTCAGGGCGCCTTTGGCTCCATGAAGGTTTTCTTTGGATTTCCCGATTCCGCTGCGGAGGATTTGCTGCATGTGCAGGATTCGCTTTGCTTTAAACTCCAGTTTAGGCTCAAATATTGGTTGGCTGCTGGTGCCAGGATTTTCTCATGACCAAATTCAAAGCCCAAGTATTCGCTGTGTTTATTTATGTACGTGTGAAATGCGTTTGCCTTCCCAAAGCGTCTGTGTGTGGATCTGTGCGGCTGAGCAGAGCGAGGAGTGTCTCTGGGCTTACAATCACCTCCGAATTTACCTATTTGTGCCCGCACAGCTCAGAAAGGCAAATGGATTTCATACAACTCCGGCTCAGGAAAAATACACTTGGCAGAAAAGCTGCTCGGAGGGTCTCCAGGAGCGAAAATTCATCCCTTTCCCCCAAAAAAAACCCACAAATAGACAACTATTTCCGCCTCTGCTGTTCATTTGAAAGCCCAGAAAAATGAGGGGGTTTTTCTTTGGGGTGACAAAGGGCGGTTTGGGGAAGCCCCAAGAGCTGCGGAGCCCCCGAAAGGCACATTGTTGGTCCCAGAGGGTTTGTAATTAGTGGTATTTTAAGGCAGAAGGGTGCAGAGGGTGATTTCTGCAGCCCCTGCGCGGGGAGGGGCGCGGATTCTCCGCGGCTCAGAGGTGAAGGTGCGCTCTGCTACTACCGATCTACTCCCAGGCACCGAATGGTTGAAATCCCCCCCTTACCTCCTCCAAACCTGCTCTGCCCTCCCTAAAACCTGCGGAAGAGAGAGGCAGACGAGCTCCTTTTTTAATTTCTTTCTTTTTTCCCCCCCTTGCCCAGAGGCAAACCGCCTTCTCCTTTAAAAAATAACAATGGAAATTTCAATATATGTGTATTTTTAATTATTTCTCCCCCCCTCCCGCACAATGAAGCTGCTTTGCCAACTGATGCAATCGGGTAAGTTCTCTTTGCCATTCCGCGGGTACTTATGTAACGATGTTATTTTTAACAGAGGATATAAAGGCAGAAAACACTACAGGAAATTGGCTGACAGCAAAGAGCGGAAGAAAGAAAAGGTGTCCTTACACCAAGCACCAGACGCTGGAGCTGGAGAAGGAATTCTTGTTCAATATGTACTTGACCCGTGAGCGCCGCCTGGAGATTAGTAAGAGCATAAACCTGACAGACAGACAAGTCAAAATCTGGTTTCAAAACCGCAGGATGAAACTCAAGAAAATGAACAGAGAGAACCGAATCCGCGAACTGACTTCCAATTTTAATTTCACTTGAGTGAGATCCGGCCCCTGAGCAGGAGAGGGAGAGGGGAGGCAGAGAGGAAAACACACACAAACCCCCCGACCCCCGTGCGGTTTGGGGGGTTATTTGATTTTATTTTAACCCCCCCCCCCCCCGCCCTCGTCCCCCACTTTGGGTATAAAGGCTCGCAAAAATTGAAGGACCTGAAGTGATTTGGGTATTTTGAGTTGGTAGAGAGAAGATGGAGCGGTCTGAGCATGAGGATATATATTGTAATCTGTGTTTCTATGTATAATAAAGATGGAGATGGTTGCTAAAAACCACCTTATAAAATGTTTAAGTTATTTACGTGCAGCACAAACCAGAAGGACCTTTCTCTATGCATTTTATGTTTAGGATAATAGATACGTCCAAAAGTTTGCTTTTCATATTCTAGTGTAGTCTGCTTATTGTATAATAAAAATGACTAAAAGATGGATTTCATATAAGTGTCTGTAAATTAAAGTTGCAGTGGGAACATCTCACATCTGTAGTTATGCAGTTTCTCCCAATGAAGTGAGACTATCTACCATATATTCAAGGGGGGGAAAAAATAATTAAAAAATAAAGCAGTATTGGTATCTTATTATGAAAAAGTCCATTTCTCGTGGCTGTGTTATTTAAATATATTCTGTATGTGTTATCCTTTGCATGTATCTTCCTTTATGGAGCAAAATAAATTTCATAGAACCGTGTACAAGTGGGTTTTTAAAAGTGTATTTTTTTAAAGAAACACTT